>NC_051065.1:97103109-97420530 GCF_004664715.2 Peromyscus leucopus
ATATGTTTGTTTTTCTAGAATATGTCAAACTAGTTTCTTTTAACATGTCAGCACAGACCTATTTATATCTGATATTCAGTTACCTTTTCTTCCATTCTTTTATTTCTTAAAATAAACTCAGGATATACCTAAGTTCATGTTTCATACATTCTCAGTTGCCTTCCTCTTACATACATCTCAACACTGTTCAAACTGTGAGTTCTTGTCAAGTATGCATTTTCATACATGCATACACACTCAAAGTGAAAAAACAGTATAGTCTGACACACATTTTTTTTCTAAAACAATTTCCTTCAATCCCTACTATCTCTCTTCTAGTTTGTTATTATAGTTTTATTTTTCCAAATCAAAAATACAAAGTTCTTGTGGAAAACTTACTCTGTGTTTTCTTAGTAAACACTACATTCTAAACACAGCATTTCTGAATTGATTTAAAATTGACATTTATTATGTTCTCCCCAAGATAGTATCTACTTCCTGATCTCCTCAACTTGTTTTATGTTTGCTACAAATGCTCACTAATACTTGTCATTAGGTAGGATTAGTTCTAATTTATGCTAGAAGTATGTCTTCATAGGAGCTGATGAGAAACAAAGTGTAATCATTACCCATAATCCATGCTGTCACTGAGATGACTCCTCATTGACACTGTTGCTTAGAAACAATAGGGAGATAGCTACAAAAGACATGGCTGTAAGCTGTGTAGCTTCATGGAAACATGATCAACATCCCAGCCTCTGGGGCTATGTGCTAATACTGCAGTCTAGACCCTGTGGTTAACAAACTGTTCCTTAGAAATGAGGATATGGCTCAGTCACATGAAAGTGCTAGCACCTGAGTTTAGACACCTCAGTCACAGGTAAAAACTGAGCATGGTTGGCACATGCTTTAATCTCAGCACCGGGGAATTGGAGACAAGATGAAACCTGGGGCTCCCTGGTCAGCCAGTGCAGGTAATCTGGGAGCCCTGGGTCCCATTGAGAGACCTTGTTTCAATTAGCAAGGTGGGTGACTCAGAGAAAAAACCTGAAGTAGACCCTTGAATCCCTACAAAAACTCACAAACACATGCACACTCACTAGCAACACACATGTGCAACCACAAAAAAAAAAAACCCTGAAAATAAAAATAGACTGTTTTCTGGTCATTCTGACAACATCATGTATCCTCTGAGGTTAGAGTATGAAACAATGACACATATAAAACTTTCTGAATTTCTACTCAATACGTTATAGTCACATCACATTTAAAGGAGCAAAGGTCAAACAATAGCTATGAGAACCTGGCAGTGGAGGAAAGCAAGGAAGTTAGAAAGATGAGAGTTAACCAGCCCTGAATCTGGTTGGCTAGGAGCAATAACAGTTAGTGTTTTATGAGCTGGTAGGATGCTATAGTTGGTAATAATTAATTGCATATTTCAAAATAGCTATTAGAGTAGACTGTAAATGTTCCCAATACAAAGAAATTATAAATGTTTCAGATGATGGATGTGTCAATCATCATGCTTGAGCATTATGTATTGACTGCATGTATTGAAATGTCACAGTGTACCTCATAAATATGTATAATTACAGTGTCAATTAAACATAAAGATTACATTTTAAGTGCATACATAACAAATTCATACAAACCACTAGGGAGAAAATGAACAAAGTTTCAAATAAGCACACCATTAAAAAAGATACATTAAAGCGGTATTTGAAAATAGCTTCAGTATTATAGGCTTATAAGATTTCAAATTAAAATCATAATACACAGTACATTTTAATGTTACAGCACTTTCAAAGTCAATGACTCTATTGACACTGATATAAATGAACATTTTTTACTTCTTTGAAAAAAATTTTGGATTTAAAGATATTTTAAGGCAGTGATGAGAATCCAAGCTAGAGCATTAGATATGCTAGGCAATCTACCACTAAGCTTGCCTCTGAACCCCTTTTTGAAACTGATCAATAATAGCTATGAATGGGGTGTTTGTGATAAATTTATGAATATATATGTAATTTGTAATGATTAAATTAAAATAATTACTATTGCCATTTCCTCAAGCATTTACCATTTCTTTGTGGTGGGAAACATAGAACTTCTATTTCTTTGTGGGCTACGTGATGAATTGTCGTAAACTGTGGTCTCCTCACTATAACATAGAACACTACGCTGCCTTCTTTTGATGCTTGTGTCTGGCATCTCTGTCAACCCCATCCTCCTTTCTCTTCTTGGCTTGTGATGGTCACTGTTCTATTCTTTTGTCCTTTTCACAGCAAAGCTAAGCCAAAGGGGAAAGAAACTTCCTCACTCCTGAGCATCCCACAATACAAATGCTACAGGTGGGGGTCAGAATAACTCATTGCTCTTGGGAGGTTGCAGATTCTTCCAAGTGTGACACATCTCTTCAACCCCCAGGGAAGTAAGACTTATGTACATGGCTACAAGGACTCCAAAACCACAGTAGACTATAGTTAAATGTTTAATACAACAAAATCTAAGAACCCTTTTTGCAAAGTTCTTTTTTATTTCTGGTTTGGTTTTCATTATTTGTTTAATTTTCTTTAAAAATTCTATACATGTATATAGTGTATCTTGACCAAATATATCCACTTCACTTAATTGTAGGAGGTGCAGAAAAATTACATTTATTGCCTTAATTTTGGATCAAATGTGGAGTCCTCAACAATGCATTTTGCAATTTCACATCTAATGAATGGCTTCTATGAGACAAATCTGGAAGTCTCTCCTGCAAACCTTGAATAGAGCAATGGTTCCCCACCCACTCTGCTCTTCAGCCTGCCTTCAGACTTTAGTACTGATTGGCACCTGTTTTGTCCGACATAAAAAACAAGCACAAAGCTTGCTTTTTTTGTTCATTTGCTGGTTGGTTTGCTTGGCTTTTTATTTTCAGCTTCTTGTTTCAAGCTAAAAGCTGCAGCTTTCTATCCTTGGAAAATGTTGTTAGCACTATTCCTTTTAAAACACAAGTTCTTGGGGCTGGAGAGATGGCTCAGCAATGAAGAGCATTTGCTGCTCTTCCAGAGGACCTGAGTGCTGCTACCAGCTTCCACAACTGATAGCTCACAACTGCCTGTAATTCTAGCTCCAGGGGCTCCAATGGCCTCTTCTGGTCTCTAAGGCACTGCACACACACACTTGTTCATGCACACAGACATACACAAGTGCACACAATTTAAAGTAAAATAAATCTTTAAAATTAGCAGTTCATAGCTTCCTAATTCATTTTATGAGCTTTTGTTGGGCCAGGCTTGGTGGCTCATGCTTGCCATCTCAGCACTTGGGAGGCTCAGGCAGGAGATTTACAAATTTGAGACCAATCAGGCCTGCCTCAAATACAAATAAAACCATCATCAACAACAAAAGTTTTTATTGGACAGCTCCTTTGTGGCAGAGTCAGTTTTATATACTTATAAACAAAATCCATGAGCTTACTCCCTCATCGAGGTTATATCCTAGGCAAGAGAAACAGAATTACAAGTTAACAATTAACATCACTTTAACCTAGCATAAGTAGAAAAGGAGCAGGGTCCTATAACAGGAAAAGCCTCTGTGTGGGTATATGTAATGCATACGTGTGTGTGTGTGTGTGTGTGTGTGTGTGTGTGTGTGTGTGTGTGTGTGTGTGTGTGAATATATGTGGGATCAGTCTCTAAAAAACAGCATTCAGTGAAACTTCACACAAAATATGCTGTTTTCCTGAGACCTCAACAGTGCAAAGTCAGTCATCAGAAGCATTGGAAGAGAGAGCCCTAGAAGAAGAAAGCAGCATGTTGCAACGTTCAGAGCAAGTAAAACGTTGAGCTGCTTGAGAATCAGCAAGAACTTTCGAGATCCAACTTGGTGAGCACAGGGGACACACTCAAAGTGCGGGTCTCAAAGGACTCTTGGGCCACAGTAGCAAATTTGTACTTCAGTTTTGGTGCCCTGGGAAACTGCATAAGGCATTTAAGCAAGGTTGAAAGGTTAGATAAGGCCACTCAGAAGCCAGAGTGGAAGCTGCTACCCCAAATACAAAGCTGCTAAGAAGAGACGTAAGGAAGGCTGAAGTCAGGTGACAGCAGAGGTAGGGTCATGGATCCCGACCCAGGGCAGGATAGTGACTGGGTGCCATTCTGGTTTCCTTCCACTGCTGTGATACAAACACTCTGACCAGTAGCAACTAAATGGAAGAAAAGTTTATTTTAACCCACAGCTCCAGGCCATGGTCTATCACTGGGGAAAGTCAAAACAGAAACTCAGACCACATGCTTGCCATTCCACACAGGAATTACCTCCAACCAGGAAACTCACTTTACAGACAAGAAATACAGTAGGAACTACAGATGAACTCCACTTTCTGGCTCGTAGGCAGCCTTACACATAGGTAATATAACATATATAGCACAGGCTTACTTGCCTAGGAATGGTTCCATTCACAGTGGACTGACAAGCCTACATCGGTTAACAACCAAGACAATCACCTCACAGACTTGCCCATTGGCCAACCTGATCTAGCCAGCTCCGTCAAACTCTCCTCTCAGCTGACCCTGGACTATTTCAAGTCGACAGTTAAAGTGAACCAGGACAAACAGACGTGAGGAATTAAGAACTTGGAGGAACCAAAGATTCCATTTTCATTTCTGGCTGGTGTCAAGTCATAATTACTAAACTAGGTTGGCTGAGATTTGTAGCTGAGGTGACAAGGAAACAAATGTATATGTACTGAGGTAAATCTGGTAACAAGATGTAGGCAAGCTTTAGCCTATAGGGAAGATTTTTCTTATAGAAATAAGTGGTGGCTCTAAAAAAGAGAAAATGGGTGTAGAAAAATATTAAAAATCAGAATCAGAGAATTAGTTCAGGGAGATGTCTCAAGGAAAAAGACTAAGAAAGTGCTCCCGGGGAGGCAGGAGGAACAGTGATATCACCAAAGACAAGAGAAAGGGGTTCTGCTGAGAGTTGTCTGTGTTGCTTTGCTGCAGCGGGTCCACCATGAGTCCATATAATGCTTGGTCCACACTGAACAGAACTGACTCTCTGTCTCCATCACTTCTCTAAGGCACAGATGGTGATTTAAAATAGCTTCCCACCTTTCTTCTTTCTTTCCTTCATTCCTCCCTTCCTTTCTTTCTCCTTTTCTTTCCTTCTATTTTTCATTCATGTGTGTGTGTTTGTGTGTGTGTGTCTGTGTGTGTATCTGTGTCTGTGTGTGTCTCTGTGTCTGTGTCTGTGTTTTTGTTGTGCTGCATTGCTTATGTGGACATGAGAGGACAACTTTAAAACTTTAGGAAGTCAGTTCTTTTCTTCCATCCTGTGGCTCCAGGGGATTAAATTTAGAACTTTACCCACCAAACCATTTCCTTGGCCACTCTACTGATTTTTTAAATCAAAAGTTGCATTTTACATTCAATGAGGTCCTTCATAACATCATTCTGGGTCTTCTTAACTTTGTGATAGCCTCAACACCTCCTTTGTACCACATGAGTGTTATCTTATATAGCTTTTCCTTCCTTATTTATTTATTTATTTATTTATTTATTTATTTATTTATGGTTTTTCGAGACAGGGTTTCTCTGTGTAGCTTTGTGCCTTTCCTGGAACTTTGGAGACCAGGCTGGCCTTGAACTCATAGAGATCCGCCTGGCTCTGTCTCCTGAGTGCTGGGATTAAAGGGGTGCACCACCACCACCACCACCCAGCCCTCCTTCCATTTTTAAAAATTCATTTGTTGTTTGTTTTTTTCCTTCTACTTGAAATTCTACAACTTTTAAAATATGGTTATACCCCAGTAATTCCCCAAAGCTGCTAAGAAAGTGGAATGATTAGCACTCTTTAAAAGTACCCTGAAATGTTTTTACAGCGGTGCACATGGCTGGCCTCTGTGTCTAGTTGCTGTGGATAGAGTCAGAACACTTGAGGACCACAAGCTCCATTCTCCCCCTATTACCTCAGAGCATCATCTCTTAGTCTCTGCATGGGGTTAACCTTGTTTACCGTTCTCACTCTGAACTCCACTGGGTCCAGATCATTAGCATTGTGAATAACATTTCCTCACTATCACATACAAACTTTGTTCCTCTACAAATATGTCATGCTCCATCCACACCCAGCACCTTGTTTCTTCTCTGTGACCAGAGGCATGAGGTCAGTGATGTCTAAGGTCTTTCCCATTTCTGAGGGTCTGTTGTTTTTAGAATACAGGGTTCAGGTTAGTTGTCAACTAAAACAAACTTGAGTTACCTGTGAAGAAGGAACATCAAGCTGAGGAAATGGCTCCATTTCATTGACCTATAGACAAGTCTGTAGGTTGTTATCTTAATGGTTGATGTGAGATGATCCAGCCCACTGAGAGTGATGTCATCCCTTGACAAGTGGTTCTAGGTTGTATAGGAAGGCAGGCCCAGCACACAGCAGTCAGGGGCACTCCTCTAAGGCCTCTGCTTTAGTATATGCCTCCTGCCCTGCCCTCTTTCTGTGATGAACTGTGATGGACACATGTACACCAAATTAACACTCTCATGCACAAGTTGCTTTAGCTAGTGCTGTTTAGAACATCAAACTAAGAGAATTTTATTGCACTCCATCTATACGCAGGAGGTCAAAGAAGGTCAGAGAAATGAAATCAATTTGCTAGAGGAGATGTAGGAATTGAATAGCACCTTGAGTAATGGGAAGAATTTAAACTAGTGAAAAGATTGTCCAAAGATGGAGAAAGCTGCCTGACTCAAAGTAGGGAGGTGGGAAGAACTGCAGTGAGCCAACTGACTGATGGCAGATAAACTTGGCATGTCTAGCACACACTGATTGCCCGATGGTGAAAAATAAGTGTGAATCAAAAGTAAATAATAGTAAATAGTAAATCAAGGAGTACCTGGAGGTGACCGAAATGCAATCCAAGTTTAGTGATGGCAGCAATATCTGCCTTCACCTTTTAAAAAGTGTTTGGAAAGCAAAGGAGAGTTCCAATGGAAGAATTAAAGACAAATTTGTAACTCTCTTGAAAAGTTATTCCCTGGCAGTGAAGAATAACCTCGGTTGGTTTCAGTACACCCAACTATGCAGAGAAGCTAGTGTACTCCATGTGAATTATTTTCAGGGTTTGGCCCATACCTAGAGGACAAATGTTAGTTAGATATTGTTTGTGAGAAAGAGACAAAAGGAGTTTATTCCTTCCTTAGTGTTGCTATGTGAAATAGAATTGAAAACCACTTTAGACCATCATTGAAATTTTGTCTTGAGAGAAAGGAAGGAAAGAAGGAAGTGAAGGAGAGAGGGAGAGGAGGGAGAGAGATTGTGAAGGGGGACAGGTAAAGATTTATCAGCCTTGCCAGACCTTTAAATATCAATAATTTATTTTTTTAAAAAGGTGCAAAATGTGCAATTAAGGGATGATGAGATGGCCCATTGTTGGTTCCTGCCACCAAGTCTGGTGGCTTGAGTTTGATCCCTAGTACCCACATGGTGGAAGAAGAGAATCAATCCTTGGAAACTGCCTACACAGAGAGAGAGACAGACACAAACACACACATACACACACACATTTCTAAAAGGTACACTATATCAGAAAGACATGATCAGTAATTTTCTTCAAATTGAAACTTACGACGAACTCTAGAGAAGTAATATGTTTCTGAGCCCAGATATCATCTGTAGGTCAACTGTCTAAATGAATTTTACAAGTGGATATGCTCTCTTAAAAATAAGTTGAAGAAGGGAAGTAAGTATTGTTGGTTAAATATTTGACACTGTTCCAGGTTCCATATACCCTTTAATCAAGACAACCAGTATTGTAACAGGTATACCACTCAGGAGTAAGAGATGCTGATGTCAAGCATTTTAATGATTTCCCATTTTAGTATTTTTAAAGATACTAGTGAGTACTGTACATTAAGCCCTTTGCATGTGTGAGGTCTCTCTTGTATAGATTCAACAAATCCTACACAGAAATTAATTGAAGTATTTGAAGAATGACATTATTGTCTGATGTATACTTTCTTGTTATCAAGTAGAATATAAACATAAGGAAAATTATGGGTACATAGGAAGAAAAGGAGCCCTTCTTTCCAGAGTCTGCTCATAGCCTCTTACCCGATGAGAAACCAAAATTCCAGCACAAGTAACACTTGATATAATGGTTGCTGACATGGGCAGAATATTTTTTTTCTTTAGAGAAATATTTCCAAATCAGAATGTTAAAATTGTGACAAACTGTTCCCAGAATTCTCTTCCCTGCTTATCCCACCTGCACTATACTTCCTGCCTGGCTACTGGCCAATCAATGTTTTATTTATCAATCAATCAGAGCAACACATTCACAGCATCCCCAGCACTTCCCCTCTTCTTTTTTCAAAGGGGAAGGTTTTAACTTTAACATAGTAAAATTACATGTAACAGAACAATTATCAAGCAAGAATTACAGTTACAGTATCTAGTCTATTTATAATATCTAGTCTATTTGTATTTGACAAAATTAAAGAAGATATTCTATCTATCCTATATTTGTGAGTCTAAGGTTTCATATCTAACTTATCTTTTATCATGACTAATGAGTAGGAGTCTCCAGCCAGACACAGGGGAAGCAAGATGTAAAAGTGCCAGTAAGCCACAAGCTAAGGCAACTTATAGTTTAATAAAAGTGGGTTAATTTAAGATATAAGAACTAAATAGCAAGAAGCCTGCCAGGGCCATACAGTTTATAAGTAAAAAAAAATTGTGACAAACTTGGCCTAAGACCCAGTTTTATATGACCTCAGGTTGGTCCTCATACCTCAATCATATGTTCACTGGTAACATCACAAGCAAATCTATTAGCTTAATAGTGAAAATTAATAGTGAATGATATATAAACTTCCTGAAATTCTGAGATCTCAACTTCTTCCTCACCAAGTGCAATCTTGCCAATAACACTCAGAAATCACCTATGATCTCATTCCAATCCCTGCCTACATCCTCTTAAAAACAATAATCTCAAAATTCACTGAAACTGTGCACCTACCTATCACAACAAGTGTGACTCTTCTTTGAGAAGCTCACTCCCAACCACCTCTTGGGTATGTGTTCTCCTGGCCTGACCTACTATCTGTTGTGATTTAAATATGAAATGAACCATGGGCTCATGTATTTAAATTATTTTTTCTAGATAGTGGTACTGTTTGGGAAGGTTATGAAACTTCCAGGAGATAAGGCCTTACCAGAGGAAGCCAGGGACCTGTAGGGAGGCTTTGTAAACCACCCTTAGCCCCCTACTCCCTCATTCCTATGTATCTATGCCTTGGCCAGGCTTCTGCTGCTGTAACCATGCTTCCCCATATCTTCCAACATGGCTTCCCTGCTATGGTGGACACTAACCCTCTGGAACAGTAAGCCAAAACCAGCTCGTTCTCCCTTAAGTTGCTTTTGTCAGGGTATTTTATCATAGCAAAAAGAAAGTAACTAAGACACACTCTGTTTTTCCTCCACTCTTTAAAAACAAATCTGTGTTCAAATGTCCTCTGTAGCCTCTGAAATGGCTCAGTGAGTAAAGATACTTACAGCCAAGCTTGATGACCTGAGTTCCAATGCAACATCTCACATAGTGGCAGGAGAGAATCAACCCCTTTCAAGTTGTCCTCTGACCTCTACATGTATGTCTTGGCAAACACACATGAAATGAATAAATAAACAACTTTTCCCCCAAAATACACCTTTAAATAAATAAACTCCAACTCTATACTGTCTCATCCTAAAGGTATTTTCTGTAGCAAAGTGAAAGTTTGACTTTACCTGAGTGGAAGTCTCTGAAACATTGAAAGCCAAACTCTTCTGGCTGTTTGTATGAAACTTGCACTGGGGTTACAATCCTATCAGAATTCACTAAATAATAAAGTGTAATGACTATTACATAATATTCATACAGCATTAAATTCTCTACATAACCTAGAGTGATAGAAGAGCAAACAGGAAGATTGGAGGGATAACATGCAAATAGGAAGCTATATGATACAAGGGATGAGAGCACTGTTTATAGAGCTGCACCAATCCCTTGGTGATATGAGGAGTGACCACACTCCTTCTCAACCAGCACATTCTTATTCTACATGACTCCATAAACAGGCGTACTGCATATAAAGTTTGGACAGGAAACACTTGCACCCAAGCCACCTCAGAGACTACTTACAAAGGCGTTCTATAGCCCTCCTCACCCACGTATAAGTGACATGCCCCCTGGGTGATTCTGCTATACACTATATTCTGTACTTGGTGCATAAACCAAACTGCTTCCCCTAGGTCGCATAATGTCAATGCCATAAGAACTTTTAAAGATAACTCTTCCAAGCCACGTTTTTGGTACTTAAGCCTCCATTTTCATCAAAATATAATATCTCACAACTTAAACTGAAGTCACTCAGCCACTATATTTGACTTTCCAGCGTAAGGCTTTCAAAGTCAAGCCAGAATAATGTCTGTGAACTGAAAGATTGAAGAGTGATGAGTGACTGGAGAGTCAAATAAATCAGTTTAAAAGATGGGAAAGCTTTTAATGTTATGGGAGATTAATAGGTCATGAGTGAGTCAGAAGAGAACAAGGTGAGAGAGTTAGGACTGGCCAAGCAAAGATCCCAGGAACTCAAGCCATGCACATATTTTAAAATTCCGTTTTGAAGTAAAATTTATATAGAAATTATTCTAGGTGTGGTGGCACATGCAAAAGTAACTCCAGCAACTTGAGAAGCTGAAGGAGGAGGAAGTTCAAGACAAATGTAGGTTACATAGCAAGACCTGAGACCCATTGAATGAGAGAGGGAGGGAAAGGGAAAGAGGGGCAAGAGTCAGAGAGAGAGAGAGAGAGAGAGAGAGAGAGAGAGAGAGAGAGAGAGAGAGAGAGAGAGAGAATCAGACACACAGAGAGATGGAGAGGCAGAGAGGGGAGTTGAGTTCTTGTGTGTTATTCAAATGTGTATAAATAAATGATGGTGTCTTATCAAATGTAGTCAGTCATATAGGACATGTTCCCACAGATTGCCCTGTGCTGTTTTGCAGTCAATACAGTGCCTTTTTAGCTCTATACAATCTCCCATTTGCTTTACTGAAAAAAACAAACCTCCACAATTTTTAAAAGAAATTTTTATTTATATACCTGTGTGTATGCATGTCCATATGAATACACACATGTCTGCAGTTGCCTGTGGAGACCCAAAGAGAGCATCCAATTCCACAGAGCTGGAATTAGAGATGGTTGTGAGCCATCATGTGGGTGATGGGAACAAAGACCACTGTTTTCTACAAGAGCAGCCGGTGCTCTTAACAACTGAGTTAACTCTCTAGCTCTGAAATCTTACCATTTTATTCTATCAACTATTTAATTAATTATTTCTTCTCATGCTCTGAGTGGCTCTACCAAAGGCGACACAACTGTCAATGATCCTCTTTTTTAACTACTTTTAGTACAATGAAGAATTGTAACTTTGAAATCCATCCCTGCTCTTCTCCCATTTATGTTCTTTTATATGTGTGTTGACACACCCTGAAAAAGCTATCAGGTGTCTTAAAATATTTTTGTTTCAACTCTCAAAACTTTTTGAAGAACCCAGAAAGATCACCAGTCTTTTATCCACATCAGTGTTTATCATGCAACTGGCTTTCCATTCATGGTTGAATTCTTTTCTGGTATCATTATTCCTCTGTCAAATTAAATAGCTTAGCAAAAACTTCAAATCAGGTGTGCTTTCCACACATCCTCTACATTTTCCTCTTTTGAGAAATTGTGGTACCATTTCATTTTTACAGGCTGCTTTCACTGGGTACACATTTCAGAGAATTGCAATGCTCTTCTAGCCCTTTACAAATGTTGAACCACTTCCTGCTGGACTCAGTGGTTTCTGATAAGCAATCTACTATCCTTCAGTCATGATTTTCCTCTGGATAACATATTATTTCTCTAACTGCTTTCAGGACTGAGTTCTTTCTCATTAATACTCAGTGGTTTGGTTCTGGCATAATGGCTTTTGTAGTTTGGTATCTTTATTCTGTTTACAGTTCAAAGACATTACTGAATTATTTATTGCTTACAGAGTTAAACAATTTTAGGTTTCTTTTATCTGTTTCTGTATGAAGAATGTACTCTTTTCTTTCTATGATTCTACATAAACATCTTATCTCTTACTATATTCCCACAGGTCCTTGAGCATAGTGGAGGATTGTTGGTTTCACTAATTTAATTTTTTCTGTGCTGTTGAACTTGAATATATATATATTTAATTTTAATTGAAATATAACTGTATAACCTACGCCCTTCCCTTCCCTCCATCTAATTGATCCCATGTCAACCCCCTCACTATCTCTAACTGATGAATGAAGAAGGAACCCTCTCATTGGTTATCCAACACCAAGGAATCAGCTCTGAAATCACATACATACATGTAACATGAAACTGACTCACGAACTTATACATATATATTTATATATTAATAAACCTGTAAAAATTTTAATGATCCATCTTTAAGTTTGTCAACTCTTTTGTATCTCATTTTCATTCTACTACTAAACTCATATAACCATTAAACTTACTTCATGGGTTTTCACTTCTAGACTTTTACTAATTTGAGGCACATTTTAATGAACATGTGTCAAAGATTTTAGTTGATAATTCATTAATTAATTGGGGAAGAAAGATTTTTAAGGCTATTCAAAGAGATTTTGTGAGGTAGATTATTTTACTAAAAATTTAGAAAATTTGTATTTAGAATAACATTTCTGGTTTAAGTACAAATTAAATCATCCTCCTGGATAATAAACTGTAACTTTGGAGTTATTTTTTTCAGACATATTTTTTGCATTGCTGTCAAACAAAATGTCCACAATATGTGAACCAAAGTTTCCAGAAAAAAGGATACACCTATACTAAAGAGTCCACAAGGCTAATTATGGAGAGTTGGAATGTTACAGATTCAGAGTGAAATTACCTTGGTCCCCTTAACCACTCATTCACTGTCTACCTCTGCATATGACCCAATGTCCCCCCAACTATCAGATAAAATCTTTGGAATATAAAAACTTAACAGACATGGAACTTTTAAGAATTCCATGCTAAGAATGTCATCTGATGCTATTTGATATCTGCTATACTTATCAGGGTGCCTGCTGTCCCCATCAATGTGTTTGAAAAATGCCTTGGTTTATGACTTTCTTTTGTCATATGACTACAAAATTTCATGTAACCAGTTCCACCACAGAACATATTATTTGGGACGATCTTAGTTATGTTACCAGGAGATAGTCACACACGCTTGGTGGGAAAATAAACCAACATTTCTCTCTGTACCTGTGCATGTTTTGGTGTTCGTTCATGTGAGAACTCTGCACGTGGGCCAGTAAACATCCAAATGCATGTACACATGTGTGGAAACCAGAAGTCAATCATTCCTCAACTGTTGTCTACTTTGTCTTTTTGTTGCTGTTTGTTTTGTTTCATTTTTGAGACAAATTTCTCATTTGTTCTTGAACTTGTATTTAAGTGAGGCTTCCAGCCAGTTAGCCCAGGGACCCAGTATCCTTTGCCTCCCAATTAAGGAGATTGCAAGAGTGTGCCATTTTTTCTCAGTGTTTTTATTTATGTGGGTGCTAGGAAATGACCTTAGTTCTTACTCTTGTGAAAAGAGCACTTTGCTAACTGAGTCATCCATTTTTCCATTCCTCTTTAACTTCCACAGGTGTTGTCAAACTATTTACATCACTTCCAATTTTCTGACAAAAATAATTCATAACATCAAAAGAATAAAACAAAAAATGAAGCTATTGACTAGATAAGAAACATTGGGCACTGTGTAATCCCATATAGAAAGTCTAGATTTTATAGAATTATCAGCAATTAGCAAATAAATTATGGGTACTATCTAGTTACAAGGTCAGGTACCATGTTAAGGAGTTCTCACACAGATCATCTATAGCTACAGGAAATTTCAGATTCAAAAGATTGGAGTGAGCATCTTACAAATCTTGGAATGTTTGAGGTCCTCTGTGTTATTTCTGGGATTTTCTCTGGTCCTGATTTTGCTGCAGTGGCTTGATTTAAACTCCTCATTTTCGTGCTATTGTAGTCATGGACAGAAAATAAGTCCTTTTCTTTCTTTTTTTTTTTTTTTTTTTTGAACAACACAAAAATAAAGCAAACTTCTTTGTGCAAACTTCACTGGAAAGTTAAGATGGAATTTTTTACATTTCAAGTGAATCATTCTTAGTCCCAGAATGACACTTTACCTTCTTTTCCCCTCCGCAGTGGCTTTTTTCTCAATTCTTTTCTCACTAAGTAATAAACTAAATTACCTTTGTAAAAACCAGCACGGTCAATAATTACTCAGTGGCTTGGAATTTTATCTTTACATCAGCAGCTGACACAAAAAGTATAATAAAGAAAATTTTATCCCTCTGCTAGGAAAATTTCTACTCGATAATTGGAGTTTTAAATCTGATTTTTTTCACTTAAAATATTAATTCTGTTATTAGTGTTTTTAGTGAGAAATTTTGTGAAAGGAAGAGTTCTTACAACCCCAACTGGCTATACTCAACCATCAATCCCAACAGACCGATTAAGAGATAAGGAATATTGAAAACCAGAAAGTAGAGATTATTTGCTAGTCACATTGAAAAAGAGACAAGTAAGGAGGATAGCCACCTCAAAATCCCTTTTCAAGCACTGAGAAGAGTTTTGTAAGGGACCAAGATTCATACCCAACAAAGCAGTTGTAGTCATGTCTCA
Organism: Peromyscus leucopus; assembly: GCF_004664715.2. Taxonomy (NCBI): domain Eukaryota; kingdom Metazoa; phylum Chordata; class Mammalia; order Rodentia; family Cricetidae; genus Peromyscus; species Peromyscus leucopus. The sequence goes on from NC_051065.1 coordinate 97,117,835, forward strand.
ATCCCTCCCAGCCTTTCTCCACTCATGTTCTGCAAGGAGGGCCAATAACTTGTTTACCATCACCATCATGGTTCTGGCAGATGCTCTCCGGCACACAGCCTCTTCTTCATACTAAACTGTTACCTTATTTAAAAGGAGAGAACGGTCTTGCTGACTCAGGATTGCCTGGGGGATAATTTCAATCTCTAGTCACAAAGATAGTGGGCAGTGACTCAGCTCTGTGCCTTCATCCTTAGAGAGGTTTGGGAGGTAAAGCCAAGTAAAAAGTGCTACATTAGTCAGGTTCTCTAGAGGAACAGAACCGATAGAATGATGTGTTTTTAATATATAGTGAAATAGGACTTAAAAGATTTGTTTAAATGAGATAGTCTGCTTAGTCCAAAATGACTGCCTTATACCTGACAGGTCCAGAGTACTGTAACTGTTCAATCTATGAGGCTGGATGTTCCAGCAGTCACTATCTGGTGATGAATCCTGCTAGAGAACTACTGCTCTTCAGGGAGAATCAAGGAGCTCCTTCTAATATTCCTGAAGGAATAGAGTAGTAGCAGCAACAGGCTGGATGATTTTGCTAACAAGGGTGAAGGCAAGCAGGCAGAAAAGCAAGGTTTCCTTCTTCTCTGTCCTTTCACCTTGGCTGCCACTGGATAATGCTGCTCACATTTAGGGTGAGTCTTCCTTCTTCAAATCAGCAAAGATGACCATAGCTAAGACTCCTAGCAATAGTGAATGCATAGCCTGAACTAGCCATCTCCTGTGATCAGATAGGTGACTAAGCCAATTGTCATCAGAGAGCCCTCATCCAGTAACTGATGGAAACAGACACAGAGAGCCACAGCCAAAGAGCTTAACAAACCAGCAAGCCTATATGGGACCAACCTAGGTCCTCTACATATGTGTGACAATTGTATAGCTTTTTCTACTTGTAGGGAAGCAGGAGCTGTCCCTAACATTTTGACTGGCCCTTGGGAACCTATTCCTCATACTGGATTACCTTGCCTGACCTTAATAAAAGGGGAAGTGCTTAGTCTTATAGAAACTTGGTATGTCATGCTTTGTTGATACCCATAGAAGGCCTTCTCCTCTCTGAACAGAAACAGATAAGTGGATTGGGGGTCATAGAGAAGGTGGGGGAGTATATGGGAAGAGAGGAAGGATGGAAGATGTTGGTCAGACTGTAAAATAAATAAATAAATAAATAAATAAATAAATAAATAAATAAATAAATGGAAATTCCAGGCAGGATTGCTGTTAGTTGATTACAGAAGCAGTCAAATTGGCAACCAAGATTCACCACTACAAGAACAAACACAAAACGAAGACAGAGATGTCAGGCTTCCATCCTGTTTTGAGCTGCTTTTTTTTTTTTTTTTTTTTTTTAAGATTTATTTATTTATTATGTATACAGTGTTCTGTCTGCACGTATGCCTGCAGGCCAGAAGAGGGCACCAGATCTCATTACAGATGGTTGTGAGCCACCATGTGGTTGCTGGGAATTGAACTCAGGACCTTTGGAAGAGCAGCCAGTGCTCTTAACCTCTGAGCCATCTCTCCAGCCCTTGAGCTGCTTTTATGTGCCTTTTTCAACTCTGCTCTGGTTCCTCACTGCCAATGAGTGAGGCTGTTTCTCACTCTACCCAGGATAAGGTTAAAGCTGGGGCAAAAGATACATTCTTCCAAACACAGTATGAGGCGTCATCTGAGAATTCATCCAAGATAAATAACATTTCAATGCACTATATATGTGCAATATTTAATGTTCTCAGATGATATAGAAATATATTTTAAAAACTATTTGGATGTGGAACAGAATGTCTAAATTCCAAATCCCATTGAAGCAAGTGCCGATATTGTGGAGTAAGGCTCAGATCTCTGCAGAGAATTGTTACTGGTTCATATATTATTGTTGCTTTTTGATATTTTGCTTAACATAGAACTCTTTGAGGTATTTCTGATTCTTAAAGATCTATGTTTCAAGGTGCTGAAGAGATCACTAGGCAATTAAGAGTGTTTACCTCTCTCTAAGAGTATAAGAGTGCATATTCTAGCACCTACATCAGGTGGTGCCCAAGATACCGGGCACCCTCTTTCAGTTCCCATGGGTACACGTGAACATGCACACACACAATCACACATACACATGTGCATAGAAAGAGACAGACACATGCACAAACACGCAGAGAATAAAGTAAATTTCTCCAATGTGATTTATCTCAATCATAGGCCTTTCTTTCTTTTGCCTTTTCTTCCTTTCTGGTTTTTTTTTTTTTTTTTTTTTTTTCAGAACAAGACAGTAGATACCAGGAGAAGACATTTGCAGAAGAATAGCCCTTACCATCACAGAGAAAGAAACACTAGCTGAGGAGCAGAAGGAAGGGACCATAGACACAGATTCCCAGCATTTTGACTTGGGGCAGAGCCATCCTTTTTTTCTTCTGCCATTTAAACCATGTGTGCTGCAAAGTCAAGTGTGTGTTATAATATATAGATTTCTTTCACAGTTTAAACACACTGGCATTTCTTTAGTGCTTTTTGAGTAGTTTAAGATCTACTGTGGTTGTCATTTAAAATCTGTCTTCTCTGGAACTGAAAGGTCTTCCTAGTAACACTTCAGTGTGCTTGCTCACCCCCAAGAGATGGAGCTGGGTAAAACGAGGACGCAGGGCTGTGCATTTGAGAACAAGTCTCTGAATATGCAGCATGTTCCGAAGACTGGCTGAAAGTTCAAAGGGAATGTTGGCTACAATGATGAAGTTTAGGTCAGATTCCTAGCTCTATTATGATGAACAGAAGCACACTTTGCAAACTTGCAGTCTTTTTTCCAGTTTTATATTGTTGGAGAATTAATTATTTCATAAAGATGTGATGAAAATGAAAGAAGAGTTTTGTAAAAATGGAAATGAACATAACAACCTCAAACCAGTACCACAAGTGCAACCAACCAGGATCACAGTGTGAACCCCTCAACAATTCAAGTTTGGCCACCCATCCTTGAGAAGTCAATTGAAACAGCCAAATTAACAGTAAGAAACAGAAAGGAGAAACACATTCAGTGTAGCCATATTAGGAAGAGCAATAGAGAGATCCAGTGCCTAGCTCCCCAGATCCGCCGTATACTGATCCCAAAGTAAGTTGAAATTATGAATAGAGAAACAGGGATATACATGCCTAAGCAGTCCTAGTCAGGGTGTGGTTTTACCTCTCATTGACCCATCACTGTCCTGCCTTCAGTCTAATCCTGTAAAGTCATCTGAGAAGTTGCAAATCTCTTTCTAGGAGACAAATGCCTGGCTGATGCCCCTTCCTCCTCCAAACATCAGGTTCCTGGGAAAATTATAGTTTCTTGGGGTCCAGTTTTCCAAGAGTTTGATAGTCATATTGAGGAACACAGGTCTCTCTCTCTCTCTCTCTCTCTCTCTCTCTCTCTCTCTCTCTCTCTCTCTCTCTCTCTCAATCTCTCTCTTGGTGGGGGTTTGAGACAGGGTTTCACTGTGTAGCTTTGGAGCCTGTCCTGGACATCGCTCTGTAGCCCAGGCTTGCCTTGAACTCACAGAGATCTTCCTGCCTCTGCGTCCCGAGTGCTGGGATTAAAGGCATGTGCTGCCACTGCCAGGCCAGGTGTCTCTTTAGAATACCTTCATTTCTACCAATCTGGCTGCATAAATGCTGACTGAAATAAACAAAGGGGTAATAACAAAGAGATGAAAAGCATATCAAGCCTAGACACTGGAAGATGGCTTTACTCACATACCACAGATGTGAAGGGATGTCTGTTAGATATCGCATGTATGAAGTCATATGGAAAATAAGACTGGAGTAAATCTGAACCAGAAGAACACTTCTTCACTGAAAGGAGAAAATAAGTGATTCTGAAAGAATCAATTTAGAAGATAAATAACCATTTTTTTTATTTTAACCCAGAAAAAAAGTTAAGATCTAGAGATCTGAGTCATAAAGAAAGTGTGAGATGATGGAACAGTTGAAGAATGTAACATACTAGGCTTCTTTATTTGACTAGAAACAACTGGAAATGAAGCCAAGGGCTCCCACATACAATTGGCAAATGTGACTGTCATCTGACACAACCTAAAATTACCTGAGAAGAGAGTCCCAACAAAATATTATCTAGATCAGGATGGTCTATGGGAAGTGTTCTTGATGTTTTGACAGATGTGGAAAGACTCAGCCCACTGTGATTGGCACCATTCCCTAGGCAGTGGATCATGGACTGTCAAGAGGAGAGAAAGAGAACTTGTTACTAGGCACAAATTCATTTATTCTCTTTACTCTTGACTGTGAACGTCAAGATGTACTTCAAACTAGATGCTGATGCTGAGGCCAATGAGCAGTGTTGCTTACTGGCTTGCTCCCCATGGCTTGCTCAGTCTTCTTTCTAATAGAACCTGGAATCACCTTCCCAAGCATGGTACCTGCCACAAGGACCTGGGTCTTGCCCCATCAATCACCAATTAAAAAAATTCCTACAGCTTATGAGGCAATTTCTCAATTGAGGCTCCTTCCTTTCAGTGAAATCTAGCTTGTGTTAAATTGGCATGAAACTAAACAGCACACAGTACATAAATCCCAAAAAACAGGGAATGTAAGGAAATAAATAATTGACTGCTTATATCAGTATAGTAGAAATGAACAGTTACTGAGAAAAAATTAAACATGAGGACAAGAACATGATGAATATTTTAATAGAAGCTTGGAATATAAACAATCTGGCTAAATAAATTCCTAGAATAAATGAAACAAAGGATTTTTAAAAATATATAATGAAGGCAAAAGGTGTGAGATGAAAAAAGAGAATAATATATAACAGGAATAACTGAAAACAAAAACATTTAATTTTTACATACTAATTTGATGAGAAAGAGGATAAGGAATATCTTACATGAGGCTTGGTATGTAGCTCAGGAGTAGAGTTTGTCTATCATTTATAATGACTTACATTTGATACCCATTGCCACAGAATGAGAAGAAAAAAGAATCCATGAAAAATCTAAAATTGAGAGTCTGAGACATATTTCAAATTGTGTAAATTTGCTGCCAATAGATAAATTACTAAATTGCCATTTATTTGTCTTTGAATTAGATGGGACATCAAGCATGGGAAATGCTTTGCTATAGAGGATTCCTGGTGTAGGAAATGGAGCCATGAGTAGAAGGAAACACCTATGTTTAGGCAGCTGCAGCAGAGAATAAAAGAAGAAGTGTAAGCAGGGTATTTTTTCCAGACTACTGGCTCCCTAATAAATGAACAGAGGCTTAATATTAATTATAAATGGTTTGCTGATAGCTCATGCTTTTACTAGCTAACTCTTACATTTTTAATTAGCCTGTATTTCTTGTTTACCATCTGCCACCAAACAGTACCTTCTCTCAACATGGTTCATTCATCTTGTTTCTATCTGAGTCTCTTGCAACTCCTAAGACTCCACCCTCCTTCTTCCCAGAGTCCCCTCAGTTTGGTTCTCCCACTTAAGTCCTACCTGTTCAGCTATTAGCCAGTCAGCTTTTTTATTAACCAATGATAGTAACACATATTTACAGTTTACAAATTTATTCAACAGAAGTTTCATTATAACTGTGCAATTTATTCTCTGAATCTCTTTCTCCATCCTGTCCCCTTCAATTTTCTGCTATGAATACCAGTTTTTCCATCTACATAGCATGGCAGTAGATCCAGCAAAGGCAATGGATGATGGATAAGTCTAAGAATATGGGAAGTCACATGAGATTTCCTCAATTAAAGAAGTAGCCACTGGATTCAGAACAAGTCCCTGCTAGTCAGAAATTACGGTGTCAATGCTAATCTCAGATGCTAGCTGTCTTCCACTTTCCTTTGGCAGGCCCCCAGCCTAGCATCCTCCTGATCTTTACACTCCAAGAGCAACTGCACCTTCTCAGGAAAGAGAAATGACTTCCTTTGCATATGAAAGGTATGCCCATGTGCCTTCCCAGTAACATTTCATAGGTAGAATTGAAAGGGGAAGGAAGTTTCTCTGAGAAAAACAAGTGATTCTATGGGTTATTATTATATATTATACTTGACATTTTTTTAAAAAAGAGTTTTGATAATTGGTGATATTGAGAGTTGAATTATCCAAATGGCAATAATCTCAGAAAAGAATCATGTTGAATAGAAAATGTTCTTGTCCTAACAAGCCTGGGTTTGTCTTAACAAACCAGAGTTTGAGCCCCCACATCTATTTCTGAGTGTGTCAAGGTGAGAACTTAAAAAAGCTATTCCTATCACATCAAGTGCTCAGTTTGATTTATCTACCCTTTTTTAACCCTCAATTGCACAACCTTTCCACCAGTTTATTCATGGAGATATCATCTATTTCCCTTTCCAAGGGCAATCCATGCATCCCTCTTAGGGTCCTCCTTGTTAACTAGCTTCTCTAGAACTGTGGGTTGTAGTCTGGTTATCATTTGCTTTACATCTAGCATTCACTTGTGAGTGAGTACATATCATGTTTCTTTATCTGAGTCTGGGTTACCTCACTCAGGATGATGTTTTCTAGTTCTATCCATTTGCCTCCAAATTTCATGATGTCATTGTTTTTGTATTGATGAGTAGTACTTCATTGTATATATGTACCACATTTTCTTTATCCATTCTTCAGTTGAGGGCCATTTATGTTATTTCCAGGTCATGACTATTATGAATAATCCTGCAATGAACACGGTTGAGCAAGTGTCTTTGTGGTATGATTGAGCATTCCTTGGGTATATGCCCAAGAGTGGTATCATTGGGTCTTGAGGTAGATTGATTCCCAATTTTCTGAGAAACTGCCATGCTGATTTCCAAAGTAGCTGTACAGGTTGATCATGTCTTTAGATGCTGAAAAAGCCTTTGACAAAATCCAACACCCCTATATGATAAAGGTCTTGGTGAGATCAGGAATACAAGAAACAAACCTAAACATAATAAAGATAATTTACAGCAAATCAAGAGCCAACATCAAATTAAATGGAGAGAAACTCAAAGCAATTCCATTAAAATCAGGAATAAGACAAGGTTGTTCACTATCCCTATATCTATTCTCATACTTGAAGTTCTAGCTACAGAAATAAGACAACAAAAGGAGATCAAGGCAATATAAATTAAAAAGGAAGACGTTAAACTTTTGCTATTTGCAGATGATATGATAGTATGCATAAGTTACCCCAAAAATTCTACCAGGAAACTCCTACAGTTGATAAATATCTTCAATAATGTGGTGGGATACAAGATTAACCAAAAAAAAAAAAAAAAAACAAAAAAAAAAAAAACCAGTAACTCTCCTATGTACAAATGATAAGTGAGCTGAGAAAGGAATCAGAGAAACATCACCCTTCACAAGAACTTTAAGTCTGGAGAAAGAATTTGAAGAATATATCAGAAAATGATTTATCCACTCTTAAGACCTCCTGCCTAGTGACTGGTGTCACCCACAGTCAACTGAATCTTCCCACATCAATTAATTTAATAAGACAATATCTGCATGGCAAACCTACAGGCTCATTCAAGGTAGAGAATTCTTCACTGAGCCTCTCTTTCCAAATGGTGGGTTGTGTCAGCTTGACAATTAAAGCTCACTATCACAGACAGTGGATAAAATAAGGGGATCAAAAGGTATCTCAACAGCCTTGCCTTAAAATGAAGAAATTCCACAGGGAACTGACATAATTCAGTGGGATAAACCAGCTTTCTCAGAACAACTTTTGGGTTAACACCATAGAAATTAAATTCAGTAGGATTCAGATTAGGACATTATGAGAAAAGATATGGATCCTTAAAAAAGTAAATAAAACACCAATAATAGTGATGAGCCAGAGAATTTCCAGATTCTGACCCCTGTAGAAGCAGTTTTAAAGTACAGCTCCTAAGGCTAGCAAGAGAGCTAAGTTGACAAAGAGTCTTGAAAGGAATGTCCTGAGTTTGATCCCCAGAATCCATAAAAAATAAATAAATATATTAAAGAATAACTGCCAAGCTTTTACAGGTATACTTTTGTAATCTTAGCTCTGGGAAGCTGAAGTTATGCAAACTTCTGGAACTTTCTGGTCAACCAGTAGAGTCTACTTAGTAATTTCCAGCCCAGTGAAGATCTTATTGCAAAGCACAAGCAAATAAACAACAGAAGTGGGGTAAATTTGGTAAATGACATCTGAAGTTGTCCTCTGGCTTCCTCATACATGCACACTTACAAACACACACACACACACACACACACACACACACACACACGCACACACGCACACGCACACACGCGCGCGCGCACACACACACACGCACAAACACAACAAAAATATAGTCACTAAGTATTTTGACATCCCTACCATTGTGATAATCAGACCATATTCTCATCTGCATAGATACTTGAGTTGATCATATCAAAGGTTGGATCATGCCCATTTCAAACTTTCTTCTGCATTAGAAATTTTGTATCTTGCTTCTTGTCCTTCAGTTAAAAACTTAGCTACTATGGCACAACACAGCCCATGTATATTCCTCTCTATGTTGTGACTTCATAATGAAAATCAAGTGAAGAAGAGGAATTGTACCCTGATTCAGAACTGTCATCCCAGGATAAAGGAAAACAGCCACGTGTATATTTTTAACATTCTTTCCATGGATTATCTGATAATGAAGGAAGGAATTTCCCACTGACAAATATTCAAAAACTACAGCTTGTTTTCATTTATCTCCTGGAGAGATATGGCCTCAGGTCAAGATTCATACTGATTTGTAGCAGTGACTAATAGTCTGGTCAGACACCTAATAAAGAAAGAGCAGTAAGAGGATTTTGTGGTAAGGAGTCTTGGGGAAAGAGGATGTGGCTAACAATCAAAGAATGGACTCAGAGCAGTGCTAAAAATCACTGGTTCATGACAACATAGATCCAAAATAAATAAATAAATAAATAAAAATAAAAACCAGGTCTTTCATTGTAGATTCAAGATACTTAGAAAGTGCTTTTCAACACATACAACTATGTGCATATACACAGAGACTAGTATTGTTCAATACACTTGCACATTCAGAAAGAAAGGCTAAGCTACTATACATGGATTTTAGCCTCCTTTCCCAGCCAAGCCAGCTTTCCAGTGACCTTAGAAACAAGAGAAGGGCTAGAAAGAGATGGTTCAGTGACTAAGAATGCTTGTTGCTCTTGCAAAAGCCCTGAGTTTGGTTCTCAGCACCCATGTTAGATGGCTTACAACTACCTGTAACTCCAGCTCCAGGCGATCTGACACCCTCTTCTGGCCTCCACAGGTACCTGCACACACACAGCATACAGTCGTATAGATACATGGCAGACAGAAGTAAATGATATAATAATCTTTAAATTACTATATTATTTTATGTGTATGGATGTTTTGCTTGCATGAATGTCTGCACCACATTGTGTTCAGTATACACAGAAGCCAGAAAAAGGTGTTGGATTTGTTGGAACGAGTTAAAAATGGTTGTGAGTTCCGTGTGTGGGTGCTAAGAATCAAACCCAGGTCCTCTGGAAGGGCAGCCAGTGCTCTTAAGCCCTGTGCCACCCTTCTAGTCCCAATCATTTCTTTAAGAAAGCAGTTAAGGGGACTGTATCAAGCCTATCTGTGTGGTTAATGACATGGGCATTCCCCTTAGGAGGCTCCGCTTCACTGTTGCTCTTGCTGAGGTGACCATTCAATCTGTGAGATGCCACCACACATTAGAGCCCCCGCTAGCATTCTAGTTGTAGGTTGATTGCATGTGACCTGTTTCCTTGCAAAGGGGGAAAAGACTTCTCCCTACCAAATAGACACCTAATCTAGATTTGAAGTGACTCTCCCTGCCACTGTCAATATCAGTCATCCATGAAATTACTCAGTGCCTTCTGTTAGGATCCAACCACGAAACCAATTCAAAATAAAAGAAATAAACAAGAGGCCAATGCTTGGGAGGTTCTTTGGCCTTATTTTCTATCTATCAAGCTGTAAACAACTGATTTCCTATATAGTGGAAAAATCAGCTGGAATTTGGAGGGACAACACATTTCAATGAGAGATACTGTGCTTCTCCCATAGAGATAACTGCAGTGCTATGAATAAAGAATTCACAGTTGAGTAGGCAAGGGCATCTGCTAGTATTATAGTCAATAATCCATTTCAAATGTGTTAAATTCTTCAGGTTGACAAACTAGGGACCTTACTGTGTAAAGCAAAGAGCCCCTAATCATACCTTCACTGAACTACAAGCTAAAAGGATAACTCAGCTTTGTAGGACTCCTAATGTCAGCAGGGAAAAAGTTGGAGTGGAGGAGAGAAGTATTTATTCCTATCAAATTTATTCATATTTAATCCAACTGCCCATCACAAATCTGATAGGAATAGTAATATCTAGAATATGGGAAGGTTTGGCTGAAGAGATGGCTCAGCCATTAACAACTAGGCTCACAATCAAAATTATAAGAAAATGGGGAGGTTGGGGGAAGGCTGGGAAAAGGGAAGGGAGGGGAAACTTTGGTTGGGATGTAAAAACAAAATAAATAAATAGGCAGATAGATAGATGATAGATAGATAGATAGATAGATAGATAGATAGATAGATAGATAGATAAAACAAAGCAAAAAAGAATGAATACTTCTCACTGGCTTATCTTCTATTCTACAATCTTGGTGCGCAAGAACATTTTTTACTTATTTTGAAATTATTTCTAATTATGTGTTTGAATGTGTGTGGGCGTGTGCATATAAGTGCAGTAGACTGCAAAGTACACAAGGGGGCATCAGAGACCCAGAACTTCATTTCCAGATTGTTATGAGCTGCCTCACATGGGCAGTGAGAGCTGAACACCAGTCCTCTGCAAGAGCCCTGTGCAATTTTTACTCCCCAGCCATCTCTCCAGCCCAAAGACCCTTTTATTTAAATTGAGGATTTTCCTTCTTCTACTAAAGTAAAGTTGTGGAGTGAACTCATGTGGCTCATGGAACAGAGAGTAAAGACAGGAATTCATGCTTAAGTATCATATGCAAAATCATGGGTATCTGTCCCACCATGCAATTTCACAGTTGCCAAAAATAAATACATTATACATTTTAATATGGATGTTTCTTCCACCCTTCCATCTTATGTGTGCAGTCTTGTGAGGGGAAAAATTACTATTATTCCTCCTCTAGATAAAGCAAATTTCATTTGACCATGATAAAAAAAAATGAGCATCCTAAGATCTTTGCAGTTAGCAAATACAGTGTAAATTATAATTTGTTGGGTTGCAAGCAGCAACAGCTAAAATCAAGCTTATTTTTACTGTCCTATGACTGAACAGTCAGAAATAGTGAATTTTCTCAGCTTAGCTTCTTATCTCTCTTCTGTATGTCATCTCCCTTTTCTATATCATTTAGAAGCTGTTGGCCTTAAGTAGAATGTTCTTTACATGATAATATAAGAATAACACAGTAAAGGAGACCACTACTTCCCTCGTCTTTGTCTAAAATTTGGTGTTTTTTTTTTTTTTTTTTTGAGTAACCTTTAGAAATTTCTTCTCAAAACTCACTAGCTATAATTAAATTGTATTTCTAATGCTAAACATCTCTGGGATATAAGAGATGCTGCTATATATATAAAACATGAGGACAGGAGTACAGTCATTGCTGAGGTATGTGTGGTAATGCAGGAAAAGACAAAAGATACAAATTACCATTGATGGGGTGATGTTTAAAAGGGCAAAACAGAGTCATATGTAAGTAGTTAACCAGTAATGTCTTATATAATCAATATGGTGTTTGAGTGAAAGATGTCCCCCTTAGGCTCTTGTATTTGAACACTGATCCCCAGTTAGTAGCTCTAATTGGAAAGTTACAGAACCTTTAGGAGAGTCCCCTTACTGGAGGAAATATGACATTGGGGTTGGGCTTTGATAATTTTCTTAAAAAGTCCTTTTGGGTTTCCTCTCTGCTTTCTGTGTAGGGCTGAATGCATGATGTCTCTTCTTCTTGTTCCTGTTGCTGGGCCCACTCACCATAATGGACTCCATTAAGAAACCAGAAGCCTAAATAAACTCTTCTGTAGAAGGCTTTAGGTCACATTTTATCATAACAATAAAAAGTAAAAAGAAAAGAAAAGAAAAGATAACATTTAAATGCAGCATAAAGTTGGAATGCAGGCACTGGCAGAGAATGTATCACATTTCCTATCCAAAAAATGTACAGGCTTTTTAAGATAATACATAGTAGTGTTGGGATAATCTCTTTTGTATAGTGTGTGAAGATGTGTCAGTTTAACCTCTCCTGCCTAAGACATCTTCCAATTGGTTTAATAAAGAACTGAACAGCCAATAGCTAGACAGGAGAGGATAGGTGAGGAGAGATAGGAACTCTGGGAAAGTGTGAGAGGCACAGGAAATTCTCAAGCCAGAGGTAGAGGAATTTGGGCATAAAGTACTGAGGAGAGGTGATGAGGCACATGGCAAAATGTATATTAATATAAACATGTTAGTTTAAGTTTTAAGAGCTTGTTGGGAACAAGCCTAAGCTAAGGCTAAGCTTTCATAATTAATAAAAATTCTCCATGTCATTATTCTGGAGCTGGTGATTCAAGAAAGATCTGCTACATGGTAATGTGTGGGTCGTGGGAAAATAATGTTATTGGAGTATCTTTGAGTGCATGAAAAATAGTATTTTATACTTCACTCAGGGGTGTACCTCCAGGTACTGTCTTTAGGACATATAATTCAGTTTCTTTATTCACAGCTGAATCACTTTACCATAGACTCTTGAGCCTTGGGGCCAGTGTAGAGAATGTTGTCTCTAAAAGTTGAAGTTTTAATGCAGTAAACCAAAACCTGGATCTCTCATTCACTTTATAGGAACTTAGAGAAGATTCATAAGATGAATCCAACTAGAAGCTGGAAATGTGGCTCAGCTGATATAGCACTTGGACAGTTCATGTGAAGCAATAGGTTCACATACATATAATCCCCAACTCTTGTGAGTTGAAGGCAGGCAGATCAAGAGTTCAAGGTCAATCTCACTACATAGCAAAATTGGAGCCTTTCAGCTATATGATGACCTGCCTCAAAGTGTTGGGGCGGGGAGTGGAAGGGCAGATAGTAGATAGCTCACCTCATAGGTAGCTCACTTCATTGTGATCATTTATCACTGGAAATTTGCTTGTGTAACGATTCTCCCCAGGCTGGAAAGAATTTTAGTGTTCTTGTTCTGTTGTCTTTGCTTTTTTTCTCTGGTGCTATTACTTGATTTGCTGATATTATTGTTGTACACACAACCTGACTTAAATTTGAAAGTAAAAACACACTGTTAAATAAGAAATTATAAAGAAGAATACTGGAGAGTCTAAATAGATTCACACAAGAAGACTTGGTCTGTTAGAAATTAAACTGCAATTAGAATCCAATGCCACTAACTATGGCCGGTTATTAGTTTTCAGAGACAGTTATAAAAGCATGCAACACTTGACATCATAGTGCCATGTTTAGTGTAAGATCTGTATTAAGAAAGTATTTAGTCTGTCCTAGTTCTTAGGCAAACTAATAGATCGCTGCCCCTGCTAAAAGTGCGCTGGCCAGTTTCCTGACTTTTTCTCAGATTTAGAGTCCTTTTGTTTGTCTTATAGACAGTTTTATTTTTGAGAACCCCACCCTTCAACCATCACATTTTTTCCCAACTTTAAGACAAAATGTGGTACATATACACAATGGAGTACTACACGGCAGAGAAAAACAATGCCAGCATGAAATTTGCAGGCAAATAGATGGAACTAGAAAATATCATCCTGAGTGAGGTAACCCAAACCCAGAAGGACAAACATGGTATGTACTCACTCATAAGTGTATACTAGATATAAAGCAAAGAACAATCAATCAGACTGCAACCCACAGAATCAAAGAGGATATATATCGGGGGAACCCTAGGATGACTATGGGTTATAATAAATTTTGGTTTTACTCAATTACTGGGCAAGCCTCAATGAAACATTTCACTATTAGGATAAGAATTTATACTGTATCAAGCTGATAATAGAAAAATAAATAAATAAATAAACAAATAAATAAATAAAATGGAAAAATAGACATCTGAGAATAAAAGTATGTTCTGAATGCAAATTGGACATAGATTCCCCTAAGTTTAGTTTATAATGTAACATGATTGTCAGTTTCCATAAGTGTAGTGAAGGGAAAATATAAAAATACAGTTTTAAAAAAGAAAAGGCAACAAAAAGATAATGAAAAGCTTGATAAATAGGTATGTGACATAGTCATGGACAGATAGGTTATAGATTATAGACAGAGACAGAGAGATAAATAAATTATAGATAGATGACAGACATAAAATAGATGATAGAAGATAGATAGATAGATAGATAGATAGATAGATAGATAGATAGATAGACAGAATGACAAAGGGATCCTAAGCTGTGAGTTCATTTCTGAAATAGTTTGTATTCTGAGATGTTCATCTTTTGTGAATTTGTACACTTCTTTGAAACAGTCGTGCCTGGTCTTTATCAAGTGTAATTTAATTCTGTTTGTTTGGGCCTTGAAATCTTCTGAACATCTAGGAAATGTTATAGGTGTTTATACTTATTTTTTCATATATCATGAAATACAAAGAAAAATTCAAGCTCTTAACCTACAACTCTCTTTCACATCAAGGACACAGATTTAAATGTGTAAAATAAAGTGTCACAGACACAGCATGTGCATTTCAAAGGTCAACTGTATAAGTAGTTCTTTGGCAAATAAAAAAGAAAAGGAAAATGTGTAAAAATATTTGGAAGCAGTGGTCATGTTAAAGAGTTCATCTATCAAGCATTTTCATGATTTCAAGCACTCTTTAGCTTTAATGTTGTGTAATAGACACGGCTGAGTCAGAAGGACTGAAACTCTACATTGTAAGCACTAGTCCCCAGATAGTGTACTGATAAATAAGACATCCTGTAAGCAGGAATCAGTTGGTCTTCAGTTATCAGTCTCCGTATTTTGAACACACAAGTCCCTGTGCCTCTATGTCACAGAACTCACATGTTGTCTAGCAATTTCCTATGATATAAAGCCTTCCATTTTGGAGGGAAGCTCATTATCAAGATTCATGACATTCCAAAGAGAAGTAAAATATTTCATCATAATAAGAGACCCCTTAAGGAACAAGGTGTTCCAAAGAAAAATGCAACATTCCAACCTGGAGGAAAACACTTTAGGTTCTATAAGTAAACAACTTCAAAGCTTCAGCGAGTCCCTGAAACTGACCAGATTCACTAGGCCCTTCTGACCCAAAGCATACAGAATAGTAAGAACTGCTGAAAATCACTGACAGACAAGCTGAGCTACCCAGAAGAGTCTCAAAGCAGCCAAGTAGCCTGAAAGAAGCAGTGACCAGCAAAATTGCCTGGAAGAAGCTCAGAGTGATCTGGAAAGGACATTCTCTAACTTGTTAAGCTTCCTTCAGCTGGCAGTACACTCCTGATTTCCATCTTTCATGAGAAAGTTGGAAAACTGTGCTAAGCTAGTCTTTTGATGATGTCTTTTTCAGAATCATTTTCTGCTCCTTTTATAACCCATTGCCTCATATCCTCTAGGCAACTTCAATAGAACTCTTTGGTTCACCAAGTTGAATATATTGGTCTGCATTTAATGCCCTTACTGGAGTGAATAAATATTTGCTCATGTTCCTCCAGACTAGTGTCACACAACACATGCAAACATCTGACTGAGTGAAAATGTAATTATTTGAAATGAATTTGAACAATTTCTCTCAATTATCTGTGATTCAATCATATTAATAATAAGGTTTGGATTAGAACTATACTGGCAGAAAACTGTAGGTTTATATGTTATGTAAGAAAGGTAAATTTGCACTCTACACTTAGCACCTAGATAATGCATCCTTAAGCATAATTCTTAGTGTCCCCACTTCAGATATACCAAATGACTTGATATGGTAGGACTATTGTGGCCCTTAGAAAGTGGAAAGCAATGTGTCCACTGCACTTAACTCTTTTCTTTGCTGAAAAGCAGTGCAAATGTAAGAGGGATGCCAAAAGGACATGACTTAAAACAATAAGGTGGAAGCCTAAATCAAACCAATGTTGACCAGTGCATCTACCTGCATTAATACATTCCATATAAAGACTGGATGCCAACTTCTGTATGCCTTCATTTTTAAGCAATGTGAGTAATAAACTAATTAAATTTTCCAGGAAGCACTGGCCCATTCCCAGGTTGTTCAATTGTAGAAGCCAAAAGGACATTGTCTCCTTTTATTCAGGGAGGAATTGATTAATTCTGAGCATCAGTTACAAAGATTTGGTTAGTAAAAGTGTTTTATTAAAATGCTTTGACACTGAATGAATTTACCGATAAGCCTTGTTGGAAATACAGAGTGGAGAGGAAAGCTCAGTAGAGGAAGAAATAAAGCACCTGCAAGTGTGAGCACTGGAATTCAGGTTCAAAACCCAAATCAAATCAGAAGCCTTGGCAGCACATCTGTAATTCCAGTTCCTGGAGATGGGAGAAACAAGGAATCCCCAGAGCAAGATGGCTAGTTAGACTACCCAAATCAGTGAATTCAAGGTCAAGTGACTTTGCCCAGTAAAGTGCAAAGCAATCAAGGAAGATATCTGACATTAACCTCTGGTTTCCACACACACATTTGTACACAATGCATGCTCAGATGAACATGCAGACACACACATTCACACAAAACAAAAAGAGACATCTGCCTTCTATATACAAGTAAGGGAAAATGACCCCAAACTCTGTGTCTTTGTGACCACTTATCTCTAAAGCAGATCATGTCCTCTAAAGCAGTCAAGGGAGTTTAGCCTCTTATTGAAAACATTGAGAACTCAATAAATTCATCAGATTTATGCCTCTGCTCAGATAATTAGAATCATGCATTCTTTTTTCAAATCTTTCTTTTAAATTCTAGTGTTAGTGTTTGAGTGCTCATTTTGCTTCTCAGTTTAGATGCAATTGCCAAGAATTTTTTTAGACATAACTTTAGTACCTCACAAAACACAGGCAGATAAACTGTAACTCAGAGTCTAAACCTAACCCATCTCTTTTTGTAACTCAAGCTATATTAAGCAGCCATGTCCATTTGTTTATGAATTATCTGTGGCTATTATCCTTTATAATTGCCAGTATTAGACAGTTGTGACAGAAATTACATGGCCTGTAAGGCTGAAAACATTTACAGCATAAGTTTCTTGGCTATTGACCAAAACCAAACTCTTACTATGTGATTGGGTATCTTCACCCACAGCTTTTAATTTTGTGTTATAATTTCATCTCTCTGAAATAACTCATATTTTTTCTGAATTTCCTTTGAATTTTTCTTCTTTATATACATAATTTTTAAATTTCAGTTTCACAGTAAATTTAGACAGTTATATACATGTGTTATAGCCAACGTTAGCAAGCACTGCCTATGTTTTGTTTGTGTGTCCTTAGAGCTTAAAAAATATTTATTTTATTTTTAATACTATGTGTGTTCATATGGGTGTGTATGCACATGAGTACAGGTATCAAAAGAGGCCAGAAAAAGGCATTGGATCACCTGGAATTAGAGTTGCAGGTGTCATTAGCTGCTTGATGAGAATGCTAGGAACTGAACTCAAGTCCTTCAGAAGGACAATATGTACTCTGAATCTCTGAGCTGTGGTTCCTGACCCCTTTTTAGTTTTTTACAAATGTTCTTTGCTATGGCATGTTTCTCTGTACCCTGTAAATATGGTTTGCTCTCATTGGTTGATAAATAAAGCTGTTTGGCCAATGGTTAGGCAGAATAAGTCTAGGTAGTACATTCAAACTAAAGATGGAGATGAAGAAGGGTGGAGTCAGCAGAAGCTGCAAGCTACCACTAGGAGAAGCAAGATGTGAGAGAACAGGTAATGCCAGGAAGCCACATGGCAAAACATAGATTAATAGAAATGGGTTGAATTAAATTATGAGAGCTAGTTAATAATGAGCCTGAGACAAAGGCCATACAGTTTGTAATTAACATAAGCCTCTGTGTGTTTCCTTTGGATGATGCAGCCATAGGACCAGGTGGGACACAGGAAAATTCTTGGTTATGGTCTTTTTTCTGCCCCAGGACTCTATAACATTGCATTTGTTCTCCTTGTAACTTTAATGTGTTTCAAATTTAGGTTCTCAGGATTTCTTTGGTTTTGATGGCCCACTATGTTTTAGGTGAGCTTAAATGAGGACCATGGTGTGGAGTGCTAGCTAGTCATGCATTTGGTAGAACTTCAAATTCAGGTTGTCTAAGATGTTTCTCATTATCACACAGTTGTTTGAAGTCTTGAAGTTAAGGAAGCCAACTGCTGGTATTGGAGAGCTCCTGTCCAAAACTCAGCTAGCAGAATTTGACACATGTTAGACAAGATGAAGATGGGGCCTATGAGAGCTTACTTGGTTTTGAGGGCTCCTTACTTTGTGAAAGAGATAAAGGCCCTCCTAGAAGAGCTAATCTGTCCCGCTCTGCCTTTTCCACTCCTTCTACCACAGGAAGACACAGCCTCAGATCCCTTCAGAATGCAGAAGCAAGGTACCATGTTTGAAGGAGAGAACAGGCTTTGCCAGACACATAAAGATCCTTTTAAATATACTGTTCTTCTCTTTTGAGCTTTTCTAACTGTTCAAAAATTATTTTCTCTTCTTTATTAATTACTCATTCTATATTCCTTTGGATTGATACAACCAAAGAGGTAAAAAAAAAAGTGTCATTTTTGTGTGATTTCAAGTGTATGATCAAGGCAACCTACTACGACTAATGTTAATTGTAATGGCTAGTGTTGACTATCTATTTGACAGGATCTAGAATCACCTAGGAGATAATCCTCTTTGGCATATCTATAAGGCACTATCTAAATTTGGTTAATTGACTTAGAAGTATTGACCCTGGATGTGAGTGTCACATCCTATGAGCTGGGATTCCATACTATATAAAAGGGAGAGAGTGAGATAAAGCTGATGTTGAATTTAAAGGAAATAGTCTGTATTTGTTTGCTTCCTATTGCTACAATAAAGATCATGATCTTAGAAAACCTGATAGGAAAGCATTTATTTAGCTTACAGATCCTGATTACAGTTCATCATTGAGGAAACCCAAGGCAGGAACTCTAACAGGACAGAAACCTAAAGGCAGGAAATGAAGCAGAGGCCATGGAAGAATTCTGCTTACTGGCTTGCTTCTATGGCTTGCTGAGATTGCTTTCTTATACAACCTATGACCAGCTGCCCAGGCTTGGCAAAGTTCACAATAGACTAAGCCATCCCAGATCAATCACACTGCTTGAAAATATCCCATAGCCTTTACTACAGACCAATCTGATGGAGCTATTTTTTCAACTTTATACCCAGAAAACTCTAACTTGTATCACAATGACAAAAACTAACTAGTATATAGAGTAATTTCTTTGACAGAGAAATTTTTAAGATAGGAGCATAGCCAAACTGTGGCATAGCTATTGCCTACTATACTTATCCAAATTTGTAGTCATAAAAGGCAAAGTGTTTTGCCTAAAGTATTTAAATTTTTAAACAATGGGAACTTTTGAAATTGTAGAAATATATTTTGCATGATACAATAGACATGAGTTCATAGACAAGTGAAGGAAGTTTACACTTTAAAAGAAAAGTATTTGGGTGTCAAGTTGACAAGGGCTGGAACAGTGATGCTTAATCTTGACTTTCAACCTGGCAGTGTGTAGAAGAATACAAGCATATGAATCTTGGAAACTATGTATTGTCTAGATTAGGTCAGTTCAGAAGAGAATGCACGTGTTAACTAAGGCTATTGAGTGGACTGGGGTCTTGAACAAAATTAAAAGAGAAAACAAGCTGAGCATCATCATTTAATCACTCTGCTTCAAAGCTCCAGATGCAATGTGACAAGTGCCTCAAATTCCTGTCACATAGCTTGGCGGCTATGATAGATTGTACCCTCTTCTCTGTAAATCCAAGTAAACCTTCCCTTCTTTAAGTCATTTTGTCACAGTGTTTGTCACAGCAACAAAAAACATAACTAAAATATTCACATTCATCAAGTGGAAGTGGTAACATCTTTCAGATTTCCCCAGGGGGATATTATACCCCCTATGTCATACTATGGCCATTAGAAGAGAGTTGCTCAGCATTCTTGCTTTCATTCTATCAGATCCTCTATAAGCATGAGTGATCCTTACATTTTTGGTCAGATCTAAGATCCTATTTGTTTTTGATGATACCTGTATGTGTTTGTATCTATTTTACATTGACAGATGCTCCAATTTTGGACACTGTATACGGTTACCTCATAGGCCGTTTGCATGTTCCTATGCATACAGGCTTTCTCCATCCTTGTGGACCTATCTACTTTCCAAATTTTGTTTTCTGTGGCTTTGGGTCTTGTCAATCGAGGCAAATCATAGTGTATGTCAAATAGACGACATATACTGAGGTAACAAAGTAGAAAGACAACCAAAAAAACTGTTACCATTAATGTTTAACAACATGAAATCTGACATTGATTAAAATAAGTTGAATTAGTGGTGATAGGAAGACACCAAAAAAGACATTTGATTTAGTGAGCATATGGAAGCATATGAATGAAAGCTCTTAAGAGAATTAGATTTATAAAATTCTTGAAAAAAGATGGGCTCTTGGGTGAGATAATGGATATTAATGACATATAATTACATACAAGCTGTAGCATACTCTATAATTATCTCCTTTCAGCATAGGTAAAATCGTAACTAAGCTTACAAAACCTTAGGATGGGAGATGCCATGAAGATTCACAATTCAGGGTATTAGGAAGCACATTACAAAACATTTTAACTGACTCAAAATTGGAGGGTTATATAGACAATATAAGGAATCTAATTAAGCAAGAAGTCTACTTTCTTCTTACCAAACTCAAATATAGAATCCAGTCTAGATGTCTGTCAATATAGAAAATGAAAATACGGAATGTGGAATACACATACAATGAAATTATATTCATCTATAAGTAAAAACATGTTTTATATGAAAACAGATGAGGAAATTGTTAAATTGAGTTAGGTGACCCAGACTCTGAGAGACAAATATCACATGCTCTTACTCATATGAAGATTATATCTTTTAATGTTTATAAATATGCATGTATGTGGGTGTTGGTGGGACTATAGGCTATGGAACTTTCCAGAGGAGAAGGAATCTTAGAAGATTTGTGGAAGGTCAATAGAACATATGGGACATGAAAATGAGAAGTAGGTTATTGGAGAGAGAGGGTCACAAGGAAGTATAGTGGGATGGATGAGAAGACTTAATGAAAACAAATGTTTGAAAATATCATATTCAAATCTGATATTATGGATGCTACTTATAGCTAATTGATTGATAAAATTAAAAAGAAAAATCTAGTGCACATGGTATTGATAAAAAGTAAATACTTTGAAAAATTGAAGATCACTGGAATGAAAGAAAGCATTTAAATCCTCCTTGTCTAAAGGGTAACTTGAGCATGAACACATGGTATAGCCTTAGATCTAATCACAAAAGCTATAATGGCTATCAGTGTGAACAAATCATCCATCAAAGTATTACTTCATCCATCCTTGTCAGGATTAATAATAAATAATTTAATTAGACACTGAGTGGGTTTTCAGAGTGTTTTTTTTATTTCATTATTTTGCTAATTTGAAATTTCTCTTTTGTAGCCCCAGGCTGTTAACTCCAACTGCAAGCATGCAAAACTGCTAAAATTTAGTTACTACACACTTTCCCTTTTTCTCAAAGACTGTTAGATTTGAGTGGATTTCTATTAAGAAAAACCACAAATTACATTGATAAACATTGCAGTTAAATATGCTGGGGACTCCAGCTGTGTGTTTTCTCATCTAAAAAGAGATTTGGGAAGAGAAGGTAACCTTGTTCTCCCTGCTTTTTGTAAACTGAAGTTCTTCCCTTTGGGATAGGTGATAATTAGAACAAGGAATGAGGCATTTAACCAAAACATTTGACTACATAATTAGATACCCTTAGTCTTATTGAGACAGCACAAAGAATTCTGCAGTGTTCTTGAAAGAGATGGGCAGACACCCATTACCGCCCCCCCCTTCCCCGCATTGGACTCTGTTCTACAGAAACTTTGGAGGACAGGGGATTCAAGCGTGGGTGCATTGATGGTGGTTGCATCATTGGCCCAGCATGCCAGGGGAGGCAGAATTTGCTTCATTATCCTGTCAGAACTTGTTTTCATCTCCTTGCTTTGTCTTTGAATACATACAGAGGCTTTGTTTCCCTTTTTTTGTGAAGCTCAATGTTATCCACAAGAGTTCTAAGTGAAATGCAAAAGCTATAATTGCCTTAGTGAAATACACAAATGAATTAATAAAATACCTCCCTAGGGATATGCCTGAATTCTATTCCTTTTTCTTTAAGAAAATATTTATTTGTGTGTGTGTGTGTGTGTGTGTGTGTGTGTGTGTGTGTGTTGTGTGTACATGAGTGCAAGTACTCACAGAGGCCAGAGGAGAGCACTAAATTCCCTGGACCTGAAGGTAAAGCATGTATGAGTCATCTAATAGCTGAAAATTTGAGTCTTCTGCAAGAGCACTATCTATGTACTCTGAAGCATCTTTCTGGGCTTTCTACTACTTTAAATAGTGAGAAGGAATAGAGAAGATTGGTGTATGTGATCCATACAATTGACCAATTCTACCACACACTTACCTTAAAATTTTATATCTACCAAATACCTACAATGTTTGCTTGTGGTTTTATCGCTATAATTTATCTTTTGTTTTATAGTTCTGGTGATCTGCTGCCTTTGACATTGGTGTTACTGCCATATTTTATAGCTTGGGCTTTAGGATGATAGTATTCTCATGATCATATATGCTGTTAATTACTGATTCAGAAATGATAGCAGTGCTCATTCTTATAAAGTGAATATTTTTCAGAAAAATTAAGCTAGATTGAAATAACAGTTCTCCCACAAAATAATCTTTCATTCATGACCATTTCTTAACAAATTCAGAAAATAAGTCCAGAATATACAAAGACAAGTACTCTACCTCAGTTTTAGGAGATTGGCTGTATTTTCATGTGCATATGCTTTGCTTTACCTACTTCTCTTTTTCCACTTCCATCTTAATAGATTAATGATGTCACACCATGTTTGCCTCTGCTCAGAAGAGTGTTGATAAACAGAGGTTTCCTGCCCAGTTTCCTGGTATTCTACCATGGAGAGAGTTTTCAGACACATCGGGCATTGCCCCCCTCCTGGTACTCTACTGTGGAGAGAGTTTTCAGACACATCGGGCATTGTACCCTATTGTTTCTTTTTTTCAAGACAGAGTCTCTCTATGTAGTCTTGGTTGCCTGTCCTGTAACTTGCTCTGTAGAACAGGATAGCCTTGAACTCAGATATTTGCCTGCTTCTGCCTCCCAAGTACTGGGATTAAAGATGTGTACCACCACTGTCTTGGTCACTTTGGGCATTGCCAAGGCTGAAGAAAGCTACTCTGTACCTAGGTTGCTCACATTTAATGGCTATTGAAACCTGTTATAGGAACCTTACCGTTTGGGCCTGTCATATGACATGAGGTGAGTATTTTTGCTAAACTACTTCCTTTAATGACTAACCTTGATTGCCAACTTTATTGGATCTTGAATCAGTTAAATGGCCTCTCACTTCTGTGAGAAATTTGCTTAATCAGACTATTTGAGCATGGAGGACCCACCCTAATCGTGAGCAGATACTTCTGGTGGCAACCAAAAGAGAAGGGAGTTAGAAGAAGGAGACCTTCCTCTGTGCCTGTTGGCTTATCTGTTATTGGCAAGATTGTCTATCCCACTGACACCACCGCTGTGGATTTTGGTGAACAATAGAGCCAGCTTCTTTGGGCTTCCAATATAAATAGAAGACCAATTGCTCTTCAGGAATCCTCGAGATCTTCAGTGCCAGACTGGTTAGACATCCACCATTGTGAACTAAGATACTCTCAGACTCTTTGGTGGAAGACACCCATGAAAGTCAATATAATAAAACACCTTTAGTATGTATTTATCCTATCTATGTGGTTCCTTTAGAGAACCATGACTAATACATGTCCCAATTCCCTGTGGAGAAGGCCTAGTGCTTTCTGGCCACATCATAGTTCTACTTCTCCCACTGCCCATTCACTCTCTCCCTTTATTCTGTGTTCCAGTCACCCAAATCCACCTTGGAGTCTCCAACCAGAAGAACATGCAAGTGCTTTTCTGGTATTCTGTGTCATTTAAATTGAGACTGGCAGGAGTGGTGGCCAAGTGGTAAGGTGTCGGTCTTGTTAGTTGAGACTGACTAATGTTTTGGATTCTTCTAAATAATCAATATATCCAAAGCTTCCTGGTGTACTGCAAAGAGATCCTATATGGCATTCTGCATTTAGTCTCATCAATACTAAATATACACCTTTTAAATGGTGGCACCAATTCTAACATCTTAAGACTGGACACCAGGGAGTAGAGAGGTGGCTCAGCAGTTCAGAACACTTCTCTCTTTTCACAGAGGACTGGAGTTAGGACCCCAGCAGTCATATAGTATAGTACACAATCACCAGCTCTATGAAAACCAACACCCTCTTCTGGCCTATACAAGTGTGCATATATGTGTGCATGCATACACATATGAATTAGTAAAAAATAAATTATTCTTTAAAAGACTCTGGCACTGAAGGATGACAGTCAAGACAATGCTGTTCAGTGGCAGAAGCATTCAGTAACAACACAGTGTTTCACTGTTCTGAAGTGAATTATTTTTCCCTTTGCTGTGGAAAAATAGTGTTCCAGGTATCATTGACATAAACAAAATGGGTCTTCAGTTCAGCAGAATTCTGAGATGATACCTGGCTTCATTGATGGCTCCACTGGTCTGTTGATGATTTATGGAGGATGAATAAATGAGTATGAGTACTATCCAGTGTTATTCACTACCCATTTGCGATCAGTACACTAAAGATGATCCTGTGAAGACCTGGAAAGGCACCTATTTATTATTTACTCTCAGGATCACCTGAATGAAAACCCCAAATTTTTCTCCAAAACTCAACATTTTTTTCTTGGGTTAAATTACACTCTAGGAATATATTATTTATTATTTTTATTTATATTTATACATATGTATGTGTCTGCATGTAAGACACATGCATATGGGTACCTTTGAAGACCAAAAGAAGGCATGGGGTCCCTTGGAGCTGAAGTTACAAGTGGTTGTGAGTCACCTGACATGATTCTAGGAAACAAAGCCCTTTCTTCTGAAAGAGCATCACATGCTTTTAACCACTGAGCCTTCTCTCCAGATCCCAACTTAGGAATTTCTGAGCATCACATGCTTTGGACCACTGATTCATCTTTCCAGATCTCACCTAAGGAATTTCTTCTGAGCAAATATGAAAGGAAGAATTTTCCAAGTATCCCTGCTACTAGAGATGGTGAATGAAGAGATATTGAACTTGAAATAAACTCAGCTTTTCAGTGGGTAACATGAACTAAACAGGTGGACAGACTTAAAATATTCACCAGAAAATGATATAACAAAGGAACTGAGATATGTGCAAAACTATATTACAGAGATATACACTTGCAAAAAAATGGTTTTTTTATTCTGAAAAGAAAAACAGTAAAGTTTACAGGAAAATCCTGTGAACAAAAACTCCTGAAAAAAGAAAAAATAGCTGTGTCTGCAGAGTGATTGATTAACATTTCAGTACTGTGGAGAGATTGGAATGTTGTAGGTCTCATATTAATTGTGAAACTGCGGGAAACATTATCTTTTTTGTTGATGACAGTAGAAAGAACAGACCCCTTGAGTTTTGACACAGTATCAATGGTGAGGGGACAGAGGCTTAGATCCACATGGTCACCCTCAGCACTGAGGAATTCAGCTTGACTTAGGGACCTGGATTCAGGGTAAATTCTAAGCCTCCATGTCAAAAAGAATTTTTGGACCAGCTAGCATCATGAAGCTGACTTGGAAATTTTGCTAAAGATATGTTGACAAGGTTTTTAAGATATAGGATAAAGAGAAAGACTCTCAGAAGAAAGTAAGATGCTACCAAGTAGATGTATAAGCTCCCCATGGATAGTCGGGGAAAGTAAGACAAAGTAAGACATGCCCAATTGTGAGTACAAAATCAGCCAAGGAAAGTAGGCGGTTGGCTTAGCCTCAGCCATATATTCCACTTTGGTAGCTTTCAGATTTCATCTTGTATGGATCTACCATGGCAGAGAGAGCACTGAACTGGTCAAACTTAAGAATCTGAGTTTGATCCCTGGAAGTCATGTACAGGTACAGAGAAGGAAGAGATTCCACAAAATTATGTTCTGACTTCCACATGAACACTATGGTACACACACACACACACACACACACAGAGAGAGAGAGAGAGAGAGAGAGAGAGACAGACAGATAGACAGAGACAGAGTCAGAGACTGAGATGGAGACACATAGAGAGAAACAGAGAAAGACAGATACAGAAATACAGGGAGAGAAAGAGATAGAGAGACAGAGACAAAGACAGAGACACAGAGAAAGGCAGACAGAGACAGATATAGAAACACATACACAGGGAAACAAAGAAAGTGAATAAGTAAAATTAAATTAAAAATTAGTCTATAAAAACAGCCTTGTTTTCTCAGGAGAAAACTGCCTATTCAACACCATGATGCTTCTCCACTCAGCTCCCTTGCTTCTCCTTGGCAACCTTTCCTGGGCTGTTCTACATTGTAAGGAAGAGCAGTCAAAATGTCTTTATCCATCACTGTTGTATATTTCAGTCAGTTTATTAGTAAGAGCACAGGAGGTAGAGCTCTCTAGCACTGATTGTGGTGGTTTGAAAGAAAATGGCACCCATAGAGAGTGGCACTATTAGGAGCTGTAACTTTGTTAGAGTAGTTATGGCCTTGTTGGAGGAAATATGTCACTGTGGGGGCAGGCTGTGAGGTTTCCTGTGGTCAAGCTATGCTCAGTATGGCACACAGTTCCTTCTGCTGCTTGTGGATCAAGATGTAGAACTTTCAGCTCCTTCTCCAGCACCATGTCTCCCTGAACACCTCCATGAAGATAATGGATTAAACCTCTGAAACTATAAGCAAGCCACAGTTAAATGTTTTTCTTTATAGGATTTGCTGGGTTTGGACCTGCCTCAACTGAATGTACCAAGCTCTGCTGACTCCCCGTGGGAGGCCTTACTTTACCAGAGAAGGGAATGAGGTGTAGGTTGCAGGGAACGCTTGGGGGCAGGAGGAAGGAAGAGAGGGGGACCTGTGTTGGTATGTAAAATGAAAAAAAAATAATAAGAAAAAGATTTGCCATGGGTGTGGTAACTCCTCATAGCAATAGAAACCCTAACTAAGACAGAAATTGGTACCAGGGTATTGCTGTGATGGGATGTACCATATTTTAATTTGGAGGAATACTATGGATTAAAAATGCAGTTGAACAATTTAAATGGGTCTTAATGGGCCATCTTCTAGTAGGAGCATGGTAGACAATGGTGCTAAGGGTAATATAAACTGTAGGAGCCTGGATCAAGATGTTTCAGAGGAGAAGTTTAGTGTGTTGCCTAAAGATTCTTCTTGTGATATTTCAGTGAAGAATGTGGATATTTTTTGTACTTGTTCAGAGTCTGCCTGAGACTAAAGTGAAGAGATTGGGATAAATTCCATTGGCAGAAGAAATCTCAAAACAGCCTAGTATAGACTCTGTCGTGTGGTTATTAGTGTTAACTCTAATCAAGATTTATAGTGGCACAGGATATACATTACCATTCCAAAACATAGAGAAGGGAGCATAGTGAGGAAATACTGAACCAAAGCAAGATCACAAACCAGTTGGCAAACTTTAAATCCTACACCTCCATTTGTGATGTCAAAATGCTCTTCAGATCTCCAAATCCTTTCAGCTTTGTTGACTGTAACATTCTTTCTCTTGGACTGGTTCCACTACTTGTTAGGAGCTCCCTTCAGCAAGTATCCCATGGCTCTGGCATCTCCAACAGTCTTGGAGTCTCCAAGGCAATCCAGGCTTCACCTTCATAGCTTTATGCAGTGGCCTCTCTGGGCCTCATACAAGGGCATATCTGACACATGCCTGGCCTCAGTGGGTTTCCTTAGTCGAGGATGGAGGTTCCATAATCTGTTTCTTCTTTACTTGACTCTAAAATCAGAACCATGTGGCTGAAGCTGCCAAGTTCTGCTGCTTGCTGGGGCTGGAACACGGTCCTCTCATTCAACCACAGCTTCACCAGCTCTCTGATTTTTGATGGTTTCCTTCACTGGCTAAGCTTGGCTGTCCTGAATCTCAGTCTGTAGACTAGGCTAGCCTCAAATCCAGAGACTTGCCAGCCTCTGCCTCCTGCGTGCTGAGATTAAAGGCTTGTACCACCATCCCTGACCCTAAACTGTTCTCCAATTGCTTTTCACATTTTAAAAGCCATTATATGTTGGAAGTATGTGATCTGCTATTTTACTTTTGTTTTACAGGGGATTACAATTAAGAGATTGCATGAATCTCAGAAGAGACTTTTAACTTTAGACTTTTAAGTAAGTTTGAGACTGTTATAGACTGTGGGGACTTTAAAAGTTGGACTGGTATGTGGAATCAAGTTAATTGTAAAATAAAAATATTATGAAAACAAGTTGGACTGAATGCATTTGTACATTATGATAAAGCTACAAGTTTAGGGAGATCAGGGAGTGGAATGTGTTGGTTTGAAAGACAACGGCCCCCATAGGGGTTTGTACTATTAAGATGTGTGGATTTATTAGAGTGGGTATGATCTTGTGTGATTTGGGGGCTGGGCTGTGAGGTCTCCTATGCTCAAGCTATGCTCAGTGTGGCACAGTTGTTTCTGCTGCTTGTGGATAAAGATGTAGAACTCTCAGCTCCTTCTTCGGCACCATGTCTGCCTGCATGCAGCCGTGAAAATAACGGAATGAACCTCTGAAACTGTAAGCCTACCACAATTAAATGTTTCCTTTATAAAAGTTGCTGTGGTCATGGTATCTCTTCACATAAATAGCAACTTAAACTAAGACACTGATTGTGAGGTAAGGGTCCTTCTTCAGCGGCCTTTAAGTCTGATAACTTCAATCTAACATAGTAACATACTAAACCAGAAAATCTCATCTCAGCCTTTGGCGGGTGAAACAGAAGGATTCATGTGAGTTCAAGGTCTTATCAGACATCCTACTGAGTGATATG
Organism: Peromyscus leucopus; assembly: GCF_004664715.2. Classification (NCBI taxonomy): domain Eukaryota; kingdom Metazoa; phylum Chordata; class Mammalia; order Rodentia; family Cricetidae; genus Peromyscus; species Peromyscus leucopus. The sequence continues at coordinate 97,147,041 of NC_051065.1, forward strand.
CTATAGTGTGAAATCCTGCCTCAAATATTATGATAATAATAATATCATTATCACTATTATTATTATAATTGAAAAAGAAACCCAGTGAAATTTACAGGATAAATACTGCTGAAATCAATTTCTCATTCTAATTTTACAATGATAGGATCAACTTTCAAGAAAACTATTTAAGAACAAGCTGAAAATTCAGTGTCCAGTTTTAAACTAAACACACAAAGTCAGTGTTTCTTACATGGGGAGCAGATGTGTTTGAAAAACTTACATTGGAAATTCAAGAAAACAAACAGCAATTGTCTAATAAGAATTAAACATAAAAACTCCCAGTATTTCCACTGATATAAAAGATGGATAAAATGGTCTGGAGATGGCTTAGCAGAGTTATTGCAGAGGACTGGAATTTGGTCCCCAGCATCCATGTTAAGTGGCTCGCATCTGCCTGCAACTCCAGTTTCAGAGGATCCAATGCCCTCTTCTTGTCTCCACGTTCTTCCATCTCTGTGAATACTGCATTTGCACACATATGCACCCACCCCATGCACATAACTAAAACCTAAAAATAAATCTTGCAAATATAACATTCTTCTATACTTACAGATCAGTGCTTTGTTTAGCCATCACAAGAGAATCATCCTCCTGCTGTAGATGGGAAAAATACAGAGATCCCCAGCCAGACACTACTCAGAGAATGAGGGTTCTTGGAACACTCATCCCTAAATGAGATGTCCTCATCAAATCCCTCCTCTAACCCCATAGAAGACGAGGTAGAAAGAATGTAAGACCCAGAGAAGATGGAGGACACCAAGAAAACAAGGCTTTCTAGATTAACATGACATGAACTCACATATATGGGGGAGCATGCATAGGGCCTGCATAGGTCTACACCAGATGGGGGTCTTAGAGCTGAAAAAAGTGGACACATCCCCATCCCTAACTCAGAAGCTATTTCTAATTGATGACCACTTGTAAATGAAATTTTACTTTACCTCAAGGGAATCTCACTGGAGAAACAAACCACTCTGAAGAGTAGGTAGATGGCCAACAGAAAATGATATCACATAATGTCATGTCAGGGCATTTCCCCCCTAAAACATATCCAAATTCATCTTATTTTTTATTTTACTTTATTCTATTTATATTTTCTCCCTTCTACATGTTCTTTCTATAATCAGGAAGATACTAGAATATGCTATAGCTTTTTAATGGCATCACAATAAAATTGTGAAGAGGTAATAAAAATAATTTTCTCATTATGTGTTAAAATGGTTCAGAAATTGACAGTAGGTATTATAATCACATTCTCTTTAATAAATAAAGTAATTAAATAAATAAGTAGGCTTAATATACAGACTCAAAAGTGTGTAAAAGAATTTGTTTGCAATACAACAATTTAATTTTTATCTAGGCTACTATTAACTAAAAATGTAAATGGAAAATTTAAACTTAGATCATAGTATATAAAATGTAAATAAAAAATTAATATGTAAAATTTTCTTTAAAAAGACTATTTTCAACTTTCTCCTTTGAAATAGTAAATATAAAATCAGAAACCAAAACAAATCTTACTATATAAAGACTTCAAGCATTTGTTAACCACAGTCACGTTTAAAAACTAAGGGTAATATGCTAGGCAGATGGTTCAGTGGGTCAAGTTCTTGCTTGAACACCCCAGCACCCATGTAAAACCTGGGTTTAATAGTGCATGCCTGTACCAAGCTCTGAGGGGCTAGCACGGCAGAGACAGGAAGCTGATAACTCACTGACCAGCCAATCTAGTTGAAATGGAAGGCACTAGGGTCAGTGAGAGACATTTCTTAACTAATGTGGAGAGCAATGGGCAGTATGGGAAGAACACCCCACTTTGCACATACATAGTGGAGTGTCCCTACACACAGATTCATACACATGAATAGATGAGTGCTCCCACTCACAGGGATCTGTATCCCTGCATGGGTGAGTGAGCGCCTATATATAGGTAAACATGCATGTCTGGGTAGGTACATAGAGGTGCAAAATCATACATGTGTGAGTGTGCTTATACACACAGGTGCACATGTATACATGGGTGAATGGACCCCTTCACACAGATGCACATGAAGGTTTGCACACCACACACACACACACACACAAAGTAAAAACATTAATAAATACTTTTAATTGGAGAAAATGACAATGTTTATAACAAAGTGACTATTATTGACATTTAAAAGTTTTATAAAAACAAATAAAATGATGTCAATGTTGATTTAACAGAGAAATACACAATTCAGAACTCAGAATACAGTCTTAACTTTTATTTTAAGCAAATAAGGAAAATAAGGTTAAAGTGTATCATTAGAGTGTGATGTGGGGACTGAAGTGATACAGAGTGTAAGAATATGTCCTGTTCTTGCATAATACTTGAGTTCAGTTCTCACCACCTACATGCAAACTCAGCTTCATGTAGTTCCAGCTCCAGGAGATCTGCGTCCTCCTCTGGTCTTTGAAAGTACCTACAGACAAATACAGACATATAATTAAAATAAAGTGAGAAAGTTGTGCTGCATAGTCTGTAATATTGTCTAGAGAATAAATTAGACACAAACTAACCATAGTCACCTATATATGGATTGCCTATATCACCTCCACAGAACCAAGAATGAGCAAATTTGCTAACCCATCATTGTGAATCATTCACAGAATCAAAACAGCCTTTTGCAGCCTGTTTAAATCATTTAATTTTATATATTGAATTCTGTAAATTAAATACTTAATAGTTACATAACAAAGAGAAGGAATTTCAAAACTCTCCCCCATCCAGTCAGAGCACCAGATTCTAAAGGAAGGTGAACCTGTCCTGCATTTTGGAATGGACAGACTGCACCCCAAGGCAAGGATGAGAATCCTCAGAACCACTTCCCAAGCTTTGAAGCTGCCACCACCTGTCCCTTCCTTCATCTCCCAGTAATGACTGATCAGGTCACTGCTCTAAAGTGTGCCAGGATGTCTGAGGGAAAGACAGCAATGGAGGATGATAAAGGACTTTGTTTACAAGGGAAACACCTGAACATAAAAAAATTCCCCCAAACAGAAAGACTGCTTCAATAAATCTCCAGAATTAAACCCAGTACACTGCTGGGCATTGTAAATAAAAGATGTTTTCTTTCTTTTACCAACGAGAGGCAAATGAACCTCTGCCTGACAAAAGACTTTGCTAGCTGGATGTAACCAAATGTTTTAGAGCTCTGTAAGGGCAGATGGTCAAGTTAATGAACCATCAGGGAGACAAAACACTTTTGTCCCATACTTTTCAGTAACAGATTAGGGCCCTTGTGACTGGGTAATCATTCCCATATCCTTTATATTAACTAAGGAATAACTGCTTTCCCTACAGTGTAGATCATGGGAGAGACATGACATTTTGCACTTAACAGTGAATGTATTTATTACACAGTAAATGATTTATTCATTCATTTCATAGTACTGAGAATGAAGCAATTAACAAACACTGCACCAGTATCTGTGAAAAATCACATATACTGTATAGTATTTGTATATACACACATATAAAATATACTATTTACATTTATGTATTGTATTGTGTCATACTCTATTAGTTATTTTTTATGCTATGATAATACACCATGACCAAGGAAACTGATAAAAGGAAGGTTTACTTTGGATTTGCAGTTTCAGAGGGATAGGAGTCCATCATGTCAGGAGTGGCAAGCAGCAGGGCAGTTGGAATGATATGTTTGCTGAGTGTTCACATTTTGAACTGGAAGCAGGAAGCAGAGGGAGAAAACTGGGAATGGCTGAGCCTTTAAACTCTCAAAGCCCTCTCCCAGTGACTTCCTCCTCCAATAAAGCCAAACCTACTAAGCCTTTCCAAACAGTGCCAGAGCTTACGGGAGAAATTACATTCAAACTAACAAACACACACACACACACACACACACACACACACACACACACACACACATTATGTAACATATTATATAGTGTATATATGCATATATACAGAATACTATATTGTACATACACATATATTGTATATAGTATACTATATAGTACATTTCTAGAATGTATTATATAATGTATACACACACCTATATGCACACATGAATGTGTAAGCATATGCATTAGATTAGACATCACTGCCAGAAACCAAAAGTTTTAATTACTATTAATGCTCCAGATTTAACTGTTGATTACCCCAGTTTCTGCCTCATTTGAAAGGTTCACTTTACTCATAGAATGCCCTTTACGTTTCTGAAAAGGCAGTGTGAGTTCACCTGCTGCAGAAGCCACTGAACACATTTTTGGGTCAGAAATACAAATTTGTTCTAATAGCTGCTGTGCGTGTCGCTATGCTTTGTGCTGCTGGTTTAGCGCTGTGAGGTCTGGGCTTTCCTCTTGTTCCAGGGTAAAGCTTTGTACCTCTGTCCTCTGATTCCTAAAGGGAGTCTAGTCATTCTGAGAAGTATTCTGGAACAGTTCTGAGGGGTGGATGCTCTGTAGCTTAAAAAACAAATAACTCTTCATAGAAAATAACAGTGTGAAAAACAATGAAGCTGTCCCCCTTTCTCTCTCTCTCTCCCTCTCCCTCTCCCTCTCTCTCTCTCTCTCTCTCTCTCTCTCTCTCTCTCTCTCTCTCTCTGTCATCAAGTTAACACATGGCAAAAATTGAGTTGCTTCGATCAATCATGTCACTTAGACAGGCAAAAATCACAGAATCAACAGACTCAGTGGCTCATATTTTAATAACTTCAAAATGAACTGCCAGTCCTTATTTACGGCTTGTCCATTGACAAGCCACTTAATCGTTATGTATTACAACTGAAAAATGTGTCATTGTAGAAAAAGAGAGTTTTCAGAGCTGAGCCAGCACCGGTGGGGAGTTTTAAATTAGACTAAGGCACTTCTGAAAAAGTTGGCAAAGGCACGTGAGCCATTATCCTTGGAATTCCTCCCTTTCATCACTTATTACCCAAGCACAATTTATTTTCAATCTTTTCAGTTAAGATGTGTTACTGGGTTTTCTTTAAACTTTTTAATAAAATAAATAGACATGTATATTCTATTTCTGTAACCAAGTTTCGCTTTTTTAATAGTTTTCTTCATAATTGATATGGTAATTGTACAGATTTGTAGAGGATCCCAGTAAGTCAACACAACATGTAATGCTCAGATTGGGATGACTGGTATAAATATCATATCAGAAGTAATGTATCAGTTATGAACATTCAAAATCATCTGAGATTTTTAAATGTATCTATTTTTCTAATTTTATTACATGTATTTACTTTTCAGATGAACTTACGCCAAAACACACATATTGGGGTTACAGGTTTTTCTCCTTCTACCATGTGCATTCCAAGCTTATACTTGGGTCCTCGGACTTGGAGTCAAGCTCCTTAACTGTGGAATCCTCTCTCCTCCTGAACTGTTTTCTGATAAATGATTTTAAATTATGAATGTGAGACTAGAGCTTGGGAGGTGATTCCATGATAAAGGATTTGCTTCCCATGCATGGTCACATATTTCAATTAAATTCTGGATCATTGAAAAAATAGGAGTTCTCTGAGAAAGGTGACATTATTTATATGTCTCGGCTGGGTAAATTTCACCCACAAAATGCCAATATATGTTGACACTTCCATTTCTTTTGGACTCCATTCACTAGAGTGAATTGTAAAGTCCAAATTTTTTATGATATGTAAGGCTCAAGGTCAGACTGAGGTCCCACAAGGGATGGGGAAAGAAACCAGTCAGCACATTTAAACATGTGTCTAAGGCCAGTCTCCCAACCTAGAAAACAAACATTTGATTTCCATGGATCTATTTCCACCTTCCTGCATTTGTTTATGTGCACCTGTTTGCATTTATATGCATGTGGAGGTACATGTGTGGGGACAAGCACATACATACTTTGTGAAGGTGAAAGTCATAGGACAACCATGGGTCCTGGACTTCTGGTACTTTGCATATTTTCTTTGAGACAAGGTCTCTTGAAAGTTCACCATGAAAGCCAGGCCAGCTGGTCCATGAGCTTCCAGGGATCTGCCAATATTGGTGTCTATCATTTCTGAGATTTCAGGGGGTCAGCACCTCACCCCAGCTTTTCACATGATCTGAGGAATGCTAACTCAAGTATTCAGGCTTGTGTGGTAAGCACCTGACAGAACTCGTATCCTCCTGTCAATTAATTCCAAACATGGACAGAAAAATAACAATGGCATATACTGACTGTTAAATCCAACAGTGTTAATAAACTATGCTACATTTTGACAGATACAAATTATTAAGTAGCTAGTTAGATATCAGCAGACTTGCAGGGCATTGGGATGAATTCCTTCCTGATCATTAAGCAAGGGATGGAACAGCCAGACTCTAATTGTTGGTCACAGAAATGGGAGCTGAGTCATATCCCCTCCTCTGGGAGAAGTGACTCACAAACTGCCCTGCAATGATACTAACGGATAACTATCTGAGCCTAGTTCAGATGCCCTAAACCTTATGGGATTGTTACTATTTACCTGGGAGCTCTCAGAAAGAATAGAGACACACCACTGAATCAATCCAATTGGGCCTGTCAATAACCTGGATATGAAAATCTCTCCTAGGGAGCTGAGTGTTCAGACACTTTAGAAATAATTTGAATCCTGCTTATACTGAATATCAGGTGTAGTAGGTAGCTATTACTGCTTTGACCTGGAAGTACTAGCCCTAGTGAGGCTTCTGGTAACTGCCACACCTACCTATGATACACCCTTGGGGTGGGGTCAAGATGGAAGTCCTTAAGATCCGAGATCTGGATGTGCCAGCCCTCTTGGTTCCTGGTGATCCTGGATGCTGGAAGATGGACTGAGTCAGCATTCTCCAGAGAACCCTGCTGGACTGCACCCAGCCTCTCCTGGATCCTGTAACCAACCCCTTTATTGGCTGTAAGTTCCCCTAAAATAAACCTCCTTTTTAGGAGGGGACTGGACCTGCCTTGGCTGAGTCTGCCAGGCTGGGCTGAATCCCTAGGGGAAACCTTTAATTTGTTCCAGTTTCATGGGGTTAGAGTACGTGATGTAGTAGGAGCAAAGGCAGAGGAACAGATGAGAGTTCACACTCTGATCCACAGGTAAAGGGCAGAGGTAGAGAAGGACTGGGAATGACACAAGTCTTATGAAACCTCAAGCCCACTCCAGTGACACTCTTCACCCAGCAAGGCTGTGGTGATATTGTGTTCCCCAACATATTGTGCACCTTAATAAACTTATCTGGGGTCAGAGAACAGAACAGCCACTAGATATAGAGGCCAGAAAATGGAGAAACACACACCTTTAATCCTAGCCTTCTGGAGGCAGAAATCCATTCGTATCTCTGTGAGTTCAAAGCCGCACTCGAAACAGCCAGGCATGGTGACACATGCCTTTAATTTCAGGAAGTGATGGCAGGAAACAGAAAGGTATCTACAGCATGAGGACCAGGAACTAAATCCTGTTAAGCTTTTAGCTTTTAATGGCAGTTCAGCTGAGATCCATTCAGATGAGGATTCAGAGGCTTTCAGTCTGAGAAAACAAGATCAGCTGAGGAATTGGCAAGGTGAGGTTGGATGTGGCTTGTTCTGTTTCTCTGATCATTCAGTGTTCACCCCAATACCTGGCTCCAGATTGGTTTTTATTAATAATACCTTTTAAGAGTCATGCTACACAAGGCCATGTCTCTTAATCCTTCCAAAACAGCTGGGGACAAACATTCAAACATATGAGCCTAGTTCATTCAAACTACCATACTAGTTTTAACTTCTTAAACATTAATCTAGTTATTCAGTGTGTCTGTGTTTGTGTACATGTGTTTGCTTGTGTGTGTGTGTGTGTGTGTGAGAGAGAGAGAGAGAGAGAGAGAGAGAGAGAGAGAGAGAGAGAGTGTGTGTGTGTGTGTGTGTGTGTGTGTGTGTGTGTGTGTGCATTGTAACAAGTGTGTGGAGGTCAGAGAACAATTTGAGGAAGTCAGTTCTCTCCTTCCACAATGCTGGTACTGGAAATTAAACTTAGTTCTTCAGGCAGGACCCCAAGCTCCTTTACCTGCTGAGCCATCTTATGGATACTCCTTCCTACTTTTGAAATCTACCAAAACTAATTTAGTTACACACCACTTTCTCCCAAATGTCCTTCATCTCAGTAATTATTGCCTTTTGTTGATTAATATCTTCCCAACATCATTAATTTTGTGTGTATCATACAATATTTGTACTTTGGCCAAGTGTATCTATTTCTGTTGCTATGATCAATTACCCTGACAAAAAAACAACTTATAGAAGAAAGGGTTTATTTTAACTTGAAGGTTCTGGAGAGTTGAGTCCATCATGACAGGTAAGGCATAGTGACAGTCATGGACAGCATGGTGGTAGGAGCAGGAAGTAGACTGGTCACATTGTCATCCATACACAGGAAGCAGAGAGAGAACATGAAGTGAGGCCAGGCTATAAACACTCAAAGTCTGTCCTTTGTGATCCTCTTCCTCCAGCATGGCTCCACCTCCTAAAAGTTTCATAAGCTTCCCAAACAGCACCACCAACAAGGAGCCAAGTATTCAAACACGTGAGCCTATGGAGGATATTTAATCCAACACAGTAAGCTATCCAGAAATGATAAAGGAGTCTTAATTTTGGATTTTAGTTTTGTTTGCACATTACATTTTATGATGAGGTAATGTCGATTTATAGCCACTTGGAAAAGAATGGTCTTATTTCATTTTTCTTTTCTCAGAGTACAGTCATCTGGTTTTGTCCATGATGCAAATATATAAAACAAAGTCCTTGGAAATGCCCAGGAATTGTATGCAACTCTAGTTTCACCAAGTGACATGAAACATTTGACTCTGAGGTTGTTTAGCACAGAAAAATAGAGAGTGTTTGCTGATGGCTGAGGAATTTATACCCTGCAGTGTTTGTTTTGCTATTTAGAGCACATCCTAAGATAAGCATTCTTCTCTGTCATTCTGTTTCTGTTTGCCACTTTTTATTTTTTTTAGTTAGAATCTTTTTATGAATATGAAACTGGTTCAAGTATAGAACAATTGAGCTCAAAAAGATCTGTCGATCATAGGCCTCAACTTTATCTTCCCGATAAAAAGAAAAGGAGAGACAAAAACACAAACAAACACACACACACACACACACACACACACACACACACACACACATATAAAATAAATATCTGCTTCTTCTTCTCACAAACAAATTTTACAAAGTTAACTTAGCTGGAAAGACAGAGAGAACTATAAACTAGAGCTGTGGACTGTAAGAACCAAAAACAACATTTTAGAATGTTAAACAAATAATAAATATTTTAAGGTCTTTTGAGAAGGTATGATGAAAAAAATTCTGTATCACCAAATTACTTATACAAAATAAGAAGAGTTGGGATTTAGCAAGATGGTTTAGCTAGTAAAGGGTCTTGTGGCCAAGTATGATGACATGAGTTCTATCAGCAGGATCCAGATAGCAGAAGGAGAGCACTCCCAAAAATTGAACTCTGACCTCCACATGCTCAGAGATGTAATCACAAATAAATAAATCTAATAAGTAGTATTTTTTTCTAGTAGACTATGGTGGTATTTTATTTGTACTGAAATTTTATTTGTACTGTGATTTTAATTGTATGTTAATAAATAAAGTTGCTTGGTGGTCAGAGCTAATAGCAAGTCATAGAAGAGCTGGGCGTTCGTGGCGCATGCCTTTAATCCCAGCACTTGGTAGAAGAGCTAGGTAGATCTCTGTGTGGTCAAGGATACAGCCAGCATTGGAGACACAAGCCTTTAATCTCAATACCATAGAAGACCTGGTGGGCTGTACATACAGGCAGTGACGAGGCAGTCATGTGTTTGAGTTTACAACCAATGAGAACCCAGAAGAGAAAGACTATATAAAGACAAACACACAGGAAGTAGCTCTCTTTCAGAGAGGTAGGACCACTTCAGGAGGAAGGGTAAGGTTTTAGCTCTGAGCTCTGACCTCTTGGCTTTCTCTTTTACATTGGTTCTGTGTTTCTTATTTAATAAGACAGTTGGTTACATCTACAGTAGACATCTGATAACTGTAAAACCTACAATATACAGATATTCATAAACAGGTAAGTATTTAGAAACAGCACCTACATACTATTAAAAAAACACTTCATAATTTTAATTTAATTTCATTTAAAAATGAGATTCAGGGCATCTAAATCCAAATTGAATTATTTTCTAAAAATCAGTGTAAGAATAGTGTCAGTATCTAATGAGACATCTCATCTTGTGTTGCAGATAACCCACTTTTTTTCCTGTCATCCTCATATGGTGGAGGAGAGAAAGTAAATTCTCTGGTGCTTTTCCTCACAAGCATGCAAACCCCCCTTATTAATATAATGGACTGTGACCTCACTTTTATTTAACCTAAAGTACCTCTCAGAGTCTTCACCTCTGAACTTTGTCACATTAGGGGTTAGTCTATGTGCTTGTTAGTTTTAACTGTCAACTTGACATGACCTGGAATCACATGAAAATATAGTCTTTGTTTGTTGGTTTGTTTCGGAAAATGTAGTCTTAATGAAGAAATGCCTAGATCACATTGGCCTGTGGGTTGTTTGTAAGGGATTGTCTAGGTTGTTAATTGAGGAGGGAAGATTTCCCCTTGAATGTGGGAGGCACTGTTTCATGGGCTAAATGAATATAAGCACAAACTTGCAAAGGTATGTAGTCTCCTTTTACTCTTGTCTGTGGATGTGACATGACTATTCTTGAGTTCCTGCCTTGACTTCTCTTCAATGATGAACTCTAATCTGGAATTGTAAGCCAGATAAACCCTTTTGTCCCTAAATTTCTTTTTTATAAGCATATTTTATCTACTTTATCACAGCAACGGAAACAAAACTAACACAGCCTTCAACATGTGATTTGGGGAACAGGGATATAGAATTACATGACAGGAAACAGATGTGAAATCTCATGGCTCCCCTAAGGAAGCTGATAAAACATTGTATTTTAAAGAGGGACCATGCTGTGCCCCTCAGGAAAGGTGAACTGGGGAAGAAAAGCTCCTGTTTTATAATATTAGAGAAATATGAAGATCTTTGAGTCTTATCCTATGATTATGAGAAGAGAGTCTTATAGTATCCTAACTATTTACAGAAACTATCTTGTACAGAACATTGCCTGATCATTCTAGTGTTGGAACATAAGACATTGTAAATAAGAATCATCAACGAAGGAGGAGGAGAGAGTGAGGAAGAAGATGCAGGAGAGGAAAGAGAAGGAAGAAGAGGAAGGCAAGAAGAATGGAGGGAAGAAGTTGAAGAAGAAGAGAAGGAGGAGGAGGAAAAGAAGAAGAAAAGGGAGGAAGAGGAGATGTTGTTTTGTTGTGATTATGAGGTCTGAAGAGATTTCTCAGTGGTTAGAGTATGTTCCTCTCCTGCAAAGGACCCAAGTTCAGTTCTTAAAATTCATGCTAGGCAGCTCACAACAACATAAAGCTTCAATTTTGGGGCATCTGACAACCTCTTCTGATCTCTGCTGTCACTTTCTCTCCCTCTGTCATACACACACACACACACACACACACACACACACACACACACACACACACACGAGGTGGGACAGCATCAGATAATTTAAAAATATTCTAAAGAGAAAAAACTTACTAAAATGATCAGGTTGAGAATAAAAGTAAGATATGCTGCATTAAAAAAATCAAGGATTATTCTGAAAAATGTGTTCAAGGATAAAAAAAAGATTGTGTCACTGCTGCTCATACTGGGCTTGGTGTAGGGCTCCTGATGACACAGACAGAGGTGTCCTTCAAGGCTGAATCTCCCAGGTTCTGTTGGTATAACTATGATAAAGGGATGGACCCTGTGGTGATCAAAAGTCTGATTCTGGAACCTGACCCTATTGTCCTTCATGGGAATGACTATCAGCTCAATGAAAAAAAGACTAGTGCCCCCCTCACTTGTCAGTATGTGGAGCCTCACTGTGTAGAAGGAAGTAGTTGGCTTCTGAATGAGTCAAGATCTCTTGCACAGAACAGCTGGGCAGCTACACCTATGAGAATTTCTGTGATCCGCTGATCAAGTACATCTCTCCTGGGGAGCCCCCCAAAAAGCAGAGCTCCTAAACACCTACTTACAGGCTGCCCTGCCACTTTTACTTCAAGGACACTAATAGCTTCATGGTTCCTGACCTGGAGCTACCAGGCTGGGTGAGCACCGGCAACTATTGCATACAGAGCATCCTGAGTCTCTGGCCCCTCTCATGGGCAGCAGCTGTTGCAGAATGAACTGGCACAAGGAAGGTGTGCCTCTTCTTCTCTGAGCCAAGGTCAACATCTGCCCTCTTCAAGTTGGTTCTCCCATGATTCCACTACTCTTGCTGCAAATCACTGAGCAACCCAGTCTGAGGGAGGATGGACAAGGCAGGTGTTGACATCTGCTGGGGTGCAAGGCATGCCCCTCTCTATGCCTATAATTTTCTATGCATTTCTTTTATGTCTGAAACAATCAAGAAATGACAATCAACTTGCTTGGGAAACTTGAGTTCAAACTGATCCAACAATGGCCTCCTGAAGTTAACCCCAACCCTAACATCTTTTTAGTCACTGACTTAAAACCAGAACAAGAGTATTAACTTTTTTCATTCAACCCCAAACCGCTCCTCCAGCAAAGAGGCTGTTTCTCTTTCAACTTCCATGATTAATTTGCATTTTTCTGGCCTTGCCTAGCCAACACTGGAAGAGACAGGACAGTATGTAGCAGAAACTCTGTGGGAGTTATTATAGCCATGCTTTCTAGCCAGAAGTTTTCCTGTTAATATTAAGCCTCCGAGTGATTATTTTATAAGTGAGTGTGGGACTATGGGACCGTAGCAGGAAAGAGAAAAGTGTCCATTAAGCTTGTTACAAGTCCCAGTGCCTGCAGGGAGAAGCAGGAGACCCAGGTAACCAAAGCAATTGATTCCAGGCATGACTTCCACTCCTCTCCCCCTATTTTTGGTGTATGACACGTATAAGGAATAGTATAACATCCTTATAATAGACAAAACACAAAACCAAAATATCAATAGCATATATGTTCTGGCATGTTCAGTCCTTCTAAGGTGCAGTCTAGATATGACAAGTTAGTGCTATGTTAGAATGTTGTCAGATGTTCTCAGTAAGCCCTCCCACTTAAGTCCCAAATCTAGATAATTAAAATGAAATTTTAAAGTTTTCAACATTAGTAACAAAATGTTTTTTTATAATATTGTGCAAGCCAAAGGGGCCACATCGATTTGCCTGGGAACATCTGACTCATAGGTGTCCATTTTCTCATAGGTGTCCTGTCTTCTCAGTTTCAAGACATCAGGCATCATTGCTTCTTCTTTGAGGTCAAGTCCATGGTGCCTGCCATCAAAGAGGACTCAGTCTGCACTAGAGCAGGTCTAGGCAGCCTCTGAGAGACAGGCATTGTAACACTCTCAGAATCTGTTACTACCAGGGTATAGGGACTCACACTGAAGAATGGAACACTAGTAGCCACCATGTGGAACAGGGATCCCAAGAAGAGAATGGATCCCACACAAGGTTTCCTGGATCGGAAGTGAGCTTGTATGGATCTGCCCATTACCCATCACTTCATGACAACATCTGAACCTCAGAGAGCACCAGGTTCTGAACTGGAAACCTAGGGTGGCAATGAAAAATTTTAACTAAAAAACAAAGAAGTAAAAGGAAAGGAAAAAACTTTAAATAAAACTGATTTCAAAGGTGCTAGAATTTAAACCTGAAAAATAATAAGGTAGTAAAAGATTAATAAATCAATAAATAGACTCCCTGCAGATTACTTGATTCATATAAAAAGATTTTTCAGATGGGACAAAACATTATCAAGCAGAGCATAGACACACAAAAAGAATTGTGAAAAGCCCAAAGGAGACCTCATATGACCAAGAAATATTACAGGAGCACATTTAGTATGCTGCTGAACCAGAGATAATGAGAAAGCAAAGACAGAAAGATGATCATGTGAAGACAGACTGGTCCCAAAGTACATCAAACTATTAAACCCAGATATTCAAGAACTACAGTAAATCTGTAAGCAGACAATAACAAATAAAATCTTCAGGGCAGCTCATCATGGAGACACTACACAACCAAAGACAAGTGGGAAATGTTAACAGTCACACGTGGATCGCAGCAGACTGGCTGCCTTTGAAGAATGTGAAGTTGATGTAATCCCTGACTCGCCCACAGCAATGAAGTAAAGCAAAACAAAATACTGAAAGATCTGTTTTGTTTTGAATTTTTTACTTTATTTTTAGCAACAACAGGATCTATATAAGTGAGGAAGACCAAAGAGGATGGTGGGAAATTATGAGTGATTGTATTACACTGATGCTTATCACACACATACAGAACAGAAAAATAATTTTGTGTATAAGAACGCTCTGACATTCCTGGAAATAGCTGCTGGGTATTTGGGAGCAAATGGTCAGGACAGGAAAGGTCCATTTACATAACTTTGTTTATATATATATTATTACAATGAATCACAATTTCCATGGACATAAATGGTTTCTGTTTGACATCTGGACCCAGAATTCCTATTTTCTTTTAATTTTCTCTCTGTAGAGAGTGTTCTTTCCTGAAGCTATCTCAGTTATTGACTTTGAATCCATTATTTCTAGATTTACTATGTAACTTCCAATTCCTTCTTCTTTTCTTTTGGTTAAGTGATTTTAATTAAAAAAAAAAAAAAAAAGAATGTGCAACAGATATCTCAGTCAAAAAAACTTGCACTCAAGTCCATAAAGTTATAAAAACAAAGAGCCCCTGGAAAGCTGGCAAAAGATTTGAAGAAATCCATTAATAAAGAAAGTACACAAATAACCAGGATTTTTCATGAACGTGTTCTGAATGATAGTTACTGCCAGGAAGTGCAGATTAGGGTTGGATACTGTACAACTCTAAACCTGTTAGAATAGGGGGAAATGACCAAATGTTGGGGATGAAAATGGCTATAATTCTCATGCATTGCTATTGGGAAAACAAAAAGGAGTGGCCACATTAGCCCATTGTTGGTTAGATTGTATAGATTGTATTTACATCCTCTCCACCACACAGACATTATACTTTTGTAAAAGTACCCAAATATGTACAACAAATATTCATGAAAATATTTGTAAAGAACATTTGCAGGAAGTCCAACCTCTGAAACAAATGGCCATTGCTATCTTAATCAGAACCACTGTCGTTATCCACTAGAGACCTTCAAGATTGGGCCTATTTACATTCCCTCCTAGGATGGTCTTTGGACCCTCACCTGAGCTGCTAGACACTCCTTCTTGTTCCTTTCTAGAAGCTGTAATTCCACCTCAGCCGAATGTGAACTCCAGAGATTCTGGAGTACAGAGAGTAGATGAAATTTATCTGGCCATGGAGAAGTTGTCATCCATGCTGGGTTGATACTTTGCAGTGATACAGCTGTTTGGTGGTCAGCCACAATCTCATGTGTAACCCTTGCTCATTTTTCTGCAAGTAACTACAATAAACTCATTGTCTCTCTAAGAATGACTTCCATGACCTCATTGCTCTTGTCTGTCCTTGGTGGCCTATCTGGGATGAGCTGACATTCACTCATGCCTCCCCAGAAAATGACACCATGATAGTAAACACTGACAATAACCCAAATGTCCTGCAATAGATGAATACATGCAAAAATTGTGATATATATATATATATATATATATATATATATATATACATATATATATTGCTTACAGTGATATTATTGAGAAGCACTGTATTTTATTTACAAACTAATATTTAGAATATTGTTATACTTATTTAATTGACATGGTTGACTTGTAGTGACATGAATAGTTTTCAAAAGTAATATTGAGTGAGAAAAGCCATATTAATGGGAAAGCATACTAATGATGCTGTCCATATCAAGTTCTAACAAACTGCATACTAACCAGTGGAAACAGTGTTTGCTCGAGCATTGGGTGTGGAGGGAAAGTAGATTGTTAAGGAGTACAAAGAGATACTAGTGGTGATGGAAATGTCCACTGCCTTGTCTGTGCTAACCTAAATACATCAGAAAGAGTAAGACTGAAGACTTGAAATCGGTGCAGTATTCATTTGTATATGAGAATAAAGTTAAAGAATGACCTCTCCTGATTCATTTGTATTGTGAATGCAAATGTGTTTTTGAAACCCAACCAGTAAAGACTCAGATACTTCATGCAGTCCTCTGTATGACTAGGTCTACATGAATCGTCACCACAGAAATGGCAAAATAGAAGACTTTCTCAGTCACCTGTGGAATTCTTACTGTGATGTCCTAACTTACTATTTATTCTTGAGTCAGTATTTGTCACAGCTGCTCCTCTGTTCCCTCCCACCCTGATGTGAGACTCTTAGGAATGAAGAGTCACTTTGGATGTCTATCTGTTCCAGCATTGACTACCTGGAGAAAAAGTGGGTATGGAATCCACACTTAAATGAGGTGGTAAAATTTATGCTACTAGTTCTGCTCTTTGGAGGTTTTTGTTTTTTGATGTGTCTCTAAGCTCTTGACTCTGTATTTTTGAGATTGCTTGAAAATTGAGGCGTTGCTTTCAATGATTTTAGGTCTTACAAAATTTACAATTCCCTGATAAACACTGGCAAGCAACGATATGAGGGGAATGTCTTCATTCTGCATCTTCTGTGTTTACATGGTAGGTTTTATCTGCATGCTGTGCCTGGTGTTCAGGAAAATGAGTATCATTTCCTGCTAAGTCTTCCATTTGTTTACAGAAATCATCATCCTTGTGTCATCCTCAATGGCAGTTATTTCTGATTCAGCCTCCTGAGCTGCAGTGTTTACTCACACAATCTATATTCTGAGAACTATAACATACTTCTTAAGCTGTTTTCAACCACTGGAGGTGTGTTTGTGACTGTTTTCTGTGTCTCTATTGTCTTCTCAACTAGGAATCTATAATGAAAAATAGCCTGCAAGGCTTTTGTCAGAAATATTGTAAAGGAATATGTTACAATGGGAGATGCAAAATTCCATTAGGACTTATTCTCAATTGAAGAGATATATTCAAAGAAGGAACAATATTATCAGCCAGTACTACACCACAAAGAGCATGTGGATTTTTTATTAGCTCTTTCCTCAAGGAGAGAGAAAGCTGATGGAAAACGTTTTTGCAAGATAAGTGCATAAATAAGGAGTTTTGTGGCGAGTTCTCTACAGCCATTACATTATTGCCCATTAAGAGTATTTATGGAGTACTCAGTGACAAGAAAATTGTTTGATGGACATGTCCCACATAATGAAATTTTTAAAGAAATTATAGTTTTATTTTAAATCAAAGTCTAGATATGTCCAGAACAATATTTCCAGATGAAAGGAGTGGATCTTGGGGATTTAATGGAGGCTCATTTAACCTTTAACATCCCAGTAACAGCATGCTTAGAAGAAAAATAAGAAAGAAGAAAATCAGTCTCAAACTAATGATTATTTTTATTTAGAAAAACACACATATGAGGATTTTGACAAACAGAGCTTTCCCAAGGTTATTAAGCCACCATGCTGAGGCATTTAAAACACATTCTTTTATACCAAGTTTAAAAAAGGTTACATGCACACGCAAACACACACACAGGCACACAGGTACGTACACACACACACACACACACACACACACACACACACACAGGCACACACACACACACACACACCTAAATCCTGATTGAAATGACTAAGAGACATAAAAAGTGGGGAAATAGGCATCAAACATTCAGTTCACCAAGTTTCCACCTGATTCCTTTCTACCTCTCACAAGAAGTTGGTCTTCTGTGATTCTCAACTACATTCTTTCTCCCTGAACCTCTGGGTCTGGGTCTGTGACTGTAGACACAGCTGACTTAAAAACAAAACAAAACAAAACAAAAAAACAACAAAACAACAAAAACAACAACAACAAAAAAAAAACACTTGGTCTTTCATTGCAGTTCCCTTCTCAGTCCTCCAGGAGGCTACTTCTCTTATTTCATGTTTTCACTGGAGAGACAAGACTCAGTTACTCACTTATTCATTTTCCCAGGTATACTTTCTGAGGTGATACCATTTAGTCTCTTCATTTTACATGAAATTTGTTTGACATTGAGTTACAAACTCACAACTTCAAACATGACCTCTTCTTTAAGCTTCAAACTTATATCAACAGAGCATATGTCTACGTTGTGGACTGAACTGGAGTATAACATGATGAAGTAATAAGCAATGCAGGGTTTTAGCCCATTATATCAAAGGTGCTAGAGAGCTGGCTCAGAGGTCAAGAGTGCTTGCTGTTCTTGCAGAGGACTGGGTACAGGTCACTGCACCCACACAGTAGCTCACAACTGACTGTGACTAAAATTCCAGAAGATGTGATTCCTTCTTCTGAGGTCTGAGGGCACATGTATACAAATGGTGCATATATATATATATATATATATATATATATGTATATATATATACATACATACATTTAGGCGAGACATTTAATTAATAAACAATAACGTCATTAAATTCATCAACTCTTTCCCAGTTAAAGAGCTGTGATTCGTGTCTGCCTTTGTCCTTGAATCTGGATATAAGGACAACTCTTACTGGTCATATGCCACTTTCAGTTCACCAAGGGAAGGCACAGGATGGCTGCTCACATCTTCATCAGCAGTGACATGTATTGTTTCTACCAATTTATTTTTTCTTTTGCCAGTGCAAACCAAGTGGCCAAACTGTATATTGAACATGTAAAGAAGCATAATCTCCCTATAGAGGATGTGTCTAAACAGCTGAGATTAATGGTATAGCCTGGGAAAAAATAATAGCAGATTCAAAGTCAGAAAGTTCATAGTTGAAACATTCATTTCCCTTCCTTAGAAAGAAATGTATATCTCATTTCCTCCCCACAAGGTAATACCTCCTTACACTCACTTGACTCAGTAAAAGATCTCAGAGGCTGGGAAAATGGCCTGGCAGTTAAGAACACTTGATGGTTTTTGCAAAGGACCAGAGTTTGATTCCTACCACCTATTTCAGACAGCTCATAATTCTAAGTTCCAGGAAAGTTGACACCTTCTTCTGACACCCTGGGTACTGTCCTACCCCTCATGTGTGCATATGCACACACAGATACACCTATATCTGCATACATATTAAAGTTAAAAGGATCTAGGTGGAGAAGACAGGCTTTTCTTTCTCTCTGACCATCTATCATAGGGTATTAGTGATTCCAAAGATGCAGATCTTTCCCTTAGCAAGGATATTGTATTTATTTAAACTGACGGAGTAGCACCAGTTAAGTGTTTCAAATCCTTTCGTGTGTAAAGATGTGCAGCATCTAACCCCTCTAACATTGCATGGAACCACTCTTCTCTTTTCTCACTGTGCCTCTATCTTACAATTCTCAGACCTCACGACATGCAAAACTCTGTCCCACATGCATCACTACACAGATGTTAATAATTTCTTCATAACCTGGGTTCTGTTCCTGTCCCTTAATTCTCAATTCCAAGGAGAAATTCTGCTGTTTTAGAGTTTTTCTTTTGGGGATCGGGAGATGACTGTGGGGTTAAAAGCACTTGCTGCTCTTGACGAAGAGCTGAGTTCTGTACCTAGCACCCATGTTTTGGTTCACAACCATTCCATCACTCCAGTTCAAGGACACTTGATGTCCTCTTCTAACCTCAGAGAGAACCCAATGCACACGTGGCACACATACTTACCTTCAGGCAAAACACGTAAAATAAAATAAATCTAAAGAAATATTTTAAAAAATACAACCTTTATCAGACCATCTTATTTAAATTAAGGAACTCAGTTCCCTACCCTACTATCCATATTTATTTATCATAGAAGAATATACAATAGTTTGAACGTGAACTGTATTGCCTAAATGGTGTATAATTTAATGATTTAGTACTCAGACTGATACTACTGGGAAGTACCAAATCACAGACATTTAAGTAACAATTAGTTAGTGAGAAAATTCTAGATCATTGGAGGCATGCCTGATGCCAGGATTGTGTGGTTTTGGCCTAGTCAGTTTTTCTGTTCTTCCAAGATCACAAGGTAAATGACTTGTTCTTTCTTAACTCACCCTCACCAGAGTCCCAAAGAATTGGCCCTCCAAATCTTGGACTGCAATTTCCAAAGGCACAAGCCATAGCAATTGATTTTTCCCTTTAGTCACACATCGATGTTCTTCTGCCTTGTGTGTGACTTTAATTTTATTTAATAATCAGGAACAAGAGATGAGGAATAGGACTGTAGAGAGTATTCTTCCTTTGAAACTCAACCAGCATTCCAGGTAGGTTCATGTCTGTTGATAAACCACTGAGATTGTGGTTTACCCCAGGACATGGAAACATACTAACCTTGCAGAAAGTGGGGCAGTGATAAGCTGGTTGATGTTGATACAGGTTTCCATTTCAGGTTAGTAGGCAAGATCACTAATATCTCCTCTTACCCCTAGTAATATTTCTGATGGAAACTTGATCTAGTGCTGATGGAGACTTGAGATCTTGGTGTAAACCGCTATTGTTTAATATGTGCGTGCGTGCACACACACACACACACACACACACACACACACACACACACACACATATACAACAAAAAATAAGGTAAAAAGAGGAGGGAAAGACAGAAAAAGATAATCTTTTTAAAAGATTAAAAGATATTTTAATGTTCCCACCAGTTTTACATAGATGATGGTAACAGCTTAGATTCAAAATATATTTTCCAAAAACCTTGAGGCCTAGCAACATGATACCTGGAGGCATGAACTGAAAGAGAGACCGTGAAGGAATACTGCTCACTGGCTGGAATAGTCTTATTTCTTTTTTTCCCCTTTTATTTTATTTTACAATACCATTCAGTTATACATATCAGCCACAGATTCCCTTGTTCTCCCCCCTCCTGCCCCCCTCCCTTCCCCCAGCCAGCCCCCCATTCCCACCACCTCCAGATCAAGGCCACCCCCGAGGACTGAGATCAACCTGATAGACTCAGTCCAGGCAGGTCCAGTCCCCTCCTCCCAGACTGAGCCAAGCATCCCTGTATAAGCCCCAGGTTTCAGACAGCCAGCTCATGCACTGAGCACAGGACCCGGTCCCACTGCCTGGATGCAAACAGATCAAGCCAATCAACTGTCTCACCTATTCAGAGGGCCTGATCCAGTTGGGGGCCCCTCAGCCTTAGGTTCATAGTTCATGTGTTTCCATTTGTTTGGCTATTTGTCCCTGTGCTTTATCCAACCTTGGTTTCACCAATTCTCACTCATATAAACCCTCCTCTTTCTTGCTAATTAGACTCCCAGAGCTCCACCCGGGGCCTTATTTTTTATAGTAGCCAAGACACCCTGCCTAGCAGTGTCACTGCCTACAGTGAACTGGGCTCTCCTACACAATCATCAACCAATAAAATGCCACTATAGACTTGCCCACAGGCCAGTCTGCTGGGGGCATTTTCTCCATTGAGATGTCCCCTTCCCAAATGACTCTAATTTGTGTCCAGTTGACAAAACACAAGCCAGCACACTCTACCCTTCATTTTTTTCTTTATTTTTTTGCTCTCCTTATTCTTAGAAAAAAAGCAAAATAAGTAGATCTAATAATATATTTTAAGTGCTAATGTAACCATGTAACAACATTATAAATATTTTGAGTGACATTTTTTCTACTGACAGAACTTTAAGACAGTTTTTGATTCATAATTTTTTCTTCCTTTTTCTCAATAAATATTCACCATATACATACTGATATATATCACACATATCACACACACACACACACACACACATATATATATATATATATTCATTTATCAATTTCCTATTTGATTTCTGAACTTTTTCTGACAATAATATTCATGTTTGTTTTATGTTGTTTGTGTAATTTCTAAGACAATATGTCCTGTTCAGCTTGGACTTTCAAGATTTATTCAAGGCAGAATATTCCTTATATGTAAGCCATGGAAACATTGAAAGATTATTTTTAAATATTTATTAATTTTATCTTATGAATGCTTTCTTTGCACATATGTAAGCACACCATGAGCATTCCCGGTACATGCAGAAGACAGAAGAAAGACTCAGATCTCCAGAAACTGGAGTTACAGACTGCTATGAGCTGCTATGTGGGAGCAGAGAACCTAATCCAGATCTCCTGCATGAGGAACAAGGCCTCTAACAGCTACATCATCTCTCCAGCCCCCATTGGAAGATAATGTTATAATTTAGGTAAGTTGTTTCTATTTTAAAATAACTAAACACTTATTTAGTTTTTTCTACTGCATGTCTTTAAGACTGAAGACTAAAAATGACTATTTTTGCTATGTTTCTTTCAATTTTCTTTCCTTCATACATGCATTTCTTTCAAGAGGCAGTGAATACACACACAGTAGACTCTATCTCAATACCTCTGTCAATTCATCCTTATCACCTTTTTTGTAAGTTATTTTAAAATAAATTCAGTACAACTTTCTTTAAACTTTGCTGTGGCCAACTTTCTCTCAATGAGAGACACCTGACATGTGCAGCTTAGGAAGTAAAGAGAAACTCGTCCTTCTAAGGACTCTTGTCCAAGACTGGAGAGCAATGTTGGTATTAGGTCAGAAGAAAAAGATGTATCATGAATCAGAAAGCAGAAAGAGAAAGGAGAGGGCCAGCCACTGATAATTCTCTGAGACCCAAGTTCCTAGAATTAAAGATGGCTCATGAGGCCTCTCCTTCTAATTGTCTACAGCACATCCCAGTCTTGCCGCTTGGGGACTGAGCCTTTGTATCTGGGCATATGGAACACCCATGATGATGTCATACTTAAAGCACAGTAGCCACCACCCTGACTTCTGTCTCAGCATCAGCACTGTCTCCTCTCTTGCTTTTCTCTCCTCAGCCAATCACTGCATTCCTATTGTCCATTGCTTTAATACTTTGCATAGAGTTGTTTATTTTTGTAATACTGGATGGATACTTGAATTTTATATAAATATCAAGATACTCTGTGTCATTCTGAACCTTAATTTCTTCACCTAATATTATATTTTTGAATTCATTAATTTCTCTCACTCTCTGTATATATATATATATATATATATATATATACATACATATATATATATATCTCCAACAGATTTATATGTTATAAATTTTATTTAAATATATGTATCTATATAAACAAAAGTTTTATATATTTATGCAATGCACAAATATGTCACTTGTTTAACCTTTCAGTGATTCCCAATGACTTTTTCCCTTACCCATTTTCATACTCAAGTACCTCATACCACTTCTATTCAAACTCCCAACATATTTTCTCTTTCAATTTATCAGAAGTATAAATATCCATCAAAAGCACACCCTGATAACTTTCACTATCACTCTTATACTACTAACCCCTTACCCAGGCCTCCCTTTGAACAAGGGACACATGGTTTGCATGCCTATTGCCAAAGACATCTTTATGTATATAGACAACAGGTTGTGTTAACTTTTAAATCAGAAGCTTTTCTTGCACATTTTTTTCAAACTTATCCTGGGATCATCCTTGTCCACTCCACTTTTCACTCTATTGCTCTCACCCCTCTAATTACTTCCAGAAAACTTTTGAAATTAGATGTGAGAGTTATTTCCTTCAGCTTAATACAACCTGAAATCATGTGGTAAGGGTAGCCCTGAGGAAGGACTATCTAGATCAGGTTGGTCTGTGTGTGTCTGTGAGGGATTATCTTAATTGTCTTAATTGATATTGGAAAACCCAGCCTGAATGTGAGTAGCACTATTCCCCAACTTGGGGTGCCAGACTATGTAAGAGTAGAAAAGGTAGCTCAGTACTAAGGCTGCATGCATTCATTTCTCTCTGCTCTTGAGTGTGGATGTGCTATGACTAGCTGTCTCAAATTCCTGTCACCTTGACTTCCTGAAATGATGGACTATAACTTCAACTAAAATAAACCCTTTATCTTGTAAGTTGCTTTTTTCAGGATATTTTTTCCCACAGGCATACATACTAGAACAATAGGTATGGACATTTTGTTTCCATTTCCATTCTTCTTGCTAGATGTCATGTGGTTCAATCTTGCCTTTCCTGCAATATATATTCCCTGCTTCCATACATTTCTAAGGAGTTATATAGCATATCAACAGTATATTTCTTTAACCACTTTTTAGACTAAAAATGTTTTTGTGATTTTAAATGTCTTTGGATCATTTTCAGCACCAACTATATTACTAATGAAAAATTAAAGGTTATTTGGAAGAATGCAAAATGTGTAAATGAAACGTGGGCATTCTAATAACCTTGAAGAATTAAAATGGAAATATTTTGCATAGTGTCATGTTAATGCTTAGGACTCACTGACTCCTAAGCATTTGAAGCAATGAAAACATTGTGTTACTGAAAGAGACTGTTTAAAGAAAATAGATGTCATTTACAACGACTTTCCACTTATCATAAGTCAGGAGGAGACATGTTCTACTTAGTGTCTTTTTGTCTCAAGGACTTGTAGCAGTACTCCAATGCCCAGAATAATTCACTCGAGGCATAGTTTTCATCAAACAGTACTCTAGCTAGAGTGACTACTTCTAGAAGAAAAAAAAAAATTACTCATGAAGCTAAATTAGATTCATGACACTTTAAATACAATCCCTTCAGTATCCACAGGGGAACGGTTCCAGGTCTCCCCCGTGGACACTAAAACCCACAGATGCTCAAGTTTCTTATATGAAATGGCTTTGTATTTGCATATAACCTACTCAGATCTCCCTATGTACTTTAAATCATGTCTAGAGTGCTTATAATATTTAATCCAAAGTATGTCTTATATAAATGGCTATATTGCATTGTTTAGAGAACAAAGATAAGAAAAAGTCTATATGTGTTGATTAAACACACAGACTCACATATACACATATACTCCCACACACATATTCATACATATTTTGAAATAGTGTCTTATATAGCCCAAGAGAGTCTTAAACTCACTTCATAGCCACGCTTAACCTTGAACTTATGATCCTTTTGCCTCTACCTCCAAAGTACTGGAATTGAGACATGTACCTCCACACCTGTTATTTGTGGTACAGAAGGAAGGACTCAAGCTTTGTGTAAGTTAAGCAAGCATTGTACTGTCTGAGCTTTATCATAGCTCATTTTGTAAAAATAATTTTACTAGCATTCGACCATATCTGTGGAAGAGGAAGCATGATCCTGGAATAACAACCATACCATGAAGACACCATTGCCTTCCTCTATTCCATCTGTTCTTTTAGGTAACTTCCAACACTAGAATCTTACAGATTGAAGTGATTGATTCCGTAATACACAATGCTTAAGCTACTAAAGTAATTGGGTAAAATAAAAGAAAATGAAACCAGATTAATAGCTACAAGAGAAATAGATCATTTTGAATCTCTGTGTGTGCATGGTACATGTGTGAGTACAGGTATGCACATGTGGTGAACAGAAGGACAACTTTAGGGTCAGTCTTTGCCTTCCACCTTGTTTTTCACACCCCCATATGCCAAGCTAGCTGGTCTGGAGGCTTCATGGGGTCCTCCTGCTTTGAACCCCCATGTCTCCACAGGAGCACTGGGATTGCAGACTCACTATCATTCCTGGCTTCCTGTGAGGTCTTGGGATTTGCCTCAGGTGCCATACTTTTACTACAAGCTCTTTACCAACTGAGCCCAGCCCTTTTCTAGCCCTGAGAAGTGGGTTTCTGTGAATTCTAAAGTAAAGGTTTTATTTAGAGAAGGGAATTTCTGCTATCTGACAATGTCTCCAAAATTATTCTAACAGTTTTCATTGTTCTTTTGTTGTTTTCTTTAGAATGTGACTTTGAAGCACGAATTACCAGAAGGGATGAAGTAGGCTGTCTTTTCAATGATCAGTCCCGGCCTTAGCCCTAGCTGTGTCTCCTTCAGTTCAACTCAATCTGACGAACCCATCACTATGCTGTTGTAGCCACTGGATGTCTGTCCTGTACTGGATCTAGAGAGCCCATGCATCTTTTTGTTCATGGAATTTTTAACTCAAAGTTAAAGAAGTTGAGACAAAGCTTATGAAGGCTCACAGATTTTTAAAGTTAAAATTTATTACTATTATTACTGGAGTGTGTGTGTGTGTGTGTGTGTGTGTGTGTGTGTGAGAGAGAGAGAGAGATAGAGAGAGAGAGAGAGAGAGAGAGAGAGAGAGAGAGAGAGAGAGAGACTTTGCACATGTGGAAGTCAGGAAACTTATGGAATCAGCCCTCTTTCTCTGACCGTGGGATAGGGAGATCAAACTCAGTTCATCAAGCAAATATCTTAACCCAATGAACCATTTGTCACCCCATTGAAGGTCATATAATATGGAACATGTGATAAGGAGGTCAAATGATATCCCAGAAATAGAAATTAAACTGAAATTGAAGAAAATGTACAATTTAGCCAAGTGGCAAGGAATTTCAGGCATCTGTAATAAAATCCCACACAGACCAATGTATTTAGGAAACAAAAATAAACTAAACCAATGTGCCCGGCTGGAGAAGGTTGAAGAACGTGGCATATGTTATAAATCTAAGGAGGGTGAGATAACATTACAAGCTGGCTTTTCAACCACATGATAAAAGGTTTATCATAATATACTGCTTCATTAACATCCAAGTGGCTCTGTGAGGACAAACTGTTATATTTTCAGAGATAACCTTGGACTAGCCACTTAGTGTAGAGGCAAAGTGAAGAAAAGCCAGAGGCTGTTCTGCTCCTCCAAGGAAGTGAAGGAGGTTGGGCTACCTTTCTTCTTTCTCTTCTTATTTTCAAAGAAAGGATATAGATTAGAGAAAAGCTGTAGAGAAGTAAGAAGGAAAAAACATAGCCTGTCTTAATTGAAAAACTCTCAGGGCAGAGCTGTAGATGTAGATGCGGAGTTTTCTTGGGAGCTGTGCTGGTGAGTTAGAATTGTCACCTTGACACAATCTAGACTCATTTGCAAAGAAAGTCTCAATGAGGAACTGTCTACTTCAGGTTGGCCTCTGGTAGAGTTTTCCTGACAGGGTTAATTGAGGTGGGATGATCCAGACCTTTTCATGAACTGAGCCTTGGACTGTTCGGTTTGGAGAATACAAGCTGGGCACCAGACGCATGCGTGATTTATTTCATGTTGCTCTTGACTGTGGATGGGATGTGACTAGCTGTTTTGAATCCTGTCCTTGACATTCCCCACAAAGATGGGGGTCTATGACCTGCGATTGTGAGCTGAATAACCCTTGTTTTCTCATCTGAATAAAAGTTGCTTTCTGTTGGGACATCTTCACCATGGCAATAGAAGTGAACCTACCAGGAGCAAACTGAGGGAGAAGGAAACGAATGGGGAACAGAGGTGAAGACAGTGGAAGGGAGCAGGGAGTGGACAGGAAAGGAACAGGGTCACCAAAGCCCCTGCTCATGAGCAAGGTCGTGGTTGATTTTCCACTAGCAGGGATCTTTTGAGGAATCACAACACACAGTCCTCATTAAAACCTTCTCTCTGGTAGGTGAAAAAGCGCTCCACACTTTATTTGCTACTACACACAAGTCAAATGATTCTTACCATCTAGAAAAAGCCCTGAGGCTGGAAAGGTGAGATCATGAAATGATGTGAAGAATTCTCCACCCCACCTTCCAGAAATCAGATGCCATGAGGAGATGGACAATGTGACATTAAAATATTTGCCCTTACAATCATCTACATGATTAAATGTGGGCTTCTGTCAGAATGTAAAGCAGAGAAACGCCTTGATAATTCAAAAGCCTGATATACAATTTATTCCATGCAAGTGCTGACACTCTCAGTCTTGATCTGCGTCATTCTCTTCACACATGTCTCAGAGAAACCCCACCACTACCACTTCTCTCTCTCTCTCTCTCTCTCTCTCTCTCTCTCTCTCTCTCTCTCTCTCTCTCTCTCTCTCTCTCACACACACACACACACACACACACACACACACACATTGCCATACTCATCTTTCATAGTGTTGTTAGAACGCGTAAGGTATTAATTGATGCTCATTATCCACATTTTGTTCAGCTGTAATGCCCCTGTCACAGCCATTGGGTATTGACAACAATGTACAGCCTTATTTACTTGAAGAATGTCAGAAAGTTCAAGAATCTTATGAGTCCCAAAGGGCAAAAATTCCAGATACAATATTCCGGATTTGAGTGGGCAAAAGAATTCAGAAATCGTTTAGTTTACATCCATTACCACTCTAGATCAGATATTTTAAATCTAATTTTTATGAAGAACTATTCTTCTCATAGAATAGAGGGTTACTTTGAATGAGGTAATAGTATATATATATATATGGAGCAATTAGTAGGTGTGTTTCCATAGTTCCACAAGAGGCAAAATCAATAAGACCTGCTTGTTGAAAGAACAGGAGCAAATGAGTAAAAATAGCCGTAGTTCGAGAATTAAAATATAGATAGCTAGTCAGTTATGGTGGCACACTCCTGTCATTCCAGTGTTAAGGAGGCTAAAGTAATAGAATCCTCAGCCCTGGCTGCACAGCAAGAATCTGTCTCAAAGGAAAGTAAAATTGAAACTCCAGGTGCAATTTCTTAAAATAAGAAATAATAGTGACTGACAGAACTTCAACAAGAAGATGATACATTTAATTTTTGTCATAGCTGAATACTCTGTAAGGGGAAAAAACCAAATCTATATATAGTCAGTGTGCTGGTTAGTTTTTGTCAACTTGACACAAACTGCAATCACCTGGCAAGAGGGAACTTCAACTGAGGATTTGCTTACATAAGATTCCCTGGTAGGCAAGGCTGTGGGGCACTTTCTTGAATCATAATTGATGTGTTAGGGTGCAGTCCACTGTGGGTGTTACCACCCCTAGACAGGTGCCACTAGGTTGCCTAAAGCAAACTGAGCAAGCCATAGCACGCAAGCCAGTAGGCAGTGTTCTATGGCTTCTGCTTCAGCGTCTGTGCATCGGTTTCCACCTAGCATGCCTTGGCTTCTCTCAGTGACAAAATATAACCTTTCAGGTAAAATAAACTCTTCCCTCCAGAAGTAATTTTTGGTTATGGTGTTCATCACAGCTGTCTAAAGTAAACTAGGAAGGTCAATAAGATATATATATCTTACATATCTAATAAAAGAGCAGTGAGTGAAAACAGTCGTGTTAGTTATGCCCATGAACTCTTATTAATACCGTGAGGAGGGTGAGGGCATCTGGAATTAGACTAAGCTAAGGAGTAGAAGAAGAAAGGACAGGAGAGAAAAAAGATAAAGATAGGAAGAAGAGAAAAAGGTAAGACTGTGTCAGTGTGTGTGTGTGAGAGCGAGAGGTGGGGGGTTGTAGCAAGAGGAAATAGAAAAAGATCAACAGGAGATAGAACAGGACAAAAGTAGGTAAGGAAGAAGTTGAGGATGATTAAAAACAAGATGTGTCTTAAGGTGAACAAATAATAATTCTAGAATTCTGAACATTCAAGAACAAAGGAAAAATAATACTTGCTGTTAAAAAAAAGACAAAGTGGACACATTAAGTTAAGCAGGAGCAAAGGCTTAGTAAAGCTGAAGAGACTTCTGGAGGAGATGGTAATACCACAGAAGGGGTAAACATAAATATCCAACCAAGTCCCATTGTTCTGAAATACTGGAGTCCAGCATTCTTGGTGGGGAGTCTTTACAAAGCTCAAATATGCCAATGATTAAAATATGCCCGATGATTTCAACCTGAAGCTCCTGGTGGGGAGAGTTCCTGGGTGGTCTGTTGTATGTAGAACAACAGGTCTTGGGGGAAGCAACTGACCTCAGGTATGTAGCTGAAGAGATTAAATTGTAGCCAAAAACTCCAAAAGAAACACACTAATGCCAAAAGCTCAGAGATGAGGAACTGCTTTGTAGAGTTTAACTTGACTGATACCACATAGTAAATATCAGGAGCTTGAAGACACTCCTAAGCCAAAGTCACTTCAACACATTAATAAGGCATCCTCAGCCAGGGGTGCTGCCACACTGCTGCCACCCATGCAATTGGGAGTTCAGGGCAGGAAGCCAGCCTCGGCTACATAAGATTCAGTGTCAAACAAAACAACAAAAACAGCTTTATATGTCAGCTTGGCTTCGAAATGTGCATGGAAAATGGAGCATTTTGTCTTCTGCCAGCAACACCCCAATTTAACAAGGTTATAGGAATAAAAATCCAGCAAAAGTCTCATGGAAAGTGTCTGAGAGGGCTTAGTGGTTGTGCACATATTTGGCTGCAACAGAGGCTGAGGCAGTGGCAGACATCTTTGTGAATTCAAGACCAACATGCTCTACACAGGAAGTTTCAGGCCAGGCAGGGCTACATCGTGAGACCATTTCTCAAAATAAAACAAACGTTTCAGAGAAAACCCAACAGAAACATTAATTGGAATTTTGTCTTTGCACATCACTGTGACACTTATTTAACACTCATCAGAATTTCATGTTGTACATATGACCTTGACACAGATTTTTTGAAAAGCTTTACATTCTTACAGCCATTATGGAAAACAGAAAAACAGTGCAGAAGGTTCTAAAGAAAGGAGGAATGGAACTAACGAGTGGCACAGCAATCCTTCTGTTCACACAAAGTAAAATCAGAAACCAGAGATGGGCTCTGTCCTCCCACCCTCACTGTGGTATGGCTCACAAAAACCAAGATAAGGAAACCAGGATAATGGCTACCAATAGGTTAGTAGATAAAGAAAAATTGGTGTGTGTGTGTGTGTGTGTGTGTGTGTGTGTGTGTGTGTGTGTGTGGAAAAGAATTATTATTTGGCCTCACAAAATGAAATCCTGCCATCTCTCATAAAGAGGTTTGCCAGAAGAATATTACTGTATGTGTAATGATACAGAAACAAAATAGAGATCATCCATTTGTTAATATTCTTTGATTTAATTAAGAAGTAACATAATTTTCATCTGATAATATCACATTGTTTACCTTAATTTTAACTATATGTGTGTTTTGTCTATAAGTATGCCTGTGTATACTGTGTGTGGCTAGTGCCCATGAAGGCCAAAAGAAGGCACCAAATCCCGTAGAACTGGAGTTACAGATGGTTGTGAGCTACTGTGTGTGTTATGGGCACTAAATTCCAGTCCTTTGTAAGAGCAGGCAGTGCTCTTGACCACTGAACAATCTCAGCCACACACTGTATACTTTAAATATACACAGAAAAACTTTGTTTTAAAAGAATGGACTAGGGAATGTATTCACTATGGTTTCACAAGGCTTTGAACTTAACAGGGTATTCTCATGACTCAGTCTTAATCTTCTTTATATTTCCATTTCCTTTTACTGTTTCTGAAATACAATATGTTCAGGAAATATTTACTGTATTTTATTGAATATTTATCATATAAATATTGAATATTTATTGAACTTCACTGAATCAAATAAGAATATGATTGTACGTAGTTCCAAGATATGATTAATTATAAAGTTATTTTGATAGTTACTTACTATTCAGTTTGTACATGATTTACCACTAAGCTATTTTACATCCAAGGAACATGTTCCTGTGACTGAAAAAATGATGGGGAATGTATATTTAGAAGTTGGTTTATGGCTGGGTGTGATATGTGGTTTTCATTAGTAGGTCCAGCAGATTAAAAGACAATTTCTCTCCTGCTCTGTTCCAAGTCTGTGAAGAGCAGACTTTAAGGGGAACTCATTTTTTGTTTTCCTATCAAAGTTAGTTGATCATACTCGAGGAGGGTCAATGGTTCTATGTGGCCTTTACCCAAAATGCTTGCTAATCAGCTACAACAAGGGTCAAAACCCAAGTGGCATAAGACAAATAGAAATTCATTTGCCTCTCATGTAAGAGTAGGAGTGTAGGAGGCACCTCTGCTTATGTGGCCATCCAGAGACTCTGAGCCTTCCAATTTGGTGTTGTTAGTCCCCAAGAAATTAATTCTTAAACTTGATGTACATGTTCAATGGAAAACAAGTCAAGATATTCCGAGGACCCCTCTCCTGGATCTCTCCCAGTAGGGTGGGATTGGCCCTCATAATTGGCATTGAGAATGCTTTCTCTTTATGTTGTCATAAGTAGGATTCTGCTACCCATGTGGAAAACACAAGCAGTATCATCTGTATTGTACTTCTTACCCAGTTTATAGAAAAGGACAGAAAGAAACACATTCCCCCAGTGTTGGAGTTTGCTTTCTATTGTCGTGATAAAACACCACAACCAAAATCAACTGGGTGAGAAAATGGTTTATTTGGCTTCCTAATTAAAGTCTATCACTTAGGGAAGCCAGAGCATGACTTCGAGGTAGGAGCCTGGAGGTAGGAACTAAATCAGATGGCATGGAGGAAGGAATGTGTCTTGCTGGATTACGCCTCACAGTTTGCTCAGCTGGTTTTCAACTACAGTCTAAGGCCACCTGCCTGGGCAAGGCATGACCCTCAGCAAGCTAGGCACTCCATACCAATCATAAATCAAGAAAATTCCCTCATAGGCTTCTCTACATGCCAATCTGATGGAGGCGATTCTTCAGTTGACACTCTTTCTTCCCAAGTTTGTGTCAAGTGGAAAAAATAAAACACACTCTTTTTTTTAAAATAGTGTGTGTGTGTGTGTGTGTGTGTGTGTGTGTGTGTGTGTGTGTGTGTGTGTCTGTGTGTGTGTGTGTGTGTGTCTGTAATAGACACAGAAAGGGAGACAGACAGAGACAGAGAGAAAAAGAAAGAGAGGGAAGACACACAGAGTGAACTTACCAGAGTTGGTTCTCTACACCCATCACATGGGTCCCAGAAAAAAGGCTTACTGAGGGTCACGCCTTGCCCAGGCAGGTGGCCTTAGACTGTAGTTGAAAACCAGCTGAGCAAACTGTGAGGCGTAATCCAGCAAGACACATTCCTTCCTCCATGCCATCTGATTTAGTTCCTACCTCCAGGCTCCTACCTCGAAGTCATGCTCTGGCTTCCCTAAGTGATAGACTTTAATCAGGCTTGTCAGCAAGCACCTCTACCTACTGAACCATCTGTCTGAGCACCATGCAGTCATTTTAATAAAATATATAGAGATGCGTATATTTCAACTCATGTCTTGTTCAACAACTTACGTGACATAGAAAATGTAATTGCACATGGTTACAGAGAAAACACTAAATATTGTCTCTAGATAGACACAAACTACATCAAGGTAGAATTCTTCACTAAAACTAAAGAGAGATTAAAACTGAAATGAGAAAAGAAAGAGACAGGGAAAGAACACAGTGGCAGACTCTGCCACAGCACTGGGGGAAACAGAAGAAGAGGTGGGGCGAGCCATGGATCCCGCAATCTTGGCCCTAACTGCCATGCTGTTCACCAGGTGACTATGGCATGCATTCTAAGTCTCAAAGATAAGTGAGCTTGTCACCAAAGACATCCTTGTCAGCTACTGACGCCCTGAATGTTCCTCAGCAAATATTGGTCATGTGAATGGTTTCTTCTAGCTGGCGCCTGCCTACCCTTGTCTAGTCAAGTACACAAATCCTGCCTCTGACCTTCATGTGTGGAAGGATTCACTGGTCTTGCTTCTGCCAACAAATCTCTAGTGGATTTCCCCGGTGCAACCACGGATCTTCCTTCCTGTCTTGGATGTCACCTTCCTCCGTTTGCAGTCAGTTCTCATGTGTCTAGTCTAGAGTAGGCTTTCCAGAAAGGCATCTACAGCATCAAAATGAAGATTAAACCCATCTTTAGAGGCACAAGATAATAGTAACACTCTTCAATGGTCAGTGCTTTAGGGCTTCCATTTCTCAAGCTCTGTTCTCAACAGAGCATACATCATGCCTCTCATTTTCACAGGTGGTCTATCCTGCAGATCACACAATGCTCTCTATATCTACAATTTCCACAGATAGAACCTAATTTATTTTTGCAATTTTCTAATTGTTTGATTTTGAGATTAGACTGACAATCCCAAAATTCCATTAAAAAAAAAAAAAACTTCCCAACTTCTGAACTAAAGCATTTAAATTACTTTAATTCTACTATAAATCCATTATAAACCATTCTGTTTTTTAATTTTCTAGTGTGTTCTCTAAAAATATAGTGTAAAAACTTACTGCCAGGCTAGTAGGATGGCTCAGAGGTTAAGAGAGCATGTACTGCTCTTATAGATGATGTATGTTCACCTCAAAACATCCACATCCAGAGACTCATAACCCTCTAACACCCTGGTTTCAGAGGATCTGATACCCTCTTCTGGCCTCCATAAGCAATCCACTGATATGCACATACCCACACATAGATCACACACATATACACATTAACTAAAAAATAAAAATAAATCTTACAAAAACAACCTTACTATTAAATAAGCACATTTTAAATGTTTAGTATATAACAGGATCCATTCCAGCCTGTTTGCTCAGCTGTTGTTTATTAACTTATTAATTCATTCAGTCCCAAAGACCACGTTCCTTCACTTGACAGTGAGAAGACATAGACAGAAATGTGCTCAGCTCACAGAGCTCATGGGATTTGGACTGGGATTTAAATTTCCAAAGTCAGTGCAGTACTTTAGTAATTGCTATGAGATTATATAGTCCCCCAAGATAAATCACTGTAATATAAGGAGTAATAAAGCAATTTTGAACATACTGGATAGTAAAGAAAGGTCACAGGACTTTCTCACTCTCTCAACCACGTCTTTCACTTCAATATGATTCTGTGTGGCATATATTTTAAGACATGTTACTAGGGAGTTGTACTTGAGCTCAATGGAGCTAAAATGGATCTCCAACTGAGAAAACAGGACCCATCTGGTCTGCTTTCATTTCTAAAATGCCTGTGATTTTATTGTACGTTAGCATGAGCCCACAAAAATCTCTCTCAAAATCATTACTGACATTTTACTGGCAGAATACTGGCAAATCACAGTGTCGTCTATGCCAGGATTTCTTCAACTTTTTTCACTTCTACCCCCTGTTTAAAATAGAAATTCTTACATAACCCTGGGCATATAGACATATAAAATAAGCATAAAATAAAACGTTTACTGAAAACACTTCATAAAGAAAATTATCCTTTAACAATTATTTGGTAAATCTGTCCCACTTATTAAAGATGAGGAAAATTTTC
Organism: Peromyscus leucopus; assembly: GCF_004664715.2. Lineage (NCBI taxonomy): Eukaryota > Metazoa > Chordata > Mammalia > Rodentia > Cricetidae > Peromyscus > Peromyscus leucopus. The sequence goes on from NC_051065.1 coordinate 97,182,152, forward strand.
ACACTGATTAAATGGACATGTATGTAATTTTCATATAAATGCTTAAGTCATGACTGAGTGTACAACTCTGTAGGACTTAATGGCATCATCAATATTTTTTATATTGCATCAATACTTTGAAGTTTTAACCACCAGTACTCATAAATGGCCCCTTTGAATATATGTAGTACAAAATGGCATAAGTTACTTTAGAAGCATTTCAGGATTGTTGGAATGTTTATAATAAACTAAAGTTCAAAATGTACCCAATGATTTTAAATAACACTCGTCAGCAACTCAAGAAACAAATTTTGAAGTCAAACAATCTAACGTAAAGCAATCCACATATTGAATAATTTGATACTTACAAGCTAAAGAAGGGAGCTAGGAAACTATTTAAAGTCTTTTTGTTCTGCAATTAAACTATTACACTTATATAAGAATGGAAAACTCTGTATGCATAGCATATACCTGCAATTCATAAACTGTGGTCATCTCAGATCTAAGCCAGTGATCCAGGCTGTGTTTACTGGTGCTAAATTGGTTGAAGGGATGCTAGTGGTGTGCTCAGAACCAAGACTGCAGTGAAGTCACGTGACACAGCACTGGTGAGCACTGCCGGAAACACTATGCCACATACTTGATTTTGAATACATTTTTTGTTCTATCAACTTTCACTGTGGCCCAAGTTTTCTCAACCCCCATACTCAGTTGTAACCCACAGTTTGAAAAACTGGGTGGTGATTGATACAGAGACTCCCACGTGGTTAGAGTACAGGGAGTGGCTGTGGAGTTCTCATATTCCCAAATAGAACTGTTCTTTTTTTTTTTTTATTTTACAATACTATTCAGTTCTACATAACAGCCACAGATTCCCTTGTTCTCCCCCTTCCTTGCCCCCTCCCCTTCCCCCCAGCCTACCCCACATTCCCACCACCTCCAGATCAAGGCCACCCCTGAGGACTGAGATCGACCTGATAGACTCAGTCCAGGCAGGTCCAGTCCCCTCCTCCCGGATTGAGCCAAGCATCCCTGTATAAGTCCCAGGTTTCAAACAGCTATCTCATGAAGTGAGCCCAGGACCTGGTACCACTGCCTAGATGCCTCCCAAACAGATCAAGCCAATCAACTGTCTCACCTATTCAGAGGGCCTGATCCAGTTGGGGGCCCCTCAGCCTTTCCAAGAACACATCAGAACAATTATCCACCATGATCAAGTAGGCTTCATCCCAGGGATGCAAGTCCGTCAATGTAATACACCATATAAACAAACTCAAATGCAACATACGAAAGTCCGTCAATGTAATACACCATATAAACAAACTCAAAAAACAAACAAAAAAAAAAAAAAAAAACACATGATCATCTAACTAGATGCAGAAAAGGCATTTGACGAAATCCAACACCCCTTCATGATAAAAGTCTTGGAGTGATCAGGAATACAGGGAACATACCTAAACATAATAAAGGCAATTTACAGCAAGCCAACAGCCAACATCAAATTAAATGGAGAGAAACTCAAAGCAATTCCACTAAAATCTGGAACAAGGCAAGGCTGTCCACTCTTCCCATACTTATTCAATATAGAACTTGAAGTTCTAGCCAGAGCAATAAGACAACATAAGGAGATTAAGGGGATACAAATTGGAAAGGAAGAAGTCAAGCTTTCCCTATTTGCAGATGACATATTATACTTGAGTGACCCCAAAGATTCCACCAGGAACTAATAAAGCTTATAAACACCTTCAGCAACATAGCAGGATACAAGATCAACTCAAAAAAATCAGTAGCCCTCCTATATACAATGGACAAAGAAGCTGAGAAGGAAATCAGAGATACATCACCCAAATAGAACTGTTCTATCACAACCTGTCCAATCTAAAGTGCAGGGAACATTTCAGAAGAGGGGAGAAAAAAATGTAGGGGCCACAGGTCAAGGACTCTTTTAAAACAGTGTTTTCCAGACATGACAGTATTGTTGTACTCATGAATTAACAGAAGTTAATGTAGTTGCTTGGATAAGATCTGGCCAATCAACATTGCATCATGGAGTCAGGACCTCATGAGGTCCTACCTACCCCTGATAGCTAAGTAGCTACTTGCAGTTGATGGCTTCTTGGGGAGAGAGTCCATTTTCTTCAGGAATGTGGCTCATGGTAGGTCATCCTGTGCTCCCAAATCCAGATTTGTACAAGCAGTACTTGTTAGATTCAGTTGGTCATTTACAGAAAAAGAAGAATGCAGGGTATCAGGGTGGAAGCTGGGAGAAGTGGAAGGAGCAACATGGGGTGGAACTAATTTAAATATGCTGTATAAAAGTATGAATTTTACCAAAGAACAAAATTATTAAAAAAGAAACTGGAATTTGTATGTTTTCAGCTCAATTTCTGCCTCCTATCCTCTGTTAAAATCACTATGGATGGGCTATGCATCATTGCACTACGCTTGTCTTGCTAAAGTAACTCAGGAACACACACTCTGGCTAAGTTTCCTAGTTATGTGTATAGTTTGACCAGGCCATCTATTCCATCATATCACATGTTGTGCCTTATCTGTGCCCTCTATCAGCAACCATCTCTCTCCCATACGAAGAATTTCCATCCTGACAGAGCTCTGTTCTTCATACCTTTATTGCTTCTGTTCTAGATACACTTACCCCTGCAGCTATCAAAACAAGATTTCCAACTCGTACCATTAGCTTGGTTCTTTTTCTCAAAGACTCCAACTTAATTTTTCAACAGCCCACTGGACATTCCCTGCAAACCCAGTACTCCATGACAAACCCAACACTTATAAAACCAAACTCCAGACTTAACCTCAACCAGTACTTCCACACAGCATCCTGACCATTTTAATGAAGAAAAGCCCTATGCTTCCATGGCTCATCTTTACACTAACTTACCCTAGGTTAAACACATACAGCTAGAATTTTTCTGCACACACTGTAAGAACACAATGAACCCTTTAAACATGTTACATTTATTTATATGTATAGTATGTGAGTACATGCTATGACACACATTTGGAGGTTATAAGACAACTTGAGGGAACCAGTTCTCTCCTCACACTCTGTGCATCCCAGGAATTGAACTTAGTTCAATGGCAAGAACTTTTACCTGCTGAGCCATTGAGTTCTACCTTTTAAATAAATACAAAATTATAACCAAAAAGAAACAGCTGAATAATAAACAGCTAATGTCAGATGTTGCATCCATATGCTAAGAAACCATACCTTCAAATTTTATATGCACATTTTGGTTTTAATAATTAAGAAAATATTCTTTGACATATTAATTTATTGAATAAAATAATTAGCAATATATTAATTAAGTTAAATCTGCTATACCCATACTAAATAATGGGCTATTAAACAGTGTATGTCACAAGCATTATGAAACATATTGTAGTGATAACTAGACTGCGAGTTGTTAGTCATAACTAAGTATATACAACTGGGCGTTCTAACATATGATTTGTATGCATCAATTTTATCACACAAAAGCAGCATCTGGCATTAACTATTATTTCTCACTCATCTCAGATTTGTTCCTGTTTAGTTGTCTTTACTTTGCATTTATTTAAAAAGTAGATCTGGCAAGATGGCTCAGCAAGTACAAATACTTGCCACTAAGCCTGATTCTTGATCCTATGAAGTCAAGTATTTTCCATGCACTGATGGGAAATGTTTTTCACATTCTAAAAGAAAAGAGGCGGGGGTCAGTATTTGTTTGGCTTGTTTGGAGAGGGATGGGTGAAGAATGGATGTTATCTAGAGATAAGTTTTTATGTTGTTACTATGTCTATTTCATTCAACTGTCTTTGAAGTCTTGTCTTTCTGAGATATGGAGTCATTTTCCATAAGATATATTTTTCCTGTTGATTATACACAAACTCAGGAAGACTATGCGTATTTCACATCAAATCTACAGCTTGTTCCCCGGTCCTGCTCACACTTCATAACTGCTAAGAATTTGCTTCTTAATGACAACAGAAGAATGCAGTACTGACATCTTCATGCTTTTGCACCCCTCCCTTCTTGTCTGAAGTTCATTGGAGCAATTTGTGTCAGACTAGACAAAATCAAGTGAAAAGCAAACAAATCTGAACCTCTGATCACAGAGGCAACTTTGTCAAGTTAATGTTTTACTGATAGTGTGTGTGCTTGTGCATATGTGTGAAGCACACACTTCCCTCAACCAATATTTCCAATCCATTTCATTCTAACTAATCCTGGGGATCGTCTTGATGGATTCCTTCAGGGTGAGACATGGACTACTGTCTTCAGTGTACTATATTTTGGTATATGCAGGATACCCTGACTGATGCATCCGATATTTGTCTCATATATTGAGGTTTGGGGATTCACAAGACTCTGCCTTGCCTTGAAGATCTCTAGCAGTTAATGGGTAAGAAGAGAGAGTGACATTTTCTTCTTCTGTTTTTGATATACTGATTTTTCATTCAGAAGTACGGTGAAGAACAGAGGAAAGTGGGTGTCAGAAGGTGACTGTCATCTCAGTATTGAGTCAAGGACTTGCTGACCAGTTGACACCTGATAGAGGTAAAGGCTGAGTCCTGTGATTGCCAGGGAAAGAATGTTTGGTCAGAGTAGCCATCCCTGTGGATGCCTGGATGTGGAAGTGTGAAGAGATGGCAGGGGGCTGGCTGATGGAGCAGATGGGACAGCACAAGTGAGTGGCGGGAAAGTGGGTCAATGGCCACCGAGCAGGAGGGGAAGTTTAAGATCTTTGGCTTTTAGAGGGGTGAACTGGGGAGCTGTGATAGGTTTGTGAGGGCTAGGGGATCTTGTTGTAAAGCACTCTACCTGAGAGTGACATTTTCTTTGGTGGGGTAAAACTAGTAATGCATCCGTGATCCTATAAATCGCCCCTTCACCCATGCTCTTGTAATCATTCCCAATGAAATGCACTGGGTCAGAAAAAGAAACATCAAAATAGAAGGAAGACTAGTTGGGAGGAGAACGGGATCAGCCAGATTCCAAGGGGGAGTTGAGAGGGTGATGGGAGTGAATATGAAAATGTCAGAAAGAAACCCATTATGTTTAATTAATATACATTGAAATTATTTCAAAAGAACTAAAATAAAAACTATACAAGACTATATAAACAGTCCACACTCCTGATGACTGAGCTTCCAGAAAAAATGGACATCAGGCTTTTCAAGGAGTTCAGTCCCCTAAAGGCTTAAAAAAGAGAGAGAGCCAGTTGTTTAGTTAATTTCATACCTTTGACACTTTTCTGTTAATACACAGCTTGGCAAAGTCATGTTCTAGAATTTTCCTCGGGGTTTTTCTATTGCCATTCTTGGGTTATATGCACACTCAATTTACAAAAAGGTTATTACACTCAAATCATCCTTTATTTTTCTGTAAATATGTTTTAGTTTTTATTTTACAGTTATTCATTGATTCTCCTGTTCTGCATCTCTGTGCTTGTATGTGTGTGTGTGTGTGTGTGTGTGTGTGTGTTTCTGTGTGTGTGTGTGAGGGTGTGTGTGTGTTCAGGTTCAAGTATCATGATGCATGCATAGAAGTCATAATAGAAGTTCTCTCCTTCTACCACGTGCATCTTGGGGATCAAATAATTCAGGTCACTGGGCTTAGTGGGAAATTCTTTTACCTGCTGAGTCACCTCATTCTCTCCTCTTTTTATTTTAATTAGCAAAAACATAATAGCGCTCAAAATGTGTTGGTTTGATTTTTCCTTACTCCCCTTGTCCCCTTATACTAGCAGACATCCCCTTTCTACTTTGATGTCACATGTTCTGTTGCCCTCCCCACACTCTCCAATACCCCCTCCTTCCTATTTCCCTTCTTGTGGTCTTTTTTTCTAGTTGCATAGCCTGTATCTATAGTCAAGTCCATTTGCTTACACACATATGTGTCCTATATGTGTGATCTGTCTGGGAAAAAGAACATGAACATAGTATTTATCTTCTTGATTCTGAGTCACCCTGTTTAAAATGTTTCCAGATTTGATTTTAACCAGAATGACAAAGGCTGAGCACAAGGGGCAACAGACAAGGCATGATAAGCGTCTTCCACTCATTGCTACTGGCAGATGTTGCACATGTGGTCTCTTTATTAATAAAATAATGCTGCCTGCTGGGTGTTTTGCTGATTTAAACAAAGCAACGTAGTTTCTTTGTTGCCCCGATATATAAAATCAATGTACATGAGCCCACCCTTCTCTCATTATACAGTAACTTATGGGGGTGAAATCTCTGCCATTGATTTGGGGTCATCAAACCAGGAAATCTAAGTATAATCCTGTTATAGTCCTTCTCAATTGAAAGAATTACAAATTAAATACCTTTCAAGTTCTCCACAGGAGGAGATCATAAAACAACTTTTCTGTGTATCATTTGGCTCTCAGCAGAAGTCATGTTAAAAAAATGTTTTTAAAATTGTAAACTCTAGATCAACAATCTCCAATGTTAATGTAGAATTTCACAGGGCAAGTGAACTAAGGGGGAATGTGAACTGGATCTGAGACTCTATTTGAAAGAATAAGAAGAAAGCTCAATCCCAATTAAACAAAGTCTGTCTTTGCTCCGTGCTTTCTTGGATTTGTCCCAAATCTTTTGTAATATAAGTTGTCCCTGCTCTGAGCTCCTCAAATCAGTTTCTCAGTAGTAAGCAATGGTCCAATGAAACACTGAATTTTAAAGCAATTAAACTCTGGCCTTGACTTTCTTTCTTCTTTGCATTAAGATGCATTTTAGTTTAACACATTTTCACTTTGCTGGCTTTATAAAGTCCTCACCAAGACTCATGAGAAAGAAAATATATATACTAAAAGAGACTGTGATGTCAAAAATAAAAACCAAATCCTATATATCTATGTAAAAGCTCTAGAAAGAGTATGATGGATTGAGTGCATGTTGACACTTTATTTTTAAGTTCATGCTGCATTAAAAAGTTTTCTTAAAGCTATAAAATTTAGGGCTGGAAATACTGCTCAGTAATACAGAGTGCTCACTGCTCCTGAAGAAGACATTTTGGTTCCAAGCATCTATGTGGAGCTGCTCACAATCACCTTTAACTCCACATCCAGGGGCTCTGATGCCCTCTTCTGACTTCAAAAGTACTGTCCTCATTGTCAACATCCACACATATACACACATGATTAAAATGAAATGAAAATCAACATTTAGAAAGGTGGAAAACCCACAACGATGACTACATTTAATATTCAGTAAAATACATAAAATTCTAGCTTGACCTTTCACCTCACCTGAATTATTTCAGTGATTTGAAAGTTACTCTTTAATGTTGTGGTGCTACCTTGAATAAGTGGTGTCACATTTGGACTTTACCTCACGTCTACTGATCCATTGTCTTGGTTTCATTTCTGTTGCTTTGATAAAATATCCTTATTAAAAGCAACTTAGAGGAGAAAGGTTAATTTGGTTCACAATTCCAGGTTACAGTCATCATAGCAGGGAAGTCAAGGCAGCAGAAACTGGAAGCAGCTATTAACATCATATTCTTGGTCAAGAGCAGAGAGAGATGGGTACATGCATGCTTCTTCCTTGTTCATCTTCAGCTTGATGATTTCTTAACTCTTATCCAGGTTATAACCCCCTACCTAGAGAATGGAGTTACCTGGAGATTCCCACATTTGTTTAAATTACTAAATACCACAATCTATCAACGCAATATATTATAAACTGCCCTTGACTCCCCATGCTTATTGGAATCTGCAGCTCCCTGCTGTTGCCCAATAATACTAGAATGTGTCCTATATCATACTCCAAATGTACAGCACAGAGTCTACTGAATGCATATAACTCCTATGCCATTTTAAGATCAAAGCATCATAATTTGAACCATTGTTACCTAAAACAGTTTCTAACAAATATGAGGAGCATATCAAAAGAGTGGGCTCTCTAGCTAGCCATAAAAAACAAAGAAGAAACAGTTAAAGTTCATCTGAATCTACTACATAGAATTAATGACAGTTCCTTTTCTCTTATTTAGCTCTATTACAGGCCTTGGACATGATAATTAAAAATGAAAATATACTATATGGACTGGAGATGCCAAACATAAGGCCCTGGGTTCAAATCCCCAACACCCACATAAGAAACCAGGCATAGGGTCAAAAAGTAGCTTAAATGAGATGAACTTAAGAGGCCTGGATAGAGGAATGAACACAGTGATGGAGAAATTACACTGAAGATCTTTTGAAAAAGTCATATAGAAATCTACTACTATAGAAACTTCCAAAATTATAGACACACACACACACACACACACACACACACAAGAGTTTAAATGGAGTTTTCTATAACAAAGAAACAATAGCCCTACTAGACACCACAAACAAACAAATGAACATACCAGTCTCAAGAATGGATTACGTCTTTGGGAGCTGTTGGCAAGTGCAGTCCTGTATTCCCCAAACATTACAAGTTATCTGTTACCCTCTAGAATTTGAAGGCAAGACACTATTGGTAAAGACAATCATACTCAAGTCATAAAACATCACAGAAGCTTCATCCCCACTGACCATTGTACAAAGTGCTGGAAGGTGCTATGCATGCTACTAGAGGAGAAAAGTAATCACCAGTATCACCCACCTGTGAACTCTTGAGCCACCATAATACTGGTCTGCTAAGACACGCCCGCTAATGCAACAGTTGCATGAATGTCATGGGAGTAACCAAGCACTTTCTGATTAGATTTAAGGCCTGCTACCAAAAATGAAACCCATTACTGGCGTTCTTTTCTGGGGGAGGTGTGGATATGAGATAGTGTTTCTCTGTGTAACAGCCCTAACTAACCTGAAACTCATTTTGTAGACCAGCTTGGCTTCAAACTCACAGAGATTGACCTGTCTCTGCCTCTCTAGTGCTGTGATTAAAGGCATGCACCATTCTTATTGGAGATAAGAGCCATTGACTAGACAGATCATAGGACTAAAGAAGAGCCTACTACTGGGGCTTTGATAAATGAACCTATTATTATACCAACTTCTAATGCCTTATCAGTATTCTCATAGATCAATGCTTGGGTCAACCCTCATCTGGTCACTATATTTGTAGTAGATGGTGATTAAAACAGAGACCAGCAATTAGTTAAGGTGTAGAGAACAAGAGACTATCAAATCCTCAGGTCTAAATGAGACATCAATATCACACCAGATTTTCCACAAGGCTCAGAGATCATTATAGAAGAGAGGGTAGGAAAAGTGTAAGAGCCAGAGGCAGTGATTGACTAAAAGGAAACAGGGTTTTTCTGACATAACGAGGTAGGTGCACATATAAACTCACAACTGTTTGCAAGGTATGTGCAGTGCCAGCTCAAACCAGTCAAAATTCCAGCATGGAAGTGGGATGTAGGCATGAAGTCTTGCCCCTAGCAAGAAGAAATATTTGCAATTGATAGCTACTGGGAGAACAGTAGTTTTCTTTAAGGGTGTAGTTCTTGGTAGGTCAACCATGCTTTGGTAGAAGGTCCAATCTCAAGAGTATGTGGGCATTACAAATCATACTTGATGGGGAGAAAAAGATGCAAAGTTAAGTAGGGCAGGACCAGGGAGGAGCTGTGTGTAGGGGGTGTGGTCAAAATACATTGTATGAAATTTTAAAACTTCTAATAAATGAAAGCAAACTATTAAACAGATTTCTATGTGCTAATAAGTTACTAGCACCCATTTTATATTGAGTCTATTATATTGTTATATATAATGTATGCATCAAAATATAAATATATTTTGTACATCAAGAAAGTGTGTGTGTGTATTTTTCTTCTTATTCCATATTAAGCCTGGCTATAAAAGTTTGGCTATCATTTCTCAGTCAAGAATGCCAAGGCACATGAGGAAAACTAACTCTGACACTGACACACATAATGAAGACACAATTTGAGTGGCAATGTGTCTGATGAAGAAATCTGTGGTCCCAGCTCTGTTCTCCCTTCATGTTGACATCAAACATGGGTCAACATTGGATGTGCTCAACCATGCCCACCAGACATATTTCTTTACACAAATTCTATGCCAAGCAATAATCATTATAAGAATAGCATTTGGTAGCATATTTCACTTTAAGAGAACATTTATATTTGATTTATTTCATTTAATGACCTACAAAAGCAATTTGAGACAGTTGGTATATTTTAACATTTGCAGCATGGTTTTAAATCTGACTAATATACATGCTGAGAAGGGATTTGGCTAATCAACATAGTAAGTTTTTTTCCAAATCAAAATGAATGCTTTAGCCAGATTCATTTTCATAAATATTAAAACTAGTATTTGCTGGCTTTGGGTTACTTCTCTCAGAGGGCATATCTAAGTCCAAATATTAACTTTGGCAAGAAATCAGTTCAAACCATAGCCTAGTTGCCATTTGGCATTTTAAATAATTTGGAAATATTTTAGTTGGGTCTTTGATTTTTCTTGGAGACAATAAATGTTGGTAGGACTTGCATAGTAACTATTGCTAAAAAAAAATCCTCAGGTGGATTTGACTCAGCCAACCTGTAAGGAGGGCTCCTGCTACAGCATATTTCACTGGTATAATATCCTACCAACAAAGAACTACCAAGCCTAATCAGCCAGTAGTATTTTCCAGTATTATGAAACTCTTTTATATCCAGTGGGATTTCCCCCTTCAATTATACATGGAGAATCATGTAAACAAGTGCTAGAGAACCGGCCTTGCTTTTCTTTTGCTGAAGTATTTGATTTCAATAACATCACATGACAAATGAAGTAATATATTCCAAATAAATGAAGTAGCCTACCTAAGTCCTATTTATGCTACTACATCGATGCAAACAACTACTGATTCAATTTAACAAAATGTGTTTATTTCTTACTCATTTTGGTGCTGGGGAAGACTGAAACAAAGCATTTGATCCTCTGGGGTTGGATTCACAGGAGATAGTAAGCTGTTTTTGTGGGTTCTAGGAACTAAACATGGGCTGCCACAAGAGCAGCAAGTGCCCTTGAGCACTGAGCCCTCTCTCCAGGGCCTCAAATGTGTATTTTTAAACCAATCCTTCATACTGCTTTTCTCGGGTTATTAAAATGTATATATTTTCAAATTTTTAAATAAGATTTTCTGTATCTATGTACAGTGATAAATTTGTGGGGTTTTCTTTAGTCAATAATATAGATTTTGTTATTGCTGTCATTAATGAAATCTGTTTTTGGACAATTTCACACATGTGAAAAATGTGTGCTTCCCACTGCCCCTCTCTCCATCCTTTAATCACTCCTGTCTGCCTTCAACTCCTCCCCACAAATCTCTCTTTAATTTTTATATCTACTCATTTTGTTTTGTGATCCACTGAGATTAACCAGTGCTGTCTGTGAGATCATCGATTTGGAGCTATCTGTTGGAGCCTGGTGGGCTCCAACACTGAGCACACGCTAAAGATATGATTCTCCCTTCTCCAGTATTTTCTAATAGTCAATAACTCAGAGGTAAATGGCTGTCCACTCAGCCTCCCCATCTTGACCTATTGTTGACAGAGCATGTTTTGTACCACCCCTTCAAACTTTAGTCAAACCAATGGTGCACGTTATTTTAACCTTTATATTATTATTGTATTATTGTTATAATAAAAAATATGCCTGAGTACTCAGACCTATGGCTTACCTTAAATTTAAAATCCAACTAAGTATCTCAAGATGATCCCATGGAAATATTGACAGTTATTACGATATCCAAGGAGAGCTTACAGGATGATCCACCGTAGTAGGATCATGTATACCTCAAGATCTATCTTCCCTTTATCTCTATTCCTCATCCAAAGTTACTTTGTACTCGCACTGCCCCTATTTTTAATTTTTAAATTTATTTTCTTTTCTTTTACTAGAAAAGCATTCATGGTGACATGAGTCAAAGTTGTCCATAGGCTTTGAGATTTTTCCAGAACTGCTTTACTGCCCAAAAAGGGGGGAAAATATGATCTCATAGCACTCAATACCTCCCCATAGGGAACTTTTACTACTCATCTTCCTTCTTTCAATTGAGGCGGGAGTGTTTCTTAGGAATCTTTCTCCCTCCAACATGTACCCAACTACCCACTTCTCCATGCAACTCTCTATAACATGGCCACTTTATTTTTCACATAGGGAAACAATATATTACTCTTTTTATTTTTACTTTCCTTATGTTTAGGTGAGTCACTTAATACATAAGCAAAAGGTTAATATACTGTTTTTTTTTTTTTCTAAATGCAACATTCATCTAATTTATTGTAAGTGACCAAGTGGCAAAAAAAAAAAAATCCAAAGTACAGGGCTGGAGAGGTTGCTCAGTGTTTGAAAGTGCATCATTCCCTGTAGAGGACCCAAGTTAGGTTCCTAGCACCCACAATGAGCAGCTCGCAAATCTAGCTCCAGAGGCATCTGGTGCTCTCTCCTAGCCTCTGTGGGCACCTGCACACAGTGCACACACACACACACACACACACACACACACACACACACACACACAAGTTAATTAATTGAGTGATTAAAATAAAAACAAAGTAAATCTTTAACAAAATAAATAAAATAATACAAAAAAGTTGTTTCTTATTTTTTCCTTTCCCTGAATTAACAATCTGCTCTGATTGAGTTCAACTGGTAGAGTTCTGTGTGAGCCATTTGAAATCCTTGAAAAAGGTGTTGCTGAAACTACGCTAAACTGGAGATGAACAAATACATAGAAATGCATGCATATACAATTTCTGCCTTTCAAGTTTTTCCCATTACTTCATACACCCCATATCAAGCTTGCCCTGATGTGTGGATGGCAGAGAACATATAAACAAGTTGCTTCAGAACATTACACTTTTGCTAAGATACCTACCAATATTGAGACTTGTTTCTGAATAATTTAGAAGTGGTAGTGTTCACTCAAAAAAGTGCTTTTCCTCCAGTGAATTTTTCATAGAAATATCATAAGTGTTCATCTGCAAAGTCTTTTAATGTCCCCAATGTACCTAGTACTGAAGCCAGCACACATGCCCCAGAACGTCCACTGTATAAAGAAAACCACACTGTAGTTACTATGCATGTCATAATATAATCACTTAATTTCCTTGGGAACATTTTATCTTCAGCTCTGAATCTGTTGTTTTCTTGTTGGGATAGAGAAGAGCAGTCTCTGATCTCTGTAAATGTATGACTATTTGAGGAAGGAGGGATTTTTTAGCCCCATATGTTAAACGATTCACTTGCTGTAGATATTACTTTGAAAGTCATCAAAGACAATCAATTTATCCACTACAAATATGAAGAAAAAAGGGCTATGTGATGGGGTAATGGTAGTGCTTGCTGCTTTCCACAGAGCTGGCTGGTCAGAGAGCCCCAGGGACTCTCTGGTCTCTGTCATGACTGCTCTGAGATTAGGAGCACATTGCACCGTGCTCAGGCTTTCACTATGGGCTCTGGAGACTAATCTCACAACCCTTGCTGGGGAGGTGAGTACTTAACTGACTGAGTCCTATGCATGAGCTCTAAGTACCAAAGAAGACTTAGTAAAGTCTATTACACTGGGTGGGATGGAGAGTACAATATAACTTGTGTAAGTACTTTAATCAATCTGTGTTCTTACTATCATAGAATGCATTTGAATTTTCAAATTCCAAAAGCCTTCTCAGAAAAACACAAAAGGAAGCAGTAAAGAAAGCTCAGAAGCCTGCTGAGATGGCTGAGTCTGTGGTTAAAAGTGTGCACTGCTCTTGCAGAGAACCTAACTTTGGTTACCAGCACACAATCCAGGGGCCTACAGCCACCTTCACCTCTGGCTCCAGAGGAAACAATGCCCTCCTTCAGGGTCTGAGAGCACTGCACTCATGGTGTACACACACACACACACACACACACACACACACACACACACACACACACACCCCTAAGAGTAACATAAAGCTTTCCTTAAGCGGGGCAGTGGTGGCGGCGCATGCCTTTAATCCCAGCACTCGGGAGGCAGAACCAGGCGGATCTCTGTGAGTTCGAGGCCAGCCTGGGCTACCAAGTGAGTTCCAGGAAAGGCGCAAAGCTACACAGAGAAACCCTGTCTCGAAAAACCAAAAAAAAAAAAAAAAAAAGCTTTCCTTAAAGTCTTTATTATCACTTGTAAAAAACAAGTGTATATATATAATCTGCTGAGAAAACAAGAACAATTTGAAAATCTGAAAGCAGTAATTGGTGATATATATACACATGTATGTATATATATATATATATATATATATATATATGCCATGATGTAATACATTACAATTAAATGACTCACAGTTTAATAGGTTTAATAGGTTTCCAATATCCTGGACTGTTAGCAAAAATATTATATTTCTTTGTATGCCTCAATTTCCCAATTGAAAAATAGCATGAACATTTTTAAAACACACTTCTTAGCCAGTTTTTCTTCTTCTTTTGAGAATTCCATGTTAAGGTTCTAGGCCCATTTTTTTAGGGTGTCATTTGTTTTTTGAATGTTTTTTTCTATACATATACATAGATGCATGTAACAACAATAAATGAAAAAAAGAGGCAATAAATTTGTAAAAGAGTAAGGAGAGGTATATGGGAAGGTTTGGGAAGAGAAAAATGATATGATTATATTTTCACAAATTCAAAGAATTAATTTTAAATTAGCACAGAAATATGTCCCTCATGTAGTTTGCAGGAGTGAGGGATGGTTAAAGTATGGTGGAGGAGTTGGAGAGGTGGATCAGTGGACAACACTGTTTGCTGATCATGCAAAAGACCAAATTTTGTTCCCAGAACCTACACTGAGGGGCACACAGCAACCTGTATGTCCAGCTGTAGGGTATGCAACAATCCTTCCTGTCATATACATGTACCCCTTTTCAAGTTCCTCCACATACATAAATAAAATAAAATAAAAAATTAGAATATGTATAAAAGTTGTTCAAAGATCAAAATACTAAGAATTTTTTTCAAGACATAGTTTCTATGTGTAGCTTTGTGCCTTCCCTGAAACTTACTCTGTAGCCTAGGCTGGCCTCAGACTCACAGAGATCTACCTGCCTCTGCTTTCTGAGTACTGGGATTAAAGGTATGTGTCACCACCACACGGTGTCAAAATACTAAGAATTTTAAAACTCATCATTTTCACAAAATAAGAATTAGTATGTGACCTTTTTCTTTATCATAAAATTCTCACTATTTCTTTTATAAATAGGTCTTTTATAATTATGTCTTTCACAAATAATAACTTATTAAACATGTAATCAAACAGTTTTTTCTAATTCTGTTGATATTGCCTTCACTGATTTATCCATCTGAGAAGGATGTGGTGAATTTCGGATCACCTTTATACAGATGCTTACATGAAGAGCTACGCTGGCCTGGCCACCACCCTATTTTGCTGATGGATGTCCTACATTTTTCCCACAAAGATATGTATATTCCATTTTCATGTTCTCATCCACTTCATAATTTTTATTTGCACTCCTATTATGGAAAAAGGTGAAGTATAAAAGCATATCCCAATCTTATTTTAGTTTATAGAATTTTACACTCCACACTCAGATAAGCAGAGCATATCATGTTCACATAACTTCTCTCCCATCACTTTGTTTACTTGATCAAATAGCAGAAACATGACCCATTCAGTTCTCAGATGGCAGAAAATGAGAAAAGCATGTTCTGATGACGAAGGAGCCTCTGTTTTCCAGGGCATTCAGTGTTCCTTAACATCCCAAATCTTCTTACATCCTTATTCAGTCAATCCTGATTCTTCTCTGTTGGGCTGCAGAGAACAGGAAAGAGCCTGCCTTTTGTACCACCATGAGCAGGCTGTTCTCACTCTTCAGAGAGCTAAGTTTTCACAAATGTAGACATCAAACTTACTGAAACCAAAGTCATCTACCAAGGTCTTTTCAGTATTTCTCAAAATAATATCAGATAACCATCAAATGTTATCATATTCTGGGTATAGTCAGTGAAGTCCAGGATAACTCCTTCCTGAACTGCATTTTCCATTCATCTCCTTGGGAATCAGTAAGGCAGCCTGGTAACCTGTCACCCTCTGAAGCCAGATAATGGGCAGGGCTGCCATCCCTTCACCATTTCTCCCTTTCTTTTTAAAAAGTCTTAAAGAATCGGGTTCTGTTGTTGCTATTTTATCAGTATTATTAACTATCTAGTAAAAAGCAAAATTATCTCAAATTGCTATGAAATAGCTTCTTCTGCACATGGTGAGCCTGTAGCAGTCATGAACTCACAACAGGTCTTGTTGCCTCCACAAGACCTGCACAAGATCAAGCCAGTCAATATCCTCCATGAAGGGCTGAGGGACAAAGAAGGCCCCACCTTGTTGTTGGAGTCATTTGCAGTTAATGGCTACTGGGGGAGGGGGAGTCGGTTTTCTTCTGTAATATGATCCCTGGTAGAATGCACATGCTCCTATGGATAGCTCTACATGGTTGCAGTCTCATTCTTGGTCCCTTCTTTGGTGTGGTTCAGGCACTAATAATGTCTTGGGAAGGGAATAAGTTAGTTGTTGTTTTGTCAGATAAGCAGGTGTGCACAGTCCTACAATAAAGAAAAGATTTACACCTGATAACACAAGGACACAAGCCCAGGTATGATTCTTCAGCATTTCCTGAGTCTCCTGGCTCATCCGATTCACAGACCTTCAGGAGGTCTGTTGCCCCAAAGGTTAGTTACAACTACTTCAGTCACAGTACCCTGATATAGAAGATTGATTGTATTTTCAAAACCTGACCATCTTGGATTAAGTGCTAGTTTCTAACTATGAGTTTTTCAGTCTATTAGTTTTTAAAACAATAAACATGGTTTGTTGCTTTCCAAAACATCTTTGACTTGTTTCCTGTAAAGTAAAGGATAAGTCTAAAGGATACAGAAAAAAAATTCATTTTCTTATACTACAAAATGTATATGTTATAGAAATAACAGAATTTATACATCATATTATATACATTGCATACTATTTTCTCTTAAGTCCATTTAGTTCTTGCTCTTTATGTTCACTGCATATCTTACACTATATCTCAAAACTCTATACCAGGCAAATTCATGATCATTTTTGAAATGTATAAGTTGTTGTTCCTGTCATGGAAGAAGTAAGATATAATTGTCCTTCCAATTATGAGTGTATCAAACAGTAGAGAAGTTATAGAGGCAAATTTGTGTTAATAATCACAGTAGGTTGAGGTGAATACTGTAGGGAAGTCAATCTTTTACACAGGATATATAGAACATTGCCTGAAACAATGAAGTACTCTGCCAGAAATTTCTTTTGTTTTCATGAGTGGCATTTCATGTGTTTCAATCACATGGGTTGGACTTCCACTAAAATTTGGGCAAATGTTTAAGTTCCTTTCATAGTTTTTAACTCAACTTGAAAGACGATGATACCTTGTAGCTTTGTATTTCATACAACTTACCTGTAGTCATTTATCGAACCACATTCATCAGCAAAGCAAGAAAATCCACACAGCATTTCTTCTTTAGTTTTCTTTGACAGGAGTAAACATCTATCTATATTTTTAAAGAAAGGGCTTAGTGTTAAAATACTCAATTTCTTTTTTTTTTTCAGTCTGTAGACTGAACACCACCAGACACATTATCTGTAAACAAGAAACATATTTTGAATCAACTCACTTCTTCCAAGTGTCTCTCTCATCATCTCTAGTTAGATGTTCAGCATGACCCTGAGTGTGAGGGCAAGCATCTCATGTATAACTTCATCACCCTCTAGACTTCAGGAATGATTATACCACAGAAAAGCACCAAAATATTACTGTGCCACAGATTCCAATTCTACCAAGATCTCTGTGTATCTTGTAACCATGGTGCCCATGTTGGAGAATGGCATAAGCACAAAGCCACCCCTGGGAAAAGAGTGGGACTCTGGGACCACACACTTACACCCAATCCCTCATCTTTCACCTTTAGAAAATAACGACTTTTGCAAGCAGAATGGCAGTCTCTCCTGTGGGAAACATGAAACTTCATCTCATATTAAGAGCACTAGAGACTCATCAGTGAAAGCAGAGGGGTGTATTGTGTGACTTCGCAAAGCCTAGGGTCACCCCCAAATGGTAGGTGCATAACTGAGCTCAGAGAAAAGCTTTTTCACCCTAACGTTTTTGCTTCCTCCCATTCTTCATTGATGAAATAATTAGGGAATTACAATCTTGCATGTCAGTCACCTAGGTCTTTCCCTCTGCCTCTTACCTTTTTAGATTTCTTCACCAAGGCAGTGCACGGGTCAGTCTGTGTTTTACAATTTTATTTTGTGAATTTTATCAGACACATGACTTTTCAGGCAAGTTTGAATGTTAGTAATTTTCCATGCTAAATTTTATTTTTAAAAGAGGAGGGACTAGCCAGACTAGCATAATTTGTTGTGGGATTGGTTTAGTTAGCAGACCTAAGGTGGGCACCTAGCAATTTCTCCATATTTGTATTTGAACTTAAGCTGGATCAAAGCACTTGAAAATGGATCACTGTCTTATTTGCTACATTTACCTCATGAGATTGCTGTGAAATTTAATCAAATACTGTATTTATGGTGTTTTTACATTAACCATGAACAGAGTAGATTTTCTAAAACACAATATTATCATTAGTTTGTTCAAATAATTAATGACGAGAGCACTGTTGTCCTTCACTAGTTCTCCTGTCCATTTTAAAGGACCTTGCATCTTTTTTCTGCTCCCCCCCAGTCTGCACCACACTTCCCAAGGTTCCCCTTCTCTTTGTAGTCACAGCTTCAAGCAAAGGCCAGGCAGGCAGAGCTCTCTGGATGTTCTCCCTGACATAGGCTAATGCTCCAGCAAATTACGTGTGTCATTGAAAGAAGCTTCCAGAAACATGGAAGAAATGTGTGTCCTAGAGGAGAAGAGGACCGAAGAAAAAACTCTGTGGGAGCCAGAGACAACAAAAACCCACCACTGTCTTCTGAAAAGCTGGCAGGCCCCAACTGGGAAGCATTCCCCGCATCACTGAGGACAGCAAGCTCATTGTGTGTGGTCAATGTTATTGGCTGTAATATCACTAAAGTGAGTTATTTGTAGCTGGCTGTGAATAAAAGTAGACACAGAGCTGGACTGTGGCCCTGTTATAGACCCATATCTGGGGTGCTCTTCCTCTCCCTTCTGATTAGTCAGCAAGATAGACCTGTCACTCAGAGCATCCATTTCTTTCTTTCCAGCCCTCATTCTTAGTGGATATCAGAGCACTAAGGTAAAACTTGCTACCCTAGAACAGGTGTTCTCATATTCCTAAATCACACTTACTTGGGATAAGATGAGCTTCCAAAAAAAGATTGCTATTTTAATGACACTCATCACAGGCACGACTGGCTCAGGGCTTTCAATCTCCTCCCTCAACTGCAGCAAATTTAGAAAGGCTGCATTTTTTTAAGGCATTCTAAAAGATTCAACGGTTTTTCTCTGTGTAATCAGAGGCACTAATTATCAAGCTTATTTCAGATAAAGTAGTAGTTAATGGCAATTTATCAAGATGGGAAATGAATCTGATTTTATTTCTATTGCGGCTGCCCAAAGGCAGGTGGCTTAAGGCAAGTGTATTTAGTTTAATGAGACTCTAGGGGATAAACAGTCGAAGTCTGAGCACCCTCATTATGCATCAGCAAATACGGGGACCTGCCTGCTGCAGGAATTCAATTTCTACCCACACAAAGCATGGCTATAACCAGTGCACTGATATAATCAAGCATATTAGACTCCCTTCCCCAGGTGGATATGGAATATTCCTGTTCCAATGCATGTATGTCATGTTTATTTGGGAAGTCATTTCCTGTGCACTAAATGCTTGTTGATCTGCCTTTCCTCAAAGCTATTATTTTCTAATTTTCAGGTATAGGAAAGAGACTAGAGTGCTCCTTTGTGTTTTAGTCATTAGTATGTTTCTGTCATGAAAATTTCAGGGACTTAGTATCATGTAGACTCACAGCTGCTCAATCCAGAACTTTGGGTTTCCTATAACAAACAAGCATAATAGAAAACGTTAATTCGTAGCTCCAGTATCCACAAGTAGCCCTGGCGCTAGCTCAGAGGGTGGAGCCACCATGGTTAATCATACTTATCAGGAGACAGAGTTAATTAGGAGGAAAGACCAGAATTAATAAAAATATGTTTTTAGATTTTTTTTCCCTAAAGGAGAAATGTTAGCCTGATATACTTAAGCTGAATTTCGGTTCCAAAACTCCTAATGTCTTGTATTTTGTTTTCTGAAACTAAACCTGATTCCCAACTTATCACGATGGTTAGAGAAAAGGAAATGAATTTGATGCTGTTAGGCCTCAGAAACACATTAATTCCTGCCTCCTCATCCCCTTGAATTATAGCCATGTCACTTTCTTTGATCAATGGAATAATTGATGAGTGGTTATTTCAATTTACATTTGAAGAAGTTTTAAGAGACAGTGTGGACAGGCTAAGTAGCTCTTTGTGGGTGACTAAGAATACTGTCAGTAGGGTGTGCCAATCAGTATGACCATGAAGACTGTATGAAGGTGAGGTCCACTTGTAATGATCAACAGACACCATCTTGCTTAGAGTACTGAGGCTAGTCTGTATTTATGATGTAACCAGGTAGTCAGAAGAGATCTTTCATGGTGGCTCAGAGCTGTGAAGAGAAGCAA
This sequence comes from Peromyscus leucopus, assembly GCF_004664715.2. Taxonomy (NCBI): domain Eukaryota; kingdom Metazoa; phylum Chordata; class Mammalia; order Rodentia; family Cricetidae; genus Peromyscus; species Peromyscus leucopus. Next base: position 97,202,765 of record NC_051065.1, read on the forward strand.
AAGTTATTGAAGAATGAAAAGGTGGTTGGCCATGGTAAAAGGATATTAAACATTTGATAAATTGTTTCTTGGAGGTTCTGCACAGAATAGCATGTTCTTGAAAAATCTGTAACGACATGAAGAAGCAAGGCAAAAATGTTGACCAGGAGTATGCTGGTGAGTACCAAAAATGATAAAGTAGGGAAACAATCAATTTATAGTCAGACACTGAACAGAACCTTGAAACTCACAAGTTCAGACATGTGTGAAGTTTAAAAGAGTTAAAAAGAGGTAGGTGTATACTATTCTCTGTTGCTGGGGTAAAATATAACCAAAAGCTGTCTCAGGAAGGAAGGGTTTATTATTTTGGCTCTCTCTCTCTCTCTCTCTCTCTCTCTCTCTCTCTCTCTCTCTCTCTCTCTCCTCTCCTCTCCTCTCCTCTCCTCTCCTCTCCTCTCCTCTCCTCTCCTTCCTGTGTGCGTATGGACATGTGATCAGCCAGCTTCCTGTTTCTGCCCCTACCGTGGGACCCTCACTGTCATGGACTCTCTTCCTCTAGACCCATAAGCAAGACTAAGCTCCTCCTCTGTTAAGTTGCTTTTGACCATGGCATTTTACCACAGGAAAGTAACTAATACAATTAGTGTGTATGTATGTGTGTGTGTGTGTGTGTGTGTGTGTGTGTGTGTGTGTGTGTGAGAGAGAGAGAGAGAGAGAGAGAGAGAGAGAGAGAGAGAGAGAGAGAGAGAATGTACTTTTATGAGTGTCTGTATGTAACATGTGGGTGCATGAGCATGGAGGCCACAGGTTGAATTTGTGAGTCTCTTTCACTTACTTTCAATTTTATTTAATGAAACAGGCTCTCGTGTTAGACCCCAAACTAGCCTATTTAGCCAGCCTGGCTAGCCACCTGCCCCAGCGACCCATCTGTACACTTCCTGAGCCCCAGAGTTACTGTCAGAACACCATGCTTACAAGCATTTTATGTGGGTGCTACAGATGTGGGCCCTGTACTCATGCTTATGTGGCAAATCCCTTTCCCACTGAGTCATCTCCCAGCTCTAGATATGAAAAAGTCTAGATATGAGAAGCAGACACATTTTTATGTATTCTAAAGTGGACATATATTATTCATGTGATAAAATAATACAAGGTTTAACATGATGACTTTTAGAATCACATTAAATATGAAGTAACTAAAAATTAGAATGATTATAAAAAGTTAACAGAAATAAATTATTCAGTAAATAGTTCTAGGGTAAGAGCCATTGAAAGAAAAACAAAATATTTGAACCTTACATTTCATTAGTACAAAAAGAAGCCTGAAGCATCAGCTGCAATAGCTTCACTGTGTCTGTGAATTCCTGGGATTTGTGTGATGCTCACAATTGGCAACATGGCTACTCACCGTGTCACTTTTGTCATAGCTGAGACCAAATTCCAGGCAGGAGGCAACTTAAGGAAGGGTTCATTTCAGCTCACAGTTGAGAGGGTTGTCCACCCTGGCAGGGAAGACCTAGCAGCAAGTGTGGGAGGCAGCTGCTTACACAGCATCCAGCTGAGAGTGAGGAGGGTGGCTACTCAGGAGCCCAGCCCGTGGGATGCTGCTGCCCACATTTAAAGAGAGTATAGTGACTTCAATTAACCTAATCCAGAACATTCCTCACAGGTAATTCCAGAGGTGTGTTTCCATGGTGATTCTAAATCCAGAAACATTAACCATCACATGGTCCTGCTCTCTGGGTCTAACATCTCTTAACTCTTTATTGTTAACATCTCGATGTGGCAAATAGCCAATATTATCCTTTCTGTTTCGCATGTCAGGAAACAGCTAGAAAGACAGAAGATAAATAAATGAAGATAAATAAATGACCTAAGGTCACATGGCTAGAAAGGGACAGACACCAACTGGCACCAAGGACTAGATCCACATTTGCTGTGATGTCTTCATGGCTTCATGATTCCTTCAGATAACACTCACTTGAGAAGGTATCCTGTGTTGAAAACCACATGCTCTCTTTTGTAATGGTTTGCTCTTATTTACAATTTCAATAGAAGAAATAGAGAAATGAAAGTGATAGAAAATAAATATAGCATATGATTTTAATGCCCTTGAGAAAAATATGGAAATCATTAGGCATAGAAGATTGTAAAACCCAGATCCACAACTGTAGGCAAATTGCAGGGTTGAATTTAAGCCAACCGTCTGTGTGTTCAGCTGGGAAGGGAAACAACAGAATGGAAGAGCATCTTGAAAACACAAGAAACATTTACTGCTGGTTGGATCTCAAAAGAGAGACATGGAAACCCCTGGAAAGATGGCAGAGTGTGTCTGAATTTGCATAACTCCTTCCCAGAAACAAACTGAAATTAACAAAACTATTATTCGTTGAATATTAACTATTCAAGGAAAGAACAGGATGTTGGAAAGTCAGATGTGGCTACAGTGTATGTCATAGGCCTGAAAGACTCATACAAGGGATGTTGCGTTTGTCTCATGGAACCTCTGACTTATGTCACACTTGCCAGATTACTGTCCTGTGATGAATCCTATCCTTATTTTAGCCTTTATATTATTTGTTTTAACTAACATAATGTAGAAAGCAATGTGCTTCATTGTAGCATTTTTATACATACATGACATCTGATGTGTTCCCTTCCCCTACTCCTCATCCCTGTGTCCTCTGACCTTTTCTAACCAGTTCCCTTTCCTCCTCTACATAATGCTAGCTTCTGCTTTCTTCTTATTTTAAAGATTTATTTTATTTTCATATTGTGTGTGTATGCATATGAGTACAGGTGCTCCCTGGAGGCCTAAAGTGGGTCTTGAATACCCTGGAGCATGAATTGTAGGTGATTGTGAGTTATCTATCTTGGGTACTGGGAACTGAACTCAGGTTATCTGCAGGAGCATCAAGTGCTCTTAGTACTGAGCCATCTCTCCAGCCCCTACCTATATGTATCCCATCACTCTTTCCTTATCCTCTTAAGACCCTGTCCTCCCCTCTCTTGTCCACTTTCTAGTTTCATAACACACATGCACTATGCAAGTACATGTATATATGTTTGTATAAATAATTTAAAACCCGATTCTCCATATAAAAGAAAAGAATATTTGTCTGAGTCTGGATTATTTTAGTTAACTTTATCATCTCCATTTGCACCCCTTTTAAAATCAATGTCATGGTGCTGCTTGCCCTCAAAGTGGTGTAAAATTCTATTGTGTCTCTGAACATTTTCACCACCTAGTCCTCTGTGGCTTAGCCTTTCATGTCCTTAAACAGCTGTTGCCTTTCCTCTGTCACACACAGCTGCCCAGTTCCACCTGACCCCGGACAGTCACTTACCACCATATCCACTCCTTTTGGGGGAAGCTTTTCCAATATAGCCACAACTATCCTGATGTGTAGTGCCCTTGATTTGAGTCTTTGAGCCCTTTCTCCTGTTCCTTATCCTTTCATAACTTATTAACTTATAGGTGTAGTTTGCTACTCTGCTAGGAAGAATGTTTGTCACAGCATATAGATCTCTCCATAAACATTGACAGTCTTCACCAGAGACTTCTTGTCGTGGTTTTGTCTAAGTGTCCCACATCTCACCCTACAAGATGTTCAATATTTCAAAATCTCTTTAAGCATTCCATAGAGGCCAACATACTTTCTTTTTATAAGATTCGCTATTTTTTTTTTTAAAAAATAATGTGTTTGTGAGGGTTTAAGCCTGCAAATTTATGTGGCCCTGGAGTCCAGAAGAGGATGTCAGATCATTTGTAGCTGGTTTCAGGAAAATGTGAGCTGCCCTGTGTGGTTTTGAGAGCTGGACACTGAACTCAGGTCCTCCTCAAGGACAATGTTGTTTACTGTTGAGCCTTCTCTCCTCCTCTCAGATTCTTTGATGGGGGACAGGAGTTGGTAATAACATCAACAGTGCAAACACTAGCTTGATCCTGGACTCATTGAATTGGAAATAGTTGCAGATTGGCATCCAAGCCTTCTGTTTGTAATTGTGTACTGGCATGCTCAGATTCCAGAAACAATATACTGCCCATTTCAAACAGTTTATAGGTCAGAATTTGGAGAAGAGTGGGTGGTGGGGAAGACACCAGAGCCCAGCTGATATCTTATTTAATAGAATGCTTCCTGTACCTTTGTTGATTTTGAGATGCCGAATGCACGCTTTTCATAGCTCTGTCTCAACACAAATAAATCAAGAGCAGCATCTACAGTAAATCTACTGTCATTCAAATGGTATCTGCTCCTCTCAGCCATCAATTTTCCCCTTTAATGTATCTAAAGCATGTCACTTCTAAAAGGTAAATGGCTCTCCAAAGGCTAAATAAAGCAGAAATAGTACTCATAGGAGCAACTTGCCTTTTAAGACTAAATACATCAAGTGTGGGTGCCAGAGGTCTCATCGAGGTGTTTATTTACTTTGCAAATCTTACTGCACTGAAAAATATCCCTTGAGTGTGTTCATATTCATTACAGGAAGCCCAGTGGTAGAAAAAATTGTCATGTTATGGAATTGCAGGGTACTCTGCATTATAATGTCAGGACATAAGCTGGCATCCTATATGACCTGCTGATCTCCTAGTTCCCAAATGCTGGAAATGGTGAGGAGGTGACAAAGAATGTGCCCCACTTCATTTTCTGTTCTGCTCAAAGCATTTCTTCATCTTGTCTATGTCATGGAAAGTGGTCAGCAAAGGCAGGTTTACCTGCTTGAAATAATCACTTTAAGAAAATAATGTTAAGGTGCTTCTTATAAGATTTACTTTTAGAGGGGCCAGAGAGATGACCTGGTGCTCAGAGGAATCAAGTTCAGGTCCTGGCATGCCCACCAGGGGCTCATAGCCATGTATAACTCCATCTCTGAAAGCTCTGCAGACAGTCCACTTACACCACATACCTCAGCCCCACATATAAACATAATCCAAAATAAAACACCTTTTATTTTTGGACAGGCTAGTAATTTTATTTTATCTTTTTATTAATTTTTTATTTATTTTACATACCAAACACAGGGGATTTCATTTTATTTATTATTTATTTATTTTATATACCAACTACAATTTCCCCTCCCTCCTCTCATCCTGTTCCCTCCCCCAACCACCTTTCTACTCCCACGCCCTGTCCACTCCTCAGAAAGGGTAAGGCCTTCCATGGGAGTGAACAAAGTATGGCATACCAAGTTGAGGCAGGACCAAACCCCCACCCCTCCTCACTGCATCAAGGCTGAGCGAGGCATCCCACCACAGGGAGTAGGTGCCAAAAAGCCAGCACATGTGCAAGGGACAGATCTTGGTCCCACTGCTAGGGGCCACAAATAGACCAAGCTACACAGCTACCAACCACATTCAGAGAGCTCAGGTCCATTCCATGCAGGCTCCCTGGCTGTCAATCTAGAGTCTGTGGGCTATCAGGGTTTCTACACCATGACCTTGACCATCCTTGCTCATAGAATCCCTCTCCCCTGTCTTCAACTTGACTCTTGGGGCTCAGCCCAGTGCTTGGCTGTGGATCTCTGCATCTGCTTCCATCAGTAACTGGATGAAGGTTCTATGATGACAATTAGGGTAGTCACCAATCTGATTATAGGAGAAGGCCAGTTCAGGTATCCTCTCCACTATTGCTAGGAATCATAGCTGGGGTCATCCTTGTGGATTTCTGGGAGTTTCCCAGATACCAAGTTTCTCCCAAACCCTGTAATGGCTACCCTCTATCAAGATTCTCTCTTATCTTTCATTGATCTCCCTCACTGTCCCTCCCCCACCTCAGTCATCCTGATGCCTCATGTTCCCATTTCCTATCCCTTCCCCTCTACCCCCTCCCTGCCCCCAGTTAACCCAAGAGAACTCATCTATTTCCCCTTCCCAGGGAGATATCAACATACATCTCTCTTAGGGTCCTCTTTGTTACCTAGACAAAAACCATATCCATTCACAAAATGTATACTGGATTTCATCTTTTCTCTATATGAGTGGATTATTTCTTCTAACACAGCTAGCTAGCTTCTCTACTCATGGTCAATTTGCAGCCGCTTGACAGAGCTGTTAAAATACCAATTCCTCTCTAAAGCACATCTCTATGAAGTTCTTTAAAGAACACACTGTTTAAGAATTCTTTGGAGGCACACCCCAGGAAATAGATCATCTGGACACTGAGATGGGGTAGGCTCTAATTTCTGTCTGTGTAGAAATGGGACTGATTATTTCTGGAAGTTCCATGAAAACACTCTGTTGCAACATCCAATAAACAATTGGTCCCAGTTGTAACTGTTATGATCAGAAATATCTATTTCAAAACATGTCCTTAGCACATTAAAGATGCAGGAAATTAATGACATGTGGGAGTCCTGTGCTCTGCTCACAGAACAGACATTAATATCTTGTGAGAATTCCGGCACAGACTTCTGTTTTCTAGCCTTTCCAAATCATAACATGTTGGAGGATCTTTGACATTCTCAGGAGGTAGAGCATCATGTAAATTGAACCTGTTTTTATCAAAGGCTATCTCATTTTAGACCAGTTTGCTGGGCATCATCGTTCTCATTTACATGCAGCCAAAAGCTGTGGCTCTTCATTGTGCTGTATGCTACCACTCCCTCTGTGGTTAGTTTTACAGTGAGAGAATTTCCACGGTTGACTGTGCCACTGAAGTTGAAAGGCTAATGTTATCGACTGAATGAAATGAGGGGACTTTCATCTGATGCATGGTAATAAAAATGAGTTAGTGCTGCATGTAACACTTTGATTGTTGGGAATAGGAAACTTGTAAAGAATGGATTTTAAAAGAAGAAAGGAAGAGGAAAGAAAGAAATTTGATATTAAACCCCAGATATTTCATCTTTTGAAGGACTATAATTTTACATATCTGACTTTTTAAAATTGAAATGTCAACATATACAAGTGTATTACAAGTGAGTTCTACTATGTTATTAAAGTCACACTGAATGTTTCTGTTTAAAAAGTTCAATAACTAAATTTCTGGTTCTGTTACTTAGTCAGCTAAAGCACCTGCATGGTGGAATAAATTCAATAATTATTTGCAATTATTTTCTCCAGAAGTTCCTCTTACTAATTTATTGGAAGGACTAAAAGCATTTAGATAAATGCATTAATTTTTAAAATGCTTTAGGTGGAAAAAATGTGGGATTAAGAAATAAAAGAGGGGGAATCATAGAAAAGGGGGCAGGGAGAATACAAGAGCCACAAGATGGGACAGTGAGGTCTAAAATTCAGTCCACTGGACACAACTGGCCAATGTAATGATGAGAACACCTTAGCATGGCCACCTGCACCAGATCTTCAAGAAAAGATAGGAAAGTAGGGGGTGGAAAGAAGGTGGCCAGCCGGAGGGGAAGGGGGATAGAGAGGACGATGGTGTGAGTAAACACATATGACTGCATCCATGTATGAAAGTCATGAAAATGCAAATAGTGATAAAAAATAAATTTTAAATCTTTGCATTTTGTACTCACCCTTTAGAGTTCTCTAAGCCCCTTTTCTCCAAATAAAACTTATTCAGCAAATATTCACAGGGAAAATATAAATAAGTAACAAACGCATGTTTGTATATGTTTACACACACATGTCCAGCATTGCTGAAAGACCACAGACAGTATTTCACATAATACAGAAAGCCACCCTTAACAAACATTATTTTTTTACTTCTTGATATTATAATAACATCATCTCTCCATTCCCTTTCCTCCTAACATATCCTTCTGTGTCCCTCCCAGCTCTCCTTTGAATCCATGGCCTCTTTTTTCACTAAATTTTGTTGCATATATATATATATATATATATATATATATATATATATATATATCCATTTTATAGCCTTTTCACTCTGTATAACATTACTTGCATAATGTTTATGCACACATGTGTATACGAATCTGCAGAGCACAGGAAAGATCATTGGATAGCCAGGCACTGGAACTGCAGGTTCCAATCTGTCTTGGCTAACCAAACTCAGGTCCTCAGCAAGAGCAGCAAGGGCTCTTAAAAGCTGAGCCATCTCTCCAGCACCCTCAACTAACTTGTTGAACGCCTGAATTCAGTGGAGAGATTTCCCCGGTTTATATTCCATGGTATTAGGGCCTAGATGAGTTGGCCCAGAGAGTTAGTTACGGTGGCACACAGAGACAGCTCCCCCATTGGTTTGATCCACCTTCTGGCTTGTCTCCACAGGCTCACAGGCTCAGTCCATCTGAGTGGAATCAATATGCCCCTATGCAGAATTTTGTGGCTCACATCTTCATAGCATTCTGACCTGGCCAGATGAGATCTGAGTTTAGGCCATATCCTTCTGAAGTTTGCTCCCCAGTGGCTCCTTCATCTTCATGCATCATCTACACAGAGCCACAAATCCACCCTTTCTGTCTGTGTTTCTAAAGATGGGCATTGCACATTTTTGCCCACTTCACCTTGTCTCTAAACTGTCTTAGCCCTCAATTTGAATGTCCATCCTGGATCTGAGACCATCTGTTCAGGTCTGACTGTTGCTTTTTCCAGAAACATTACCTGTCATGACCAGTTCAAAGTAGACAACAGAGTCCGCTCAACTCAGATACTCTAACAAAGAAGCTATGTTCCCAGAATGTTAAAAGCTCAGAGTGCTGGAGACCAGGAGACTCTTAAACACTAAGCTCTTGAAGGAGAATAATTCAAACTTTGGGTTCATCCAGAGCCTTTTCCTAGTACAACCTTTCTAAATTCATTGGCACAGGAGTAGATTCACAGTTCTTGTGAAAACTGAGTCTGTAAACAACCAACCAGGTCAGTTTTCATCTCAGACTGACCTGTGCTCTGCGCACATAATCCAAGAAAAATCACCTAAATTTTCTGAGTCTTGTTTTCCTTACTTTTAAAATGCAGGCATCATCACATTCTAAATCTGCTTTGATTGCATATTATATTAATTAAAACTGAAAGGGCATCTAAAATCATGGTGCAAAATATGGTTATAAGGTCAGTATTTGGTATTCTTGAATTACACGAACTATTATTAAACTCTTGAACACAGCGTTTCAAAATGGGTTGGCTTGTTTAGGACTCAGAAGAATCCTATAAGATTTTTACCCCATAATAAAGAAAAGGAAACAAATTCAGAAACATGAAGCATGCCTACTATCGGCTTGGACTTTTCTCCAAGCAAATAAAGTATTGGCTATTAAGCTTCCTTTGACATAATTACAAGAGGAAAATTAAGTGGTGGACCAAGGTTAGAAGAATCATAGTGAAACTTATTGTCTTCATTTTCTAGCAGGGAAAATAAACTACTTGAAAATCTGGTGTCTAAACATTGCCAATTACCATGTGATGAGAATAAAAATGGTGAAATTAAACAGAGGTGATGAACAATGCCAGGCACTTGGCCACCCTACAGACAAAGTTAATAGAAAAGTAATTGCTGGATGTAAGTGCAAGGGGCAGTTGTCGCCATGCAACTTAAACCCACAAATAGCTATTAATCCCCTCCGGACTCCCAATACTAGCTGTCTATGTCACTTATTTGTCACTTATCTTTTACTGAATTGCCTTATTAATTAACTTCAAATGTGCATCTATTATCTCTCCAGCACACCTGAGACCCACCGGCACAGCCAGCCCCTTCTCTGCCCAGAGGATCAGCTCTTCAAGAGAGAATCTGCCTGAGCTACTTCACGGAGGACACAGCTGGTCAGCAACCCCCAGGTCCCCATCCAAGCTTCTGCACCCACATAGTCTTCCTCTTCCCTTCACGTTTCATCTTAGCTTTGGAGCAAAGAAAGGAGAAAGGAAGTTATCTTGGAGGGAATTGGGAGGTGCTAAGTACGAAGTGCAGCCAAACAACCAAGAGGGAAAATAAAGAAAGAGGATGCTGTGAGTCGGCATGGAGGACACTACAGGAGGCTAGACTACAAGTGGCTCCCTCTAGAACTGTGTCCATTGCCAAATGGGTACAAGAAATCCTCGTGGTCAGTTCAGTGTTATCTCTCTCTCTCTCTCATTCTTTTTTTGTCTCTTCTACTCAGTCATGTGTCTTTCTCTCATTTGTCAGAGCTCAGACCTCACAACTCAGGAAGAGACTTAACAGGAAAAACATTGGACTTGAGCACAGAGTAGAGGAATTTCTTCTATAAAATGCTAATTGTTCATCAATTAAGTATCACCACTAGTTTCAAAATATATAACAATACCATAGTAATTAAAACAGGATGGTGATGGCATGGAAACAGATGCATCACCAAGTAGACCAGGACAGGGATCTCAGTGATAATTTCCTACACGAGTGGTCCATTGATTCTTGATAAAGGTGCCAGAATAAAACATGGACAAAGGGCGGTATTTTCAGGAAATAGTGCTGGGTAAATGGATATCTATGAGCAGAACACATTATCTATGTGCAGTGCTCATACATTCCACCCTGGTCCTACTAAAAGGGCCCAAACAAAACAAACAACCCTTCTGACACCTCCTGCTGGCTTCCACAGGTACCTGCACACATGCGGCATACACACAGACACACACATAAATAATTTTTTAACCTTTGAAAACTATCCACAAATATGCAAGGTTAAAATATCTAATAGTGTCAGAGTAAGGCAATTTCTTCTAAGAACTTTTAAAATATCCAAAAGTTAACTCAGCTAAGAAAAGCAAAACAAAAAGTAGACACATCACATACCTTATGTAAGAATTAACCTAAATAAACAAAGATTTAAAATTTTAAAGACTCAAAACTAAAAACAGAATAAAAGAGGGAAAAGGTTCTGTGACAGTGGCCAGAAAAATGCTTTCTTTGGTGGATCCTCAAAGCACAGACAATTAAAGCAAATATGCAAATGTGCTTGCATGATAAAACAGAGGATAATATGTTAAGTAAGCAATCCACCGAGATACTAACACCATATGCTTTAGTATGTGGAGCCACAGAAGGAGAAAATAAATGTAGTTACTGGGGACTAGGGAGGCCTTGGGGTTCTTCAATCAATAAGAACAAAGCCAGAAATAGAGAGAATAGACTCTGGTGTGTTATCATACAACATGGTGACCACGGCAATTGCAATGAGCAAATACAGAGGATTTTAAATGTTCTCATGATAAAAATGACAGACATTTGGGACAGCAGGCAGCACAACAATCATTTCATGCTGTATACATATATCAAAATATCACATTAGGGCTGGAAAGAGGGCTCAGCAGTAACAGCACTTGTGGGTGCTTTTGCAGTGGCTGAAAATTGCCTACAGCTCCAGGTTCAGGGAGTCCGACATCCTTCACAGGCACCTGCATTCACATGCACACACCAACACAGACACATACACACACACACACACACACACACACACACACACACACACACTCGGCATGCATACACATAATTAAAAAGTAAAATAATTTAATCTTTGAAAAATAAAACCAAATATAAATGTAGAATAAGATGAGAAATTAACAAATATATGGTCCCCCAGAAATTTAGGTCCCAGTTCTGGGACAGAAGAGAGTGTATAGGAAGACCTGGAAGAAATGTTCTTAGGATTAGCACCCAGAAAAGGAAACACCCTAGACCAGGCAAAGAAGGAGCGGAGTTCCCATGATGCCTCTGTTATCCCAAGGTGGCCCCAGAGGATGTTCTGGAATTGCAAAGACCACCTAGGTGTGTGCAAGGCGGGGTAAGGGAGCCAGGGCTTCCACTCTTCCACATCTCTACCAGGCACTGTGCTTGGCACACCGCAGGGACAGTGTGGCCATGGGAGGAAGAGCTCTCTCTAGCCACAGAAAAAGAGTGCTGAGAGCATTTCCCTGCTCGCTGCACAGCAAGTCAAGCCTCTGACCCAAGGGATCAGGGCAGCACCAGAGCATGCACCAGACAACTCTTCAAATTTCTACAAATTCCTGAGGAGTCGCTCACTGCTAGAGCTGTGCTTCACATATCAAGGACTTGGTTTTAATGATAAACTTCTCCAAACAATGAAAAAATAAGAAGACAACAAACAAGTAAATGTCTAGAAATGAATTTTACACTCCCAGCTCTCAGCGCTATTTTTGTATTTGAAACATTCTATTCAAGTATTGTAATTGCAAGATGTTAATTCAGCGCTGACTTTTCAAAAATACAAATTTTAACTCAATAACACAGAACATAAAGAACATATAGAGCCATCTAATTAGTTACCTTTGTTGTTGCTTGGATAAAAGCAGGTTAAGAGAGGAAGGGTTAGTTCTTTCTTGCAGCTGTGAGTACAGTCCACCATGGCACAGAAGGCAGGCTGGCAGGAGCCTGGGGCACTTGTTTGCATTGTGCTTGTAGCCAGGAAGCAGCAAGAGGTGGAGGCTGCTGCTCAGCTTGCCTTCTCACCTTCATTCGGTCCTGATTCCAGACCATTCTCAATTGATCCAACTGAGCAACTTCCTCAGAGACAAGCCAGGGGTTTGGGTTGGTTTCCTTGGGTGTTTCTAAATCCTATCAAGCTGACAATATTAATCATCATAGCCATGTTCCCTTTCTCTCACGCTCCTTCCTTTCTTTTCTCTCTGTCTTTCTCTTTTCTTCCTTCCTTCCTTCCTTCCTTCCTTCCTTCCTTCCTTCCTTCCTTCCTTCCTTCCTTCCTTTCATTCTTTCTAAAAACTTCTGCCCCAACCCTTGAATTGAATTCAATTTTGTGGTGAGTTCTATTGAGATTCTATTGAACTAATCAATGAAATCTCAAGCCAATCCCATTTATGAATCCAGTTTCCAAGGAAAAGTATAACCCAGCTGTGTTATAATAAATGCTAGGATTTGTTAAAGACTTGAGTGTTACAATTTAATAGAAATTATGATTATATTGACAGATGCCCTTAAGGGGATGTCTATTTATATACACTGTGGGGATCCATTCATAGTTACAAAGTTAAGTTTATACTTTATTAACTATTATCCAAATGACTTATTCTGTAACAAGTTAAGGTCTATTAATCTCAAGTCAGCAGTTAGCACCCCACACTGGAAATGTGAAATACTTCAATATATTACCAATTAAAGAGGGAGATAAGATAGATGCCTGTTTTCATAGCAACTAGCTGTCATTGCTCCCTAGGGGCTAGCTAATGCAAATAGCTTTTCTGTACTTTCTCTTATCAGACTCACATTTGGGAAGGATGACAGTATAAGAGAGTGCAGTTAAAGTACTAGGCAAGCACTCTGCCACTGAGACACTTAGCTTCTGGACTAATTACCAATCTGGAAAACTCACAGTATTCTACTCTACCTCAGCAAATCACTAACATTCATCCCGACTATTTTAAACTGGGTGTTCAGCAATATTTTCTTTAATGTCAAGACTTAAATGTAACTTTGAACACATTGTGAAAAACATTGATCTCTCCCTGTGTTACTGACTGGGACCATCTACCTAAGGCACAGATTCAACATGCTATAAAAGGCCTTCTACTTCTTAATATTAATTAGCAACTAGGCAGGTCCCGGAAGTGTCCATGGGAGTTTCTACATTGGGTTAAATGAGGTGGGAAGACCCACAGTAAAATGTATGAAAGGTGCCATTCTGCCCAGGACTGAACAGTGAGAAGTAGGCCAGCTGAACACCGGCATTCATCTCTCTCGGCTGACCTTATGCTGATGCCTCTCTGACTTCCTTGCCACGATGAACAGCACCCTCAAACTATGAGACAAAATAAATTCTTCCACCCTTAAGTTCCCTTCTTGTGTCTGATAGTTGGTCTTCTCTCCAGTGAGAAAATTAACTGACACACAACTCCAGAGATGACTAACAGGCTTAGAACCCAGCCACATGACTGTGACTTCACGCTGTTTCCTTAAATTATACTAACTGTCTGCTTGCTATTTCAGACTTCCAAATAGCTAATTCTCCAAAATTTCTTTCCAGGTTCCCATATCAAGGTTGTCCATTTTCTTCATATTGGAACCCCAGTTGTCAGGTGCTATTCTATAACTTTACTATTTGCTAGAATTTCTTTGTCCCTAGAACTATTCAACTCAAATGCTATTTGTCCTATCCTTTGGAAGGATACTTGACCAAGTGAAAAGGCTACAAGGAAGCATGAATTTAGAATGACCATCCACAGAAGTGTTAGGAAATTGAAGATGAAATCAGCGAGAATGTTAGCCTTAGAAAACCAAAGTCTTACCTGGCTTCTTCTGTTCCATATCCTCAGTGAATAACAACATAATATAAGGAAGACAATTCATAAACATTTGTTGACATAGTACAGTAATAGTGAGCATGGGGATATGTTGTAAATAAAGTGATCACTGGTGCCTGGGAAGAGTGTGAGGGAAAAGACAGAAAAGGTAAAGTCAATGGTAGGCAGTCCAGAATGTGGTTGGATGGAAAAATAATATCTAATCTTCCACAGCACAGTGGGATCACTCTGACTGACAGCAAGGAATCGAATGTTTCATAATAACTGGTAGAGAAGATTTTAAATGCTTTTATTACAAAAATTGATAAAGCTTTCAAGTGATACAAACCAAATAGTTCAATCAGATAATTATATACAGTATAGCAATATTGAACTATAATACCGCTAAGCATGCACTGTACCATTGAGATACATCCCCTTCCTAGTGCCACAGAGCACTGCACAAATCTGCACATTCATAATGCATCAATAAAGTAAGATCAATATTTAAAAGATAGCACCAGGATGTGCACTATCTAGTTGAGAAGTGATGGAATGATAAACCCAAGAGAGAGAACAAAATTTGCTGTTGGTTTAAGCTATTAGGAAAGATCATTGAACCCTTGGAACTTCTGTTACCATTACATTTCAGGAGAACAAAGTATGCTGGGATAACAGCGGTGAGATGAAAGAGAGCATCCTTGAGACAAAGGACCTCGGTGTATAAATAGTTAAAATGTGTGTTCTATTTAGTGGTAAGTAACACTGATTCCTTTTCCCTTGATAATTCCAAAGGGCTTTGGGATTTTCTTGTCTTTTAAGAATCATGAATTTAGACTAAAACATTTGGTTAAAAATAAAAACTAATTATAGATGGCTGTGTTACTTAAGTTCTTATGCCCTCTTTCTGCTTGGGAAATTTCACATTTACAGAGGGAAGGCACTCTCTTGGAGAAGACCTCTGTGTTCTCTGAGGTCTGCATATTCCATAACCCTTTAAGCAGCTTAGACTCCATCTTCAACAACAAAATGACACTCTTCAGGCACAAGGAACAGCCTGGGGTGTCTGTCTTAGTGATTAGAACATAAAGATATACAGGGTGATTCTGGCCACTGTTGGTGAGACATATGCTGCCTCAATCTGGTTTATAGCATCATCTGCCAAGCAGAGAAATTATCAAAGGACTCTGCTGGGCAGATAAAGCCTGTCACAGCTGAGCTGGACCTGAGCATGCCTCAGTGAAGTCCAGGATGTGGAGTCAGATGGCATCCTAGCTGCAGAAGTATGTATTTTTTTTATCTATTATTTGAGTTTCATGCGCACTCACAATGTGTTTTGATCAATACAGTCCCCATGCCCTCCCCTCCAACTGCTCCCACATCACTCCAAGGAAATGTGTATTTTTAACAGATTAATGTAACCTGGGAAACTATGGAGACAAATCCTATCCACCTCTGGAGATTCAGGCCTGATAGACAGAAACCAGAGCATGTTATGGAGTTCAGAATGCAAGGAGAAACAACAGGGACTTTGAAAGAACCTGCAATAAATGTGGAAAGAATTCAAACTTTAAAACGTATGTGTATGTTCATGTGCATATGTGTTTACATGTTCCTGTGTGTCAGATGCACCAGAATGTTTGTGCAGAGAATGTATGTACAAAGCAGAGGACCCCTTTGGGTATTATTCTTCTCTAAGACAGTCTCTCAGGATCTTATCAGATGGACTAGACTGCCTCCTCAACAGGCTCTAGAGATCCTCCTGCCTCTGCTTCCCCAGTGCTGGCATCGCAGTCACATGCCAACACATCCAGAATTTTCACATATGTTCTGGGAACTGAACTCAGGTCCTCATGCTTACGAGCAGTTTACTGACTGAGCCATCTCCCAGGCAAACAGTCAAAAATGAACAAAAGAGGAATCAGAGGCACAGGAAGGAACAACTACAGAAACACAGTACTGTTGAAAAAAGTGTTTGTTGACACTCCCAGAAAACATCAGTGCCATAGACCTGCATGATATCTTCCAGGGGAAAAAACAAACAGAAGCCAAAGCAAAACTCAAGATCAAGCCTTTCTCATATCATTTTGCCACAGCTACAGCATCTGTGTGTCATGTTGCTTCTCACACAGAGACCACCTATAGAGACTAATTAAAAACATAGTTTCTGAGCTTTTGGCCTCAGAAAGTCTATACAGATTCCAGAGGAACATGGCCCTAGACAGCCACAACTCAAAGAAAGCAAATCTGTACTGGGTGAATGTTAAGTTACAAATAGTGAAGGGAGGCATCCACCCATCCACAGCATCATCCACAGAGCAGCAACTTCAGCAACACTCAGTTGCTTATTATTTTATTGTATGTATATGGGTTTTCCCTGTGTGTATGTCTATGAACCATGTGCATTCAGTGCCTGCCAGGCTAGAAGAAGACACTGGATCCTGTGGAATCCAAGATAAGGATGTTTGTGAACTACCATGTAGCTGCTGTGAATTGAATCTGGGTCATCTGGGAAAGCAGTTAGAGTGATTAATCACTGAGCCATCTCTCCAGCCTCTCAGTTGTTTATTAGAAAGGCAGCATCTCTCAGGCTGGGAAGCTAGCTCAGCCAAGAAAGTGATTGTCTTACAAGCAGAAAATCTTGAATCAGTTGTCAGAAGCCACACAAAAAGACAGACATGGTGCTTGCAATCTCAGCAACGGTGAAGCAGAGATGCAAGGAATCCCTGATCTGTGCTGTCACGTCATCCTAGCCTAATTGGTGAGTTCTGTGTTCGATGAGAGACCCTGAATCAAAAAGAAGCAACAAGTGGTACCTTGCTGAATGACACTGGAGGTTACCCTCGGCCCTACAAATTCACAGGTACACACATGTATGTGCACCCATACACTAAAGAACACACACACATGCACACACAAATAAACACATATGGTTGTACACACACATACAAAAAAAATAAAATCTCAAGCCCTTCATCGGGCCAGATGCCTCAGAATCTGCCTTTGTCGAATCTCTAGATAATCTGCATGCAGAGTCAAGTTCCAGACACCAAAACTTCAGAGGCTGTGGTTGATTTCAGGATATACTAACTCAGTGTTCACTACAAGTTGACTTCTGAGCTAATGCCGGGCCTCTAATCACAGAGGTAATTGTGTCTGGCAGATAGCATGTTAGGTAGGGGCCCCTGTGTTGGTGGCTGGGGCATGTCTGCCTAACTTGCATAGAGGTGATTCCACCTGATACATGTACAGATAACTTTGGAGGTTATAAAAAAATTAAGTCAGAGGAGTGATGAGATGGCTCAGCAGAAAAAGACATTTTCAGCCAGCCCAGATGACCTGGGTTTGATACCCAGATCTCACATGATGGGAAGACAGAATCACCTCCCGTAAGTTATCCTCTGATCTACGCATATATAAAACATGGTCCCACTCTGCTATTGCAAAGAGTGATGCAAATTAATGACTGGAGAAAATAGAAAACCCAAATAAAAATGTAATGTTTTTAATTTAAACCCAGTCCAAATTAAAAAAAAAAAAAAAGACAAACTAATAATGGTTATATTTAACACGTCAAGGACAAGACTCCAACTTATAAATTTGGGACCTTAAAAGAGAGAAGATAGGTGCTTTAATAATAATGTATTTATATTCAAATTTCAAAAACCAGTACATTTACACAGTGTCCTGTAGATAAATAATTGGTATTTAAAAGTCGAGTTCGTATGTATATCTCCTGTGTTTTTATTCCTTAAATTTACATAGTATATGCATATACACTGTATCATATACAATATTTCTTAAACCTTATTTATAAGGCCATTGGCCTGGGGCTATAGCTCAATGGTAGAGCGCTTGACAAGCAGGCATGGGGTTCGACACACTTGTCTTCTCTGTTTCTCTCTCTGTGTGTGTCTTTCTCTTGGTCTCTCTGTCTCTGTCTGTCTCTTTGTTTATGTCTCTCTCTCTCTCTGTCTCTCTTCCGGTCTCTCTCTCTTTCTCTCTCTCTCTACACACACACACACACACACACACACACACACACACACACACACACAATGTTTTTGGTTTTTTTTCTAAATACTAAGGATGATTGTTCTCTATACGCATGACTTCATCTAGAAAGATCTGGCATGTTCACTGATGTGGGCTCTTGTTAGGACCAAATCATGACCAGCTGTCCTCCATTTACTTATTTAAACACTGTCTCTTGTTTGTGGCTGTTGAGATTATTTACAGAGTCTGTCACATTCTGTGACTTCTCATTATCTCCCTAATTCTTTTTTATGTGAAAAAAATTGCTGCCAGGAATTGAAGTTTTCCAGATGCATCCATCCATCCTTCATGATTCGGAACAGCCAAGCCCCTGGGCTCTATTTCAGCCATCCTTCCACACATCTGTCCACCAAGCTTTCTCTTTTCTCCCTTCATTACTTTGCTTCACTTTCCCCCTCTTCCCATTCCATTTCACTTTGGCTATTTCCCTGTTACCTTGGGAACTCACAAAGCTGCCTCAGATGATGATCAAGGTGATACTGCTGGTGACAGATGAGCAGTGGCTTTCTCAGCAGTGTGACCCCCCTCTGTATGCTTGAGCCTGAGCAGGACACCTCTACCCCCTAGACAAACTGAGCGATCATTTGTCTCAAGCAATAGGCCCACAGTTTGCTTGGCTCCATGCAAGTTCAGAATGTGGCTCTCTCTCTCTCTTTTTTTTTTTTTAAATTGTTTAGAATTCTGAGAAAGCAACAGCAGAGTGGACCCACTTTGTGCACCAGAAGTGGTGGTGTCTCTGGAGCTTCAATCAGAAAATCTTTCTTTTTAATAACTTCAGTCTGTTTTGCCAGTTGGAAACCTTGGGAAAATGCACTTTTCTATTTCTTTCTCACAGTATGGAGCCATCCATTTCAGCATGTCCAATTATTTACTGATACCAGAACAAAGTTAACACATGAAAAAAGGAAGAGGAGAATAGCAAAATTTAAGAACCTTAAAGGGATTATGTTGACTACCAAATAAGAAAAGCATTTAAAAGACATAATGGCCAGCAAGACAGCATAGTGGGTAAAGGTACTTGCCATGTACTCCTGAAGACCTGAGTGGACCTCCATAATCCATGTAAAAGTAGAAAGAGAGAATCATCACTACAAATCTGTTGCTGTGTCCTGTGCATACACACACACACACACACACACACACACACACACACACACACACACGCACGCGCACACACACACACATGCACACACACCAAAAACAACAACAACAATAATAAATTAAAATCTTTAAAACAGGGTCTAGTCATGAGTGCTAGAGACTCACGTTACAAGTTACATATACTATATATATTTTCATCCATATTAAGGGAATATATTCACAGCCACCTAGCTATGGAAACAACTACAGTATATGAACAAATCATAACATACACAATAGAATATTATGTAGCCCTAAATAAAAAAAAGCATAACTCATGTCATTTATGTCAACATGGATGAACCTAGATATCATAATGAAATCTGTTATGTTTTGAGTCAAAGTCTCGTGTAGCACATGTAGCACAGGCTGACTTCAAACCCAATATGTAGCAGAGCCTAACCTTGAACTTCTGACCTTCCTGCATCTTCCTCCCAAATGCTGGGATTACAAGTGTTTGCTACCATTCCTTGCCACAATGCTGAGTAAAATAAACCACACAGAACAGCAAGTACTGCAAGATGTGTGAAATCTATAACAACTGCCCCCATGAAGTAGAAGAGAGAACAGTGATCACAGAGGCCAGGGAGGATAAGGGAGAGGGAACTATCAGGAGAGTGGCTAAAGGAGACAAAGGTAGAGCCAGATGGGAGCCGTGTGCTCTGGATTTCTGTTTCACAGAAGGACAGATACAGTTCACAGTACAGCAAGTGATCCAAACCAACTAGGTTTTCAGTGTTCCCTGACAAAGACGTGATAAGCATTTGACATGTTGGGAAACCAAGTACTCCATCTGGTCACCAGAAATGTAGAAATATGATAGAATTCCACACTGTGCCTCGTGAAGATGTTCAGTTAGCATCTGTCAATTTCTAAAAATCAGTTATTTAAAAGAAGGAAGGAAGGAAGGAAGAAGGAAGGAAGGAAGGAAGGAAGGAAGGAAGGAAGGAAGGAAGAGAGGGAAAGAGGGAAAGAGGGGAAGAGGGGAAGGAGAGAGGGAGAATGGGGGAGGGAGAGAGAGGGAGGGAGGGAAGAAGGAAGAAAATTATGAAGTCTTTTCCTATTGGCCATGTCCCTGTAATTCAAATGGACTCCTGTTGGCTGAGAAAATGCTCATCATTAGGAAGGAGCAGCTGGACTGTAGCTGACTCCTGGCATGCTGCCATAGACACATTGTTGAAAGCACTGTTCTATTCTGTTCTGTGTGACTGGGAAGCCTCTTCAGTCTGTCACTGTCCTCAATGGACTTTCATAGAGTTGCCCCATTCTTTCAGTGTCATACTATTATATACCTGTCTCCAACCCTAGATTCTGAGAGCCACTGGAAATAGCTAGATGCTTGTTTCTATCTTTTTCAATCCAGAGGAGGACAGAACTTTATGGCATAGGAAAATTACTTGAAACCCAAATATAAGGGCTATAACATAGCCACACTCAATCCTTTACATATTTTCTGTGATTGCTTTGGCAAAGCAAAGTGGAAAAGCTGAGACAGAAACCATATGGCCATGAAGGCCAAAATCTTTGTTATTTGTTATCTATGATTTGTCTTACAAAAAGATTGCCAAGCTCCATTTCACTTTGAGGCCTGTCTTCCTCATGGATGAGCTGACTGAGCCCAGCACAGACTGCCCTCCATTGTATGCTCATGTTTATAGGAATATGGAGACAAGAAAGTGGGTTCCTTATGCATGTGACACTGCTTCAGCACGTGGTCCCTCCATCTTCCAGGGCTCTTTCCATGGTGACTGTCAGTCTCTGAATGATTCTCTTTCTCTCTCTCTCCCTCCCTCCCTCTCTCTCTCCCTCCCTCCCTCCCTCCCTCCTCTTTCTCTTTGCAAGACTATGAATATTTTACTAGCTTTCACTTCATTAACAAAAAGTCACATACCCACAGATAAAGGTAAGTTTATCCATCCACCAGGAGAGAGATCCAAAGCTTGTTTTTATTCTTTTACAACTACTCCTATAATAAATGTGCATGTGTAGATGTCTTCTCAATGTTCTATTTTAATTTTCTTTATGCTTATACACAGTACCAGGATTGTTGGGTTACAGGGTAGTTCTAGTTTCAAATTTCCCCCCTTTTATTAAAAATAGATTCTTTTCTCATACAATATATCCCAATTACACTTCTTCTACTCCTCCTAAGTCCTTCTCCTCTCCTCTCCTATCTGGATATACCCCCTTTCTGTCTTTTATTAGAAAAGAATAGGCTTCTAAGAGATAACATCAAAACACAAGAAAATAAAATATAATAAAATAAAACACAAAACATTACATCAAAGCTCGGAAAGGCAAGCCAACAGAAGAAAAAGGGCCCCAAGATCAGGCATGAGAATTAGAGACCCACTTGTTCACACAATCAGGAGTCCCATGCTGAGAGGTACAATACCATACCCAGAGGATTTGGTAGAGACCTGTGTTGGCCCTGTGCTTGCTTCTTCAGTCTCCATGCATTCATATGAGCCTTGCTCAGTTGATTCAGAGTAACTTGTTCTCCTGGTTCCTCCATCCCCTCTGGCTCTTACACTCTTTCTGCCTTCTTTTCTGCAAGGTTCCCTGAGTTCCAAAGGGAGGAATTTGAAGGAGACACCCTATTTAGAGCTGTGTGTGCCAAGCCCCCCACCTCTCTTTGTAATATCTCTCTGTAATAATAAAGTCTGTGGGTCTCTGTATTTTTTCTCATCTGCTGTAAGAGAGAGCTTCTCTGATAATGACTGAATAAGGCACTGATCTATGAGTATAGCAGAATATCATCAGGAGTCATTTGATGTTACTTTTCTTTAGACCAGCAGTATTTGATTTTACCCTAGGTTTCTGGGCTATCTAGTCTCTAGTTCTTGGTCACCCAAGCAGTATTGGGTATGGGTTTCATCTCACAGATGGCCCTTAAGTCAAATCAGAAATTGGTTTGTTACTCCCTCAAGTTCTGTGCCACCATTGACATAGCATATTTTGCAGGCAGGACAGAATATAGATCAGTGTTTTTGTGGCTGGTTTTGTAGCCTGCAGAATACCATTCCATGTATAAGTCACTAGAACGTGAAGGTTCTAGAGGGGATGAAGGATCTATATAGGCACCAGCTCACCCTCTCCATGTTCAATAAATTGTGTGGGAGGTGTCATCAACAATGTGTAGGCAAATTTCTAGATGGTCTTATTAAATAAAAGCAAAGCCAAATATAGGGGTGAAAGCCTTAGAGAGATCAAGGAAAATAGGGAGAGCCACCAGCAGACCTTACCTCACCAACTCTGCAGCTTCCAAATGTGAGTTACTTCCTGTCTATTCACGCCTTATTGCCTTGCTGTTCTGCCCTCTCTTAGCCCAACCACCTCACTTCCTCTTCTTACACAGCTCTGTTACTTTCTGTCTGTCTGTATAGACCTCCAGGTCTCTATGGTTGATACTGAGATTAAAGGCATGTGTCACCCCACTTGGCTC
The DNA here is from genome assembly GCF_004664715.2 of Peromyscus leucopus. Classification (NCBI taxonomy): domain Eukaryota; kingdom Metazoa; phylum Chordata; class Mammalia; order Rodentia; family Cricetidae; genus Peromyscus; species Peromyscus leucopus. The sequence continues at coordinate 97,225,516 of NC_051065.1, forward strand.
TCTTCCCTGGTGTGGCCTTGAACACACAGAGATCCTGCCTGCTAAGTGATAGGATTAAGGGTGTGTGCCTTACTTCTTTGTTTACTTAAAAAGGCTTGCTATTTCCTCTGATCTCCAGGCAAACTTTATTTATTAAAGCACATGGGATGGATTCTTGAATAATAGAAATGCAACATACCCTAGAACCTGGGATGTGTTTTAATATTTTATTTGGACCACTAAATCATAATTCAAGAGTTACTCAGCACTCCTGCCATTTTTTTTTAATCACCAAACAAAGCTTCCAGTACTGAGACTGGGTTGCATCTCATTGAGTTTTTGGCTAAAGGGGTCCCATGGAAATCCCCCAAAAAATGTAGGCTGTTTCCAAGACAATAGATTGCTCTTCATAAACTGACAGTAAGGCCCCATTGCTGTGGTGATATTTTATTTGTGCTGAAATGTGGTGATATGGAGCCTAAACTGGCCATCTTCTGTAACCAGGCAAGGCTTCCAGTGATGGGACTGGGACATCAATCCAGCCACAAAAACTTTCACCCACAACCTGTCCCCAAGAGGTGCTGGAGCAACAGTGGTATAGAGCTTGTGGGAGTGGCTAACCAATGACTAGTTTAACTTAAAGTGAGGCCCAAGCCGTGAGAGCAGACCATGCCCAACACTGCCTGGATGGCCAGGAACCTGAAGCTAAATGGTCCAGAGACCTATGATTGACTCAAACTCAAATACAACTGACATAAATAAATCTCAATAAACATGACTCGCTAATATTCTGCTATACTCATAGGTTGATGCCTAGCACTATCATCATCAGAGAGACTCCCCCTAGCAGCTGATGGGAGCAGATGCAGAGACCCACAGCCAAAAATTAGGAGGAGCTCAGGGAATCCTGTGGAATAAGGAGAGGAAGCCCTGGATGAGCCAAAGAAGTCAAGAACATGGGGAGAACATGGCCCACAGAATCAACTAAGCAATGACATAGGTTCAACGAGACTGAAACAGTAATCATAGAGCCTGCATGGGTTTACCCTAGGTCCTCTGCATAGATGCAGTGGTTCTTTAGCTTGGGATGTTCATGGGATTCCTAATAGTGGGAATGGGGGCATCTGTGACTCTTTTGCCTGCTTGTGAGACCCTTTTCCTCCTCCTAGCCTTGATATGAGGGTTTGTGTCTAGTCTTATTGCATCTTGTTAGGTCATGTTCAGTTGATATTCCTGAGAGGCCTGATCTTTTCTGAAGGGAAATGGGGAAGGAATAGATCTGGGGGAGAGGAGAAATGGGAGCAGGGCTGAGAGGAGTTGGACGAAGAGGAGGCTATGATCAGGATGTATTGCATGAGAGAAGAATAAATAAAAAGAAAAAAGAAAAATCATCTATATGGATTGCTGTTGGTTCCTTAACTTCAAGGGTCTCTGATAATTTTTTTCTTTTTCTGGAGATTATTAAAATGGTCTCCATCTTGAGTAGGATCCCGTGGAAAGGAGAAATTTCATTCAGTTATTTCCTTTGTAAACACACACTTCACCAAATTGCCTCTACCTTAATGAAAAACACTAACATGCTGAAAAGACAGCTCAGCAGTTAAGAGATCTTGATGTTCCTGATAATGACCCAGATTAAGTTCCAGGATCCATACCATAGGGCTATCTCTCTCTCTCTCTCTCTCTCTCTCTCTCTCTCTCTCTCTCTCTCTCTCTCTCTCTCTCTCTCTCTCTCTCACACACACACACACACACACACACACACACACACAATTCCAGGGATTCTGACACCCTCTTCTGTCCTTCCAGGGGATTCCTTTGCATGTGTATGCACACATATGTATGTGCTGCACACGCACACACACAGACACACAAAAACACAGGCACATACTCATGAGAGAGAGAGATTTAAAATAAAATCTTAAAGGAAAAAGACTAGCTGTTCACAGATCCACTTTGAATCATTTCCCATGCTGGTTGCTTTGTCTATAATTATAAAGGCAGACTTTTTACTTTCTAAAATAACTGACTTTATTATGTCCATTGACTCATAACTACTGACCTACATAATTTTATGTCTTTTTATTATTTAGAGAAAAAGTATCATGACATTTCCCTTTATATGCTTTTAGTTGAAAAATAGGAAGTACACATGGTGTCACACACCTTTACACCTAGCCTTGCATTTGGAGGCCAAGGCAGGAAATTTTCAAGTTCAAGACCACCCTGAGCTATATAGTAAAAAGATAGATGGCTCAAAAACCAAATTTTAAAAGAAAAATGTATCAAATAATAATGTTTGACTCATTAAACAAACATGGTGCTTTTCAGAAAAATAAATGTTGTACTGAATAAGGTTTCAACAAAGAACTTTAAAAAATAGGAGTTTTCTATCCAAAATAACCAGAAGTGGGAATTAATAGAAAGACTAGAAACCAGCTGAAAGAAATGTGCATCTAAGCCACAACTCTCATACTGGCATCTAAAAGGAGCTGACCCGTGCCAAAGTAAGCTCCCCTATCAGGAATCACAATGTATAATCCACTTGCCCAGGATAAACATTCTCAAGTGGTCACAGAGGAGTTTGGTTTTATAGATGAAGAACAAGAGAGAATCAGAGGAGATGGCCCAGTTGGTAAAGTCCTTGCCGCCCACGCAAAAGGACAGTGTCTCAGAATCCACATGAAAAAGTCATGTATGGATTTTTAAGCCTGTTATCTCAGAAGAGGCAGAGAAAGGTATATCCCTCTGGCTCATGGGCCTGCCAGCCTAGCCCACTTGGAGAGTACCAGGCTACTGAAAGATTTTTTTTCTCAAAAAAGTGGAGAAGATGCTGTTAAAGGAATGACTCCACATGCTGCTGTGCACACATGCGTGCCCGCGGGGGCGCGTGCACGCGTACACACACACACACACACACACACACACAAACAAATACATAATAAGTGAACAAATGAATGAATGAACAAAGGAGCCATAAAGTGGCTATGGCAAGTTGGTGGTGATACCTGCATTGTCTGACAAAGACTGCATTTGGCATTGAATGCTCATTGCTACGCTGCGTTGTAAATTCCAAGTAAGACACAGAAGTTGAAACAGGGCATTATCTATTCTACTGTGTGCCCCACAAGCATCAGTGAATCATGGTAAAGTAGCTAAATATTAAAATTAACTAGGACTTTAGAATCTGAGAGAAAATTATTGTTGCCTTTAACCCATGCCCATCAGGCATGATGGGGTTTTCAGATTCCTTTCTTTATTAAAGTCTTTAAAAAAAAAAAAGCACAATCAGGCCATAAGAGGTATGAATACCTACAGTTGTTCTATCAAAAAGTCTGCAAAGCATGCAAATCCCAAACAGACTTCTTAAACTATCCCCTTTACATGCACTGAACTGTGTTCCTTCAAAAACCAATTACCAATATCCTGATCTCATTGGCTCAGAAACTGACCTCACTTAGAAACAGAGTTATTGCAGATGTCATGGGTGAACATAAGATGAAAACAAAGCTAGGTGAGCAGTCATTCAAAAAGATTTAGGATCAGAGACATGCACATGGGGATAACACCAGAAGAAGATGGTAGCAGGGAAGAGAACATCCTTCTGACAGATAAGGACTTCTACAAGCAAAGGACTACCAAAGATGGGTAGCAAGCCCCCAGAGCTTCCAGGAGAGGTAGGAAACGGGACCTTCCTATGAGCCCTCACAAGGTTATATCCTGTCCTCATATTTCCAGATTTTGGGGCCATGAAACAATAAACTCTTATTGCTGAATCCAGCCAGTCTGTGAGACAATGATACAGTTGCCTCTGGAAATGAATACCACTGCTGAATACTAAAGAAACATTCCTTTTCTAGGCATCACTCATGTTAGCAACTGTCTGTAGGGACCTGGCCTCCTCCAAATGCAAATAGGATCCCTCTACTCCTGAGGTGTCTTTCCAGGGACTCCACACACAGGATGGTGCTCCTTACCATGCTCCCAAGGGGTAACTAATGGCTGCTGAGTAAGATGAGAATCACAGAATCTTCAAGTTTCCTGAGTTTCAGAAGCCAATTGAAATCTACTATATCCTTTAGTGATTTAGAGTCATTTTTTTTTTTTTGCTGACAATGATGCCTTTCTCACTTTAAAATGACTGAGAACACCTACATAGCCTTGAGCACAATCAGATGTCTCTACACACACAGCCTGTGACTTTGAGCAAAATCAGGTGTCTCTGTATAGATAGCCTATAATTTTGAACATAATCAGGAATCTATACACACACAATATGTGACTTTGAGAATAATCAGTTGTCTCTTAATGATTGGAAAATGTTCTGAACAATGTGTTGCTAAGTGATGTCATGTCAACATCAAGAGTATGCTTATAGCAATCTGAACAGGAGATACCAGCCACCCGCTGTAGCCTCTTGACACAATCAAAAGACACAGCAAGCATACATTGTATAAAGTGATTGCCACTGTACATACCACATTGAGTTACAGACATTTAACTTGCATCTCGTCTTTAAAATTTTCATATGTGTGTACAAGAAAACTTGATAAATCTATCTTAGTAAAGGTTTTTGTTGCTGTGAAGAGACACCATGACTATGGTAACTCTTATAACAAAAACATTTGGGGTGGCTTGCTTACAGTGTCAGAGGTTCAGTCCATTATCATCATGACAGGGAGCATGATGGCATGCAGACAGACATGGTGCTGGAGGAGTAGCTGAGAGTCCTACATCTTGCAGGCAACAGGAAGTCAACTGACACACTGGGTGGTATCCTGATCATAGGGAACCTCAAAGCTCACCTCCACAGTGACACACTTCCTTCAACCAGGCCATATCCACTCCGACAAAGCCTCACTTCCTAATAGTGTCACTCCCTATGAGATTATGGGGGCAATTACATTCAAGCTACCACACCATCACTAACTCCATTACTCCAATTCCCTACAACCCCACTGCAATAGAACTCCATACCAATTTCATGTCTTAAAAAAACCAAACCCATGGAGTACTGGTTAGTTCAAGACTGATTTCTTTATGTCCTGCAAATCAAGTGTGGTGTTTTAAGCAATAGTTCTTTTTTTTTTTTTTTTTTTTTTTTTCATCTACTTCTGGTGGGCAACCAAGAGCAAGGGCAATAATTTATTTCTTTTGGTTGTTTCTGGGGCCTCCCTGACCAAATTGTAGGGTTACTTGTAGAAAAGTAACCCATGCCTGTCACTGAGATTTTCATTAATATATCATGTCTTTTGTGAGCAGCCTGGTTTGCACATGTGGGATACCTCTGTCCAAACTTCTTTCTAATGACTTTAAAATCATTAAAATCATTATTTAAAAGTATGCTATCATGATTGATAAACCAGTAATATAACCATTCATAACATTTCAAAACATATTTTTGTGTGTAGTTGTGTGTGCATAAGTATACATATGAGTGTGAGTGTGTGTGCACACCCATGGAGGCTAAAGCATAACCACAATTGTTATATCACTGTTTTTTGGTTTTTGTTTTTGTTTTTGTTTTTTGTTTTTTTTGACACAGTCTCACCTGGCTTGGAGCTTAGCTCTTAGCATAAGCTGTCCAGTAAGCAAGCCCCAGGAATCTTCCTGTCTTTGTCCCCCCAAGCACTGGGAATACAGCATGCAGCACTATACGCAGGTCTTGTCGCTAGGTTCTGGAGATTGAACTTGGGTCCTAATGCCTGCATGGCGAGCACTTTACCGAGTGTGCCATCATCCAAGCCCCTCATGCTGTACTTTTATATTACTCATGACCCAAAGACTAATTTGCCACAGCATGCATCACCACAAACAACTAGTTCATTGCGCTGTGACATGACAGGAACACTGCCACTGAGCCCTAGAAATTCTTCAGCTTTGTTATGCTCTGATGGGACCACCAGTGCACATGTCCTATCACTGAATACCAGGTGTTAGGTAGCACGGAACAGTATACAAAATAAAACTGAAACGGGGCTGAGAACTCGGAGACATTTTTATATAAAAACAAGACTTTCTCCTTATTCATGTAGACTCAATAAATATACTTTGAGGAAGGAATTTTACCTGCCTGGCTAAGACATTCTTTACTACATGTGCATGTTTGATGTATTGCCTCTGTCCTCTTGCAATGAGTTATAGGAGCCAGGACTCTCCTTTGCTTATCCCCAGGGGTCTATAATCCACGGGCTTAGAACCATTGTTTTCTTGTACAAATGATTTATTGGAAAGGCCCAATTCTGTGAGAGTCTAAACATGAAATGGTTTTCTCTCTCCAGTCCTTACTTTCAGTGGAGGTTTGTTGAATTATTCTGTTTTACCATCCCATAATTTCACAACCTTCTCAGTTACAGCAAGTTCATTTTCACTTCCAACTTCAATCACAAATTTATTTCAATCTTATTATTTTTGCTCTTTTCCAGCAAGGAAAAGAGTAGGGTAGGGTCTTCCCTTTGAAGTTTCCTACTGCTCTTTTGCAGTATGTAGGTTCTTGGCTCCTCTGAAACAGAGATGGGGCAAGGACTAGGAAAGTGGTCCCAGGGGCTGACCCTCACTCAGCTGGCCTCTTTCTGATAGCTGCCCCCATGGTTGGGAGGCACAGGCTGGACAGAAGCCCCTTCAAGTTCTGTCTCCTCATATGTATATCTGATTCTCACAAGTCTCCTGCTTGGGACACTCAGCTCTAGCATCGTCCCTTCACCCAGTAAGCCCCTGCTCTTTTGATTTCTTGAGTAGGGGACAGCCCCACTCTGCTGGCTACTTTTATGATAACTTGACACAGGCTTCAGTACTTCTGGAAGAGGAAACTTGAATTGAGAAAATGCCACCACAAGATTGGCCTGTAGATAGACAATGGTACAATTTCCCGATTGATGATAGATGTGGGTGGGCCCCTCCATCCCACAGAGCATGATACTACTATGCGTTAGTGAGGGTTGGTGAGGGGTGGTCCTGGATGATATGAGAAGGCAGACTGAGCAAGCCATTAGGAACAAGTGAGTAAGCAGTGTTCTTCGATGGCCTCTGAATAAGTTCCTGACTCCAAGCTTCTGCCTTGAGTTCCTGCCCTAGCTCTCCTGGATGATTTCTTTTTATGTGGATCTATAAGCTGAAATAAACCCTTTCTTTACCAAGTTGTTTTTGGCCATGGCGTTTTAGTACAACAATAAAAATCTAATTAAGACACCCACTATGTGTGAGATTCAGCAAGACCATTCCATCCTAGCAGTTATACATGACTTTGTTTTTCTGCATGTCAAATCTAATGGTCCAGGTCTTCACCCAGCACTCTCCTGCCAAGTTTCTCCTGCATGAACTAAGTCAGGGAGTTTGATGCAAAGTGTATCCGAGGCATGAGCGGACCCTATTACTGATTTTTGTTACATTGGATTAAACACTGGCAAGAGAGCATTGATTATACTGTTTAAAATCCAGTCATGTCACCACAAGTAAATTATTCTTCAGTGTTGATACCAGATGGAAAACAAATAATCATGAATACCTAAACCTGAAAATAAATTTCTATTTTCCTTTTTACAAAGGCATTGTGTTTCTTGGCTTGCCCTGAGAGAGACATTATTTCTAATGGACATGAAACTGCATTCAACATACATACAGGGACCCAATCACTCTTGTTTTTTGTTTGTTTGTTTTGTTTTTGGACTCACCTCTCACCAGTATTGATCAAAAGACTATGGAAGTTTGGTGTGGTGACCAGTGCAAAACATGGTGGCTTCCTCAAAGACTTTTGATGTTAACTATATCTTGGTAATGAGTTTCTAGACAGTTGGTAAGTGCTGTGACTAACCTCTTACTAAAACAAACAAGTAATAGCAAATGGCTATATAGACCGAAAGACACAGAAACAAATAGATGAGTGGGGTAGATGATAGATAGATAGGATAAATACATAGATAGATGATAGATAGATAGATAGATAGATAGATAGATAGATAGAGTGAGTGAGTGAGTGAGTGAGTGCGTTTTAAAAACTACTCTAATAAGAATATCTTAGGAGAGAAAAGGATTTATTTAGCTTTTAGTTCCAGTTGACAATCCATTATTGTAGGGATGCTAAGGCAGGAACTTAAAACATCATGTTTATACTTGTTTGCTTGATCTCAGCTAGCTTTCTCTACTATTATATAGTTCAGGGCCTAGCCTAGAGAATAGTGCTGCTCACAGTTGGCTGAGTTAATTAACAAAAACCCTACACAGAATGCTCACAGGCTGATTTGCTCTAGGCAATCCTCAAATGAGATTTCCTTTTCAAATTGTCCTAGTCAAGATAGATAGGTGGACAGATGGGTACATAGATATATAGGAAGAAATGTGTTTTAGGGAAAGTGGGATAATGGAAATCATAAAACTTAAGAACCATGTCTTGCTTTTTCATTCATTTATTTGACAAATAGTTCTTCTCTTCCTAGACACTTACTATAGGAGAAAGGCTAGCAACTGGGTAATTACCACAGTCTCATCAAAAAACAGGGTAGAGAGGAAAGCAAAGAGGAAATCAGCTCAAATTCAGAGGACCTTAGAAGACTTCTGGAGGTACATGTTGACAGTGACCCAAGGTTTGAGAAAAGTGAGCAAAATCAAGATGAAGGATGAATATTTAAGAAAGAGAACACATGTAATCTTTCAGTTCTTTGTTGCATGCTCAAATCAGTGTGTGTTGGGCTGGATTACAGCACTGTCTACAGGTCTAAAATCAGAAAATATGGCTTTAAAATAATCTGTGTTCCCTCTGCTACAATATTTTTGCTACTTCTGTCTATATGTTAACAGAAATTGTGATGAGGCTTAGGACACAGTGAAGGTAACGATAGCTTTGAAACTCATCCTCTGCTTCCTGCCATTGTTGTGAAACAATACCCTGAAAGCTAATATTACTTATATGATAACAGTTCTTTTGCAAGCCTTAATAAGTTTTCTGCAATATCAAGGTCTGATTATTTTCCTGTTACAAATCTAAAAATTAAGTCAATCTAGAAAATATAGAAAAGTCCTGGGCAGTATCTTCTTACAATTTGTTTTCATATGTAGCTGTAGTTTCTAGTGTTTTCAATACCACCCAGCATATATCTATAAGGGCAAATGTACAATGTCATGTTCAATAAAAGAAGAACACTAGACGGTATCTTGTTTTGAAGACTTACTGAGTTGAGCCTGTGAGGGAAAACAGAAAGAAAGTAAATTAATTTAATTATCCTAGGGAAGAAAACAAAGGTGTCTTTTCCACTAAAGGACATGGGTAGGGAGCATCAGGATATGAATAGCAGTAGAGTTGCCCCACATCTAGACAAAGAGCTACAGAGCAAGTTCTAAGACAGCAAGATAACAGACTGAGACTTAGGTATCTAGTAAGTAACCAGGGTGGAGGAGGAGCTCTTCCAAGGAAGGGGAAATAGGGGATATTATTATAAAATGATAAGGGGAAACTAGAAAAAAGAGGATTAAATGGGCAGGATGTTGGAAGGCCAGAGTACAGGGGGGAATATGGGAAGCGACAATGAACACTAAAGTCCTTTTAAAAGTCATTGGGAAACCTATTTCTGTAGAAGCTTCAGAAAATACATACATTTATGAAAAGAATTTACATAGAGTTGCGGACAATGCCCCAACTAAGCATCCTATACCACCAAATAAAACCTCCAGTACCAGAAATGTTTTACATCTTGTTGAGTAATTTGCCAAAGACGTCCCACAAACACCCTTCCCACAAGACATCACATGCTATCGCTAACATTATTGAGTACTCTCTATAATCTAATGCCAAGGCCCTATTTCTGAAGATACAACTTGAATATGTCATGAGCATGGAAAAATCAAGCTGATACCTGACTAGAAGCTTCCCCCCTGTTGACTAGCATTTGTGGTGCTGGCAGGTATTGGAGAAAAGAGGCAAGCATCTATATCACCCATCTATAAACCCTACAACCTAAAACAGAGTCCTGCCTGCAAGAAATACTGGTACAATATTGGCACAAATGTTATGGAAGTAGCCAACCACTTGTTTATTATATTTATGGTTCACTCTATGAGATGGAACCCATATATGAAACTACCAAAGTGGCCAAGGACCTGAGACTAGGTTATGAACCTAGAGGATAACCTACTGTTATTATTCTGCTCTAGGAACAATGCAATGAATTGACTCTCCTTTTTTTTCATTTTTTAAATTTATTTATTAAATTCAATTTTACATATCAGCCATGGATTCCCTTGTTCTCCCCCTTCCAACCCCCCCTCCTCACCCCACTTCCACCTTCCCCCCAGCCCACCCCCCATTCCCATCTCCTCCAGGGCAAAGACTCCCCCGAGGATTGAGTTCAACCTGGTAGATTCAGTCCAGGTATATCCAATGAATTGACTCTTAACAGCATATTTCTATACCTGTAGAGCAGAGCATTGCTCAACTCTCATTAGAGAAGGTTCTTCTTGTAGGAAATGGTAATTGACAAAAATATCCACAACTTGTCACTATGCAGAGAATGACAGATTTAGGGAACTCAGCCCTAAATTAAGTGTCTTTATCAAACCCACCCCCTCTAGGTTTAGGGATCTATAACAAGGAGGAGTCAGAAATATTGTAATGCCCAAAGATGGTAGATGACTCCAAGGAAACAGTGTCTTCAAAACACAACAGAGCTGACAGACATATGTATTTACAGAGACCAACAGCATACAGAAGACCTACACAGATGCAAGCCACACAAAAATCCAAGCACCGAAAGAAGGAAGCAGACACAAAGTGCCACGCCTAACCAAAAAGCTAATTGCAATTAATACCTTCTGGGAATGGAAACACCAGTTTTCTCCAATGACGTGACACTGGATATATCCACCATGCTCCAGGGCAGTCCTTATGCCCAGGAGTAATTGGCAAACACAAAACAGACTCCATGGTGTGTGTGTGGGGGGGGACTTTTTGTTTTGTCTGCTTTGGTACTTTTTGTCTTATTGATTTCTTTCTTACTTTTTTGTATGTGTGTTTTCATTTTTTGATTTTTTTGTTGTTGTTTTCCTCATCTTATGCTTTGAGAGAGAACAAGAGTCAAAGAACATGAAATTGGATAGGTAGGGAGAGGATCTTGGTGGAGCTGGGTGAGGAGAAATAATATGATAAAAATATATTGTATGAAAACAATTAAACACAATTTTTTAAGCAAAAGGGAGCATAGCTGGGAAGATAGATCAGCAATTGAGAGCAATAACTGTTTGTCCAGAGATCTGAGTAGTTTCGAAGCTACTACATAGTAACTCCAGTTCTGTGGCACCCAATGCCCTCATCTCCTTTCATGGACACTGTACTCACATGATGAGCAGACATGCACGAAGACAAAAAACACTCATACACTTCAAATGAAAATGAGAAAGTCTTTTTCAAAGGCTACAGTTTTATAATTGTCAAAGCTGTGGTCTATGGATCACTGCACCCAAATGCCTGTGGCCACTGATGCAGCCTCTGGAGAAAGTTACTTCTATAAATATTTCAAAGTCACTTTTCTCAACACAAAACAGGAGGACTCAGACAGCTCAGTAAGTGCTGTGATTGCCTTCCAAGCATGAGGACCTAAGTTTGATCCCCCAGAAGTCACATTTTAAAACCCGTTCCTATTGCAGTGCTTGCCACCCTAGTGCTGGGGAGACAAAGACAGGAGGGTCCCCAGGCTTGCTGTCCAGCCAGCCTAGTTGTGGTCATTGCATGTTTGTTTGTCTTATATGTTTTTGTTATTTAAAACAATTTTTTTTTCTAAATTTTTTGTTGTTTTTGGATTTTGGGTTTGTTCCCCCACCCCACCCGGAGACAGGGTTTCTCTGTGTAGTTTTGGTGCCTGTCCTGGATCTTGCTCTGTAGACCAGTCTGGCCTCGAACTCATAGAGATCCACCTGGCTCTGCCTTCTGCGTGCTGGGATTAAAACTATGTGCCACCACTGCCCAGCTAAAACAATTTTTAAATTTAAGTATATTTTGATCATATTCTTTCCTTCCCTCAAGTCCTCCCAGATCCTCCCCCTCCCTACTCACCAAACTTTAAGTTCTTTCTGAAAAAAAAAAAAAATAACCGAAACCAAAAATAAAACATCACCCAAACAGAAAATGAAAAATCACAAAACTAGAACCAAACAAAAGCACACACACACACACACACACACACACACACACACACTGTAGAGTCTATTATATTTGCCAACTACTCCTGAACATGAGGCCTGGCCATTTAGGGCTAAGTGTACCAAGGTCTCCCACTCTGTATAATTTCTGGCTGCGGGTCTCTGTATTTGTTTCCATTTGCTGCAGGAGGAAGCTTCTATGATGATGGCTTAAAAAGACACTGATAATATTTATCTTTCTAGTTTGGGGATACCTTAGTCAGGATAATTTTTTCTAGTTCTATACATTTGCCTGCAAATTTCGTGATGTCATTTTATTTTAACCATTGTGTAAATATGCCACATTCTCTTTATCACTTCTTGTGCTGAGGAACATCTATGTCATCCAGACAAAAACTAAACAGAGAAATGCTGGAGCTAACTGAGATTAGAAACCAAATGGACCTAACAGATATTTACAGAAAATTTCACCCAGACACAAAAGGATGCAGGGTGTTATTTCAATTTTCTTGTATACTTCGACAAAAATTAAGCCTCAACAGAAACAAGAAAATCAAGATAACACCCTTCGTCTTATGTGATTACCATGGATGAAAGTTGGGTATTAACAACAGCACAGAAACCAGACAGTTTACAAACTCTTAGAAACTGAACAACTCTCTAATGAACAAGAAATGGGTCAAGGCAGAAATTAAAAAAGAAGTCAACAACTTTCTAGATTTGAATAAAATGAATATACAGCATACCCAAACTTATGTGACACAATGAAGGCTGTTGTAGGAGGCAAGTTCATAGCACTAAAGGCCTACATTAAAAAGAGAGAGAGAGAGAGATTTTATGCTAGGGACTTAATAGTATACCTGAAAACTCTAGAACAGAAGGAAGAACTCACACCGAAAAGGAGAGATGGCAAGAAATCATTAAATCAGGGCTGAAATCAATACAATAGAAACAAACAAAATAAACCAATACATGGAAGTAATAAAACAAAGAGCTTGGTCTATGAGAAAATCAGTAAGATTGACAAACCCTTATCCAAACTAGCAAAAAGGCAGTAGGAGAATATCCAAAGCAACACAATTAGAGGTGAAAGGACTTAACAACAGACACTGGGGAAATCCAGAGACTTAGAAGGACATACTTTGAAAACCTGTACCACACCAAATTGAAAAATCTGAAAGAAATAGATAATTTTCTCAATAAATACCACTTACCAAAGTTGAATCAAGATCAGATAAGCAATTTAAAGAGACCTATAGCCCCTAGTGAAATAGAAATAGTAAGTAAAAGTCTCTCAATAGAGATGGGGAAGGGAGGGAGGAAGGGAGAAAGGGAGAGAGGGAGGGAAGGAGGGAGGGAGGGAGGGAAGGTTCAGGGTCAGGGTCAGAAGGTTTTAGCACAGAATTCTACCAGACTTTCAAAGAAGAGTTAATGCCAATACTCCTCAAATTAGTTTACAAAATAGAAACAGAAGAAACACTGCTCAATTCCCTTTATGAGGCCACTGTTACCCTGATACCAAAACCACACAAACACTTAACAAAGAAAGAAAATTATAGATCAATTACCCTATGAACATAAACGCAAAATTTCCCAATAAAATACTTAAAAACCAAATCCAAGAACATAGCAAAAATATCATTCACCATGATCAAGGAGACTTCAACCCAGAGATGCAGGGATGGTGCAACATCCAAAAATCAGTCCATGTAATCTACCATATAAACAAACTAAAAGAAAAAAATGCATGATCTTCTTATTACATGCAGAAAAGGCCTCTGACAAAATCCAACACCCTTCATGACAAAAGTCCTGGGGAAATGAGGGATAAAAGGGACATGCCTCAACATAATACATGAATTTTTCAACAAGCCAGCATCAACTTAAATGAAGAGAAACTCAAATCAATTCCAGTAAAATAAGGAAGAAGACAAGGTTGTCCTCTCTCTTTATACCTAATCAATATAGTGCTTGAAGTCTTAGCTAGAGTAAAAAGACAGCAAGAAGATCAAATGGATACAAAAGTAGAAAGGAAGAAGTCAAAGTATCTTTCTTTGCAGATGAGATGATAGTATACATAATTGACCCCCAAAAAACCCATCGGAAAAACTCCTACAGATGATAAACATGTAGCTGGTTACAACATCAACTTACAAAAGTCAGTAACCCTCCTATATACAAATGACAGACTGGGAAGGAAATCAGGGAAACAAAAACCTTTCACAATAACCTCAAGTATCTTGCAGGTAACTGTAAACAAGCAAATGAAAGATTTGTATGATAAAGCTTTAAGACACTGAAGAAAGAAACTGAAGAATTTATCAGAAGGAGCTCATGGATCAGTAGGATTAACAGTTTTACTATGTTAATTCTACCAAATGCAATCTACAGACTCAATGTAATTCCCTTCAAAACTCCAGCCAGCCTATTTGAATTGACATGTTCCAAGCCACATGGGAAAAGTCTCTAAAGAAGAAAATGTGAGGTTTACCACTGGTCGCCGCACATGCACACACACTAACGGACATGTATGTGTACACACAGGCACACAATCAAAACCAGAAAGAAGGACATAGCATGAGCTTTGTCACAAGACTACAGAGTGATGATGGAGGGGTGACTGCAGACCATCTATTTACACAGATGGGATGACCTATGCTTCCATCAATACAATGGTCTACCTTTTTTTTTTGTCACACACACACAAGATTTTCTTCTTTTTGTGAAGGATTAGCTCCCTCTGCTACACCAAGACTGCATTAAAAGTGAAAGTGTTAATGCTAAAACAGTTCAAGGGTAAATAATAAAAGAGTTTGCATAACATTAGTATAAAAATAATCAGAAAAAAAAACACCATGTGACCACAGACCAAGGGAATTCTACCTTTCTGTATTTTGGAAAGGAACACATATTTGTATATCTGGTCCATTTATTAAGGGTCCAGCAGACATCTTGAGACAGAAGACATCATTAGATAAGATCTGAATAGAGGAAGTCTGAGAAGCATTACTTAGCAACACCATAAAAGCCCATTTTGTGCAATATTCTCTTCCAAAGGAGCAGCATACAGGCTCATCCTGGTGCTGTGGAAATGAATCACTTGCTCTGATTGTCTCGTCCAGGGACTTGAGTAAATCATCCTGCCTGGGAAGTTACTAAAATAGAAGAATAAAAATTAACTTTCCAGCACACTTATTCAGATGGCTGTACCTTCGTTAGATTAGATTACCAGCTTAATTTTCTTAGTCAGACTTGGGGCTTTTATTCAATTCTCACACACAACTAAGCACCAACATGTGACTCAAGCATCCTGGGATCTTGTGCTGCATGCTTTATTTTAGCGGTGAGCTGCTCCTCTTTCTCCATTGAGATACACCTCTTCAGAGTACAATGGTCCTTAAAGTTACCTTTCCCATCCCTTCATGAAAATACTCATTTGAAGATGAGTCATTAGCCTGTAGTTCCTGTCTCCAACTTTGTCCCAAATGACAAAGTGATGTGTAAGCTGTACCTCATGTGGCCAAGGGTGTAGTCTTTGACAACACTATACCCTCTACATTGTAGTAAGATGTTGGGTAAATTACCAAGAAGTTGACATGTTATAGTAATCTAATTAAAATGATGCATACTCTGAGTCTAAGTGTAAAGATGTGATTTAACTAAGCAAATTTATGCAGAAAAGTTACACTTAAAACTCTACTTGGTATAAGCAATTTGAAATTAATTTGCCACTTTAAACAGGAACTGCTTGAAAAGAACAATTTAATTTTACACTAAAGAGAAAACATCCCAATAAAGTGAGAAATTACACGTAGATGCAAATTTTCAATGACTACTCATGTCTACATTTTAAAATGCCAATAAAATCTGAGCACAGTTACTGCATCTCTGTGAAAGAACCAGGGCAGTAATCTTTACACACACACACACACTTGGTGAATTAATGTTGGCACACTGCTATGAGTTCCTGCATGTTAAGACATGTAGCAGGATAAAACACACTGACAAGAGCACCAGAGTAAGCCAGTTAAAAAGGCTGTCATATGAACCATAGCCAAGTGTTTGGAAAGATAGCTCAGCAGTTAGGAACATGTGCTGCTCTTCCAGAAGATCAATTCCCAGCATCTGCATCTGGTAGTTCAAAAGTAGTCTGTAATTCTAGTTCCAAGGGGATCCTACACCCTCTTCTTGCCACTACAGACACCTGAACACATGTGCTCAACACACACACACACACACACACTCACACACACACACACACACACACACACACACACACACACACATCTTTTAAAAAGTAAGAAAAATAATTGTTCCAACCACCACCAAGAAGAAAAGGATAGGTCAGTGTATATTTCCAACAAAGGAAACTTAATTCTTTGCTCCCAAAGAAAAACAGAAGCAGAAGAAATATTGACCCCAGCCTCTCCTGGAATAACAAGTCCCTTTCTCAGTCATTTATTTTACTCTCCATTTCAACAAGTCTTGAATTCACAGCTGCACTGTATGGTTAATACCTGTTGTTGTTAGCTGGTTAACATGCATTGACAGAGTAAGAGTGCTGTTGGAGATGCATATAAAACATTCTCCATGTGTTGGAGAGATGTCTTTGTTGATAAAGTGTTTGTCTTCAAGCTCAAAGATCTAAGTACAAAACAGGGATGAAGACATATTTGTAACCCCTGTACTAAAGAGGTAAAGGCAGGTGTATCCCTGTACAAAGAGATTGAGAGACCCTGTTGCAAAAAAAAAGAAGATAAGTAGATATAGATATAGATGATATAGATAGATAGATATAAATGGTAGATAGATAGATAGATAGATAGATAGATAGATAGATAGATAGATAGATAGATAGATAGGGGTGACAGACATAAAGATGATATAGAGATAGTTATGAGTATAGGTAGATAGAGATATAGGTGATGTAAGTATAGATATAGATATAGGTATAGATATAGACATAGATAGATGCAAAAAGAAAATGTGAGAAACAGCACTCAGGGCATTCCTTTGTCCTCCACTGGCATGCAGTACAGCATGCACACCTGCATGCTAACAAGAATACGAATGTAATATACATACACAATAAATAAATAAAATGAATTAACATTCTTTTATTGAATAAACATTTTATCCTTTAATGCTATTATATTAGTACAATCTACTGAGTGTAATAGGTTATATTAATACTATCATTCCATGGTTATTATCAATAACTGTAAGAGCAGTTATTGATATATATTTAACAGGTCAGGAAATAAGAGGGTTTGCTGAGCTATGACTATTGCCCCAAAAAGTCTCTTATTCTCTCTTTCATTACACAAATCCCAAATTCTCTTCTAAGCCAAATTCTTTTTACACCGTCAGGCTATTTTGACAGAGAACCTGTAGCATATAGGATTTAATAACAGGTGGCTGCCGGGAGTGGAGCTCTCTCTGACTGTTTCAGATCCAGCCAAAGTCACCAATTACTGGACTCTCTGGAGACCGGACCTTGCAATGAGTTTCCTGACCCCATGCGGATTTAGATAAGCTTTGGATAAGTTCTGTTCTGTGACATGAGCACTGAGTTGCTTAGCTGTAAAATTCTCCTTTTCTCCACCTCAGCAAACAACATTTCCCAGGATTTGTGAAGATGCCACTGAGAAAAGTTGCTGAGAGTCCCAGTGTAAGAGCAATTTTTGCCTCTCCAATTTTACCACTCTAACATGAGTTTCAAGACCCTGAGGTTGCTTTTATGCCCTCTGAGTCCTGTCCTGGGATCAAGGACCCAAGGGACAGAACACTGTCAATATATCTTCCTCCTCTTTTCCAGAAGATGAAGGCAGTGCCAAGCAGAATGGGCTTTGAAGAATCGAAAGTTCTTAGAGATGTTCATCTGTTAGACCTCCTTAAGAAGAGTGAGGACCTATAGGAAGAAAATAATAAAGGATATTTTTCTTCATTGTCACTTTTTTTTATTAAGGAATTTTTTTATTCATTTTACATACCAACTACAGATTCCCCTCTCTTCCCTCGTTCTACTCTTTTATCCCTCCCTCCTCAACCTACTCCCCATTTCCCCCTCCAACCAGGAAAGGTCTCTCTTGGGGAGTCAGCAGAGTCTGGTACATTCAGTAAAGGCAGGTCAGAGCCCCTCCCCTTGCATCAAGGCTGTACACAGGTGTCCCACCATAGGCAGTGAGCTCTAAAAAGCCAGCTTGTGCACCAGGGATGGATCCTGATCCTACTGCCAGGTGGCCACTTAAGTAGATCATGCTACACAACTGTCTTGCTTATGCAGAGGGCCTTGTCCAGTGCCAGGGAGGCTCCACAGCTGTTGGTCTAAAGTTCATGAGTTCCAACTAGTTTGGTTTCGTTGATTTCGGGGGATGATGGTAAGCAAACTTTTGAGAAGGTGTGCAGTAGATATGAAAAGGAAAGTCTCTCAAGAGGGCTGCATTGATTCATGTTACAACTCTGTCCCTCCCGGTGGGCCCTCTATGACTTTGATCTCCATCTATAATAAAGGGAAGATTAAAATGAGTCATCTAACGGGAAAACTGGGATGACTAACACATGGAGGGAAGAGAGGCTTCTAGTACCCCACCCCTTGTTCAGGAGCTGTTGACAGTTTAAGGCTGCTGAGGGAGTAGAGGCACTTTCTTTAGGAGTGTGGCCTTGGGTAGCTTGACCATGACCCAGTGTTATCCATTACAAGGTGGAAGGCAGGGTCCTCCATGAGCAGGCATGGTACCCAAAAGGCCAAAATTAAGGTAAATGTTAAAGAAAGAATTGTTTCCACTCGGTCCTCTTTTATAAAGTAGATTTTGCTGGAAAGAGCGTGATTCACACCTGAGGGAAAGATGAGGCTATTGGCGTTGGACTCCATACATACCCCAGGCTGAGGGATGGATAAAGACTGCTCTATGCATCACCACTCATCAGTCTCTACAGGGAGGGTTGGTATTGCTATGCTGTTTTACAGATATTAAACAGAGCAGAGGGCAATTAAGAATGATGAGGCATCTTTAGTAAAATGAAAAGCTAGCAGGAAGGACTAGAGAGAAACTGCTTTTGGACACGACAGGATCCCTACACCCATGAACTCATAGCAGCTGTAGTTACGTACATAGGATCAGCCAGTCAACACTCCAACATGGATTGAGGAAGGGCACATGAGTTTCCACCCATAGCTGAGGAGCTAGTGACGATTGATGGCTACAAGCAATGGGAGAGTTCAGTTTTCTTTAGCCATGTAGCACCCTGTCGGTTGATCATGATCCACTGGAATGCCCCACATCCATGAGCACATGGGAAACACTAATTACACTCTGTAGATTATAAGTGGGAAAAGGAAAGCATGAAGTTGGGAAGAACACCAAGAAGGGTGTTGGAGTAGGGAAGTGTGTGTGTGTGTGGGGGGTATGTTTGGAATACATTGTACGCATGTATGCAATCCTCTAGGAATAAATAAAAGACACTATATTTTACAAAAGCTGTTTATTTGAAAAAGCCTAGGGTGTTCAACAGCCAGTCCATGTCTTATCAGAAGCCTGCTTTCTCTGAAATAGACAACATAAATGATTAATTTCTTTTTAATTTTTTATTTATTTTATCGTATATGTGTGAATTTCTGCTTGCATGTATCTATGGGAAGCCCAGGTATACATAACCTGTGGAGACCAGAAGAAGGCATTGAATTCCCTGGGACTGAAGGTACAGATGGTTGGGAGCCACCAAGTAAGTGTTGACAACTGAACCCTGTCCCTCCCAAGAACAGTCAGAGCCCTTAACCACTGAGCCATCTCTCCAGCCTCAATTGCTTAATGGAACATAGATTGAATCACATTATTGTCAATATGGTGCTTGTGGTTCTGTCCAGAGCTTGAGCTACAGCACTTGAATTGAGGACCCCACACACACTGAGGGGCTGCAGATATGTAGAGGGAGGGCTGGAGAGGTTGAGAAGCAGAGAGCTTCCAGCCCTCATTGTTAGTCAGCAGGCCATCAGAACACTACAGGCCACTCACCATGCTGGAGGCTGACACAGGTTTAGAGTAACAAGCAGTTAAAAATGGATTTTGCCATCAATTCAAGGCAGTTCTGATTAATGCTTTCCACTCTGTTCAGAAGCAAAGCCAGTTCATTTTCCTTTCAGAAGGCCCCATACCTAGGAGATTCTGTAAATACAGCTCTTAATTTAACTCCCTCAAAGGGATGGCAGCATCTCCCTGAGTCAAATTACTGCCTTTTAGAAGCACTATCTCTCCCTGGCTGCCTCTGCTTCTTCCCCGAACACTCGTTAACCTTCCTCTGGGTAGTGAATGGTTTTGCACAAGGCCCTCAAATTGGTGGTGTCCTTAGGTTGAAGGGCATTTGCTCCCCATACCCCACCTGACTCAGCAATGATGTATGGATGGAGGAAATTTTTCTTTGCCCATCTTAGCTGCGTGGTCATTGCTCTTTCAATAGAATGGCTATGATCTTTCCTTTCTCCTCAAGTCCTATTCAGGAAGCAGTGGGGAGGCATAATTGTCTTCTGGTCCTTGGCATCTCCTTAGCTCGACACATGCAGAAATCAAGACATCTTACTACCAAAGTAGGGATAGTTTTCATAATGCATTTAAAATAGATCTGGGTTAATTAGAAGGATTGCCAGGGAGCGTGGAATAAAACCTGCGTGGGCAGCACAGAGGGCCAGTTCATGGAGTGTCGCCATACAGTAGGCTGTCAGCTGACTGGTGACCAGAATGAGCCTTCTGGGGCTTTCTGAGAGATACTGTTTCTCGGATTTCTGGTTTTGGAAGACATTCACGGCATTCCAAGGATTTTTTTTCTGGTTGCCTCAAAGAATTAAAGAAAATGTCAAATAACTCTGTGTAGAGGACGCCAAATCTCTCCACTGAGACAGTCGCAGCAGAGGTCCAATAGCCCTTGTCACAGGGGTGTCAGGCTGTGAAATGCCAGCTACCACACAGCACAGGCTGGCCCTGGACAACTGCTTTCTCTGGCTATTGTTAAAGGAAAAGAAACAAAGAAGCATCATGCCCCACTCCACATATGCACAGAGAAACAGGTATGACCACAAGGTAAAGGAGTGATGCACATTCTTTTTTATTATTTATTTATTATCATTAGCACTTGGAGAATTTCATACAATGTATGTTGGTCCTAAGCACACCCTATCCTAATTCCTCCAGGATCCATGCCCCTTCCCTACTTGCAAGTTTATGTCCTTTATAAAAAGAAAAAAAATCCATAAAGTCCAATTTGACGTGTCCATACATTGTTGAGTGTGTGGCCATCCACTGGAGTGGGGTCAATCCACCAAGGGCAATATCCTAAAGAAAACTGACTCTTCCTCTCCCAGCAGCTATCAACTGCCAATAGCTTCTCAGCTATGGATGGGCCTTTCTACATTTTTGGATTTTATCTGGGTTGAGCTTGCACGGGTCTTGTGCATGCTGTCATAACTGTAGTGAGTTCAGATGTGCAGCTGCTCTATTGTGTTCAAAAAAATCTTTTTAATAATTTCACCAAAATAACTAAACTCATCATCAGTCTCATTCAGATTGGCTCTGGCCTGAAAGTGAGAGTAGAATAATCATCAATGCCACCTCCTTACTTACCCAGCATCACAGCTTAATAATTACTGGGAGAGAAAAGATTTAGATTTTTACACAATTAGAAGGAAAACTAGCCAAGAGTGCTAACTGCTACCACTGTGGAAGTCAGACCCAACACTGACGAGAAAGGATTTTGTCTCGAGACACCGCTGGAGGAGACGCAGCCGATCAGAAACTAAGCAGGATCAACCAAGCAAATCACAACTCCAAAAGCTCACTACTCTCTAGCTGTGTGTCTGTGGGTAAACTGTTCAGCGATGTGGTACATTGGTTTCCCCATTGGAAAAGAAGGACAATACTGTATCTATAGACTGGAGAGATAGCTCAGTCACTAAGGTGCTGCCCTTATAAGCAAAAGGACTTGAGTTTTATCACTGGAACTGATGAAAAACAAAACAAAAACCAAAAACAGGTATGAAAGTTTATGCTTATAATCCCAGCACTAGAGAAGCAGAGTGAGGAGGAGACCTGGGGATCACTGGACAGCCAGCTTAGCCTGTTGCTGAGTTCCAGGTCTTTGATAGAGACATCCAAGGGTGTCCTCTGGCCGACAACTGCACATACACCTGCTTAACTGTGTACACCCACACCCAAGCACACACTCACTCTAAAAAAGGAAATGTCTACATACTATCAGACATGTGACACTTTTCTCAGTACTTAGCACATTGCCTGAGATGTAGATAATTATACTTAAGCCTTATCTGCTTAACTAGATCTTTCTATTCATATTCTGTTTATTAGTCTTTCATATCTAGGCATGTAACTTTACCACTACACTCCTGTATGGAAGCCTGAGTGCTTATGCTTCATAATCAACCTCTGTATTTCCCTCTCTACCATGGTTGTATGCACAGCTATCTTCATTTGAGCTGTTCAGCTCTACCTATGACTAGACATGCCTTCTTCTGCAGGATAGTATATGGTACAAATGACCTAGCTGACTGTTGACACAGTACCTTAATGCTCCCTTGCATCACCCATGTAAAATGAGTTTGCCAGATTAAAGACTAGTGTGGTGAACCAGGAGACCACAGCTTTTCTTGAAGTTGGTGGTTTGCCAGCTTCTGCTGACTATCCAAGGGAGGCTTTATGTCCTATGAAGAGGGGATGGGGGTGAGAAAGGAGGGAGCTGGAAAAAGGGAGGGGGAAACAGGGGTATGTAACATGGAAAAAATTTAAATACACTTTTTGAATATAAAAAAACTGAAGTTGGAGCCTGAGAGGAAAGTTTGCAACATTTCATTGAACTCTGCGTTTACTTTTTGAAAAATCTAATATAAAACCTGATTATTCATAACAGGTAAGTTGTTTGTTTTGTAAGTGTGTGTGTGTGTGTGTGCGCGCGCGCGCGCGTGTGTGTACCAGAGACATTTTTGTCTTCTTCCTTGCTACATTTGTTTCTTTAGATATTTCTGTTCCTAGGAGTAGGTGTCTGGGGAGGTAGCTCAGTGAGTCAAATTTTTGCTGTATGTGTGTGGGCACCTAAGTTCTGATACCCAGAACCCATTTGAAAGCCAAACATTGAAGCATACTTCTGTAACCCCAGAGCTTGGAGTTGGAAACAGGCAGATCGAAGTTCACTGGCCAGCTAATGTAGCTGGAAGAGCAAGCTCCTAATCCAGTGAGAAACCTTCCTCAAAAATATGGTGGAAAAGTGATTGAGGAAGACATCCTGATATGTATACAACACACACACACACACACACACACACACACACACACACACACCTTTCTTTTCTGGAGGATTTTTCTGTGTTGAAAGCTAAACAAATGTTAGCTTAGCTCCCATATGTTCTGTCTATCAAGAGATTTTCTAGATGACTTAGTGCCTCAGGCACAATGAAAATGGATTTTTGAGTTTTGGGGTGATTCACTACAGCCACATAAGAACACTGTTAGCTGGACAAAAAGTAAAGAATGGATACAGTGAGAAAGGTCTGTCTGAGTATGCATGCAACAGAATCAACACTTGAAGGGCAAGTGAAGAAAAGAAATGCTCACCAGGAAAACAGGTCTTTGTCCTTTATCACAGCACTGGAGATTGAAGGAAAGACCAATGAGAAGCCAAACCTGTACGAGTCACTGTTCCAGAGATTTCAGGCTGCAAGTATCTGCCTACAACACTGGTTGAGGACTAGAGAGTTTGACATCACTTCAGCAAGTGTCCCTGCCACACTGTCATATTCTGTGGGGTCCTAAAGTAAAATATCAAACATTTCCCAGAAAGCATATTGATCAACTAAGTAATGCCTTCAGAACATGTGGGAAGCTGAGTCAGTTTTAAAATAGGTGATAGATTATTACGTGCAATTGAAGCACATATATTATGTAATTTATAAGTTACTTATATAAACTCATTAACTAGAGGCCTTTTGTATTTAATAATCACAGTCTTCCTGGACATATTCCTTGTGTGGCTCCTAAGTACAGTTTGTTGCCATACCAGCGCTGCAATTACTGCAACAGGATGAAGAAGGTTTGTCCTTCTATAAGCAGCCTGTCTGACATGAATGAGCATATTTTAAAGGGACACTTATGTGTTCCCCTCTTTGGCCATCAAATTATTGAAAGAATGAACCTGAAGACATGGGTTGAGACCAACAAACACAGGTGTTATCAGGTAACCCTTAAAATCTCCAAAATAATACTAGAACTTGCATGGTGAGGGAAACAAAGAATGGGCAGTAAAAGAAAAATAAAAAAGGGATGGGGATTTGGAAGAATAAGATGTAATTTACTCTAAAATGTTTTCTTTCATTTACTAGGAAAACAGTAGCAGTTAGATAAGTGAAATATCCCTCCAGATTTTAAAGAGACCCTTTTTGGTGACAAACATTAAAGTATGTTCTTAATGCATACTTTCTGGTTCCCAGTGCAGTTTTTGAAAGATGGACATGGGAAATTGATTAGAAATTTGCCTAGACAGATCTTATTTTCAAGGGGAGAACCTACTACTATTATTCTGCTAAATGGACATAGTATTAAACCAGCTCTTCATACCGATAGGTTAGTGCATCTCTCAACCCTCAACAGAGAAGCTCCTATTTGTGGTAGATGGCGATTAACACAGACCTGCATGTGGTCAAGGTGCACAGAAGAGACTGTGGAGTGCCAGGCTCTAGATGGGATGTCTATATCATATCCCTACTCCCCAGGCTCAGAAACTGTCACAAAAGAGTGTAACAGAAGGATTGTAAGAGCCAGATGTTGTGAAATATTAGTTTAAGATGAGTTACATTCATTTATGCTGTGGAATATTTGTTTAATGATTCAAAGGTGTGTTGCATTCTTTTATGTTTCATTTATCTAACTCTGAAAAACTGTGTTACTTTGCCTGCCTAAAACACCTGATTAGTCTAATAAAGAGCTAATCAAGAGAGGGATAGGCAGGGCTGCCAGACAGGGAAGATAAATAGGAGGAGAAATTTAGACTTGAGAAGAGGGAGGAGTGGGGAAAGGAAAAGGAGAGAGGACGACAGGAGCCAGCCACCCAGCCAGCCAGCCAGCCATTGAGTCAGAAGGGAAGAAGGATATATAGAATAAAGAAAGGTAAAAGCCTAGAGATTAAACATAGTTAAAGAGAAACAATATAATTTCATTTATAAAAGCTGGCTAGAAACAAGCCAAGTGAAGGCCAGGCTTCATAAGTAAGAATAAGTATCCATGTATTTACTTAGGAGCTAGACAGCAGGCCCCCAAATAGTTTTTAAAAAAAACCCTACAGCCAAAGGTAGTAGATGACTCTGAAAGTGTATCTTCTGGACACAGCACAGTAATTGCTCATATCACTCACAGCAGTTACCCAGCATACATAGAAAAGTCCAAGTCAGACCAAATTCCAGCATGGAGAAGGGAGATGGGCAGGAAATGCCACCTGACCAGAGGATCATTGACAATTGATAGCTGCTGAGAGAGGAAAAGCCAGCTTACTATAAGGGTATGACCCCATGTATGTTAGTTGACCAAGCTACTGTGGAAGGCCACAAATCCAAGAATGTATGGCTGACACAAATTAGACTCTGTGGGGTTTTTTTTTTGTTTTTGTTTTTGTTTTTTTTTTTTTTAACAAAACTAAACAAAAACAAGGACCACACAAAGCTGGATGGGCATGGAAAAGGGGGTGGATACATTACATGAAATTTTCAAACTGATAAAATATTTTAAATAAATAGAGACCAAATGTCTTGGAGCTGTCTCTCCCAGTAAATTTGCAGCAAAGATTCCAGCTATGGCCAGGGCCCTACATCTACCCAATTCTGTCTGCATGTGTTCTCAGTCCAACAGCTTAGAGCTTCTATGAACCAAGAAATTAATCTTATGCCTACTTGAAGTCCTTCCAAAAAGAGATCCTAGGTAACTTAGCCATTAGAATAAATTATTTAGTTTTTGGCATTTGATTTGCTTTCAAATATTATATAAAACATAGTTTTCCATTGCCTCGGATAGTATTCATAAGACAAAGGTTTCAGGTTCTTTTGCAAATATACACACGTCCCCTTAAAGTGAACTAAAATTTAAAATTTAATTAGGTTAAATCTTTTTTTAAAAAAATTCATTCCCTACTGTGAAGGATACAAAAAAAAAAAAACCATAAAAATATGACCTGGTGGTGCCAAACATGGTGTCATGGAAGGCTGTCAGTCCTGAGATACTGAGATGAAAGGGAGATCCAGGGAGTGCCTGCAGCTCCAGCTGGCTGAAATTAGACTACGGGCATAGTGCTGAAGCCTTGCTGGGCAGAAGGTGGATGCTTGCCTTCCCCTATGCTCTCTCTTCAGAAACCCATCCTATCACTCGTCAGGGAAGAACACTGAGACAGGTGTGGATGGAGGATGCTTGGGGCAGGGCACAATAGACACACGAGGCAGGTGCTGCAGAAACATTAGCATTTAAACAGCATCATCTGCCTCTGAACACCTGTACAAGAGAAGGAAACAGATGCTGTTTCTTGGATACTCATGCTGAGCATGTCTGTCACTAGTTTTTTGTACTAACCCATAGCTCATCCATGACCAATTATCCCCCTAAAAGTAATGTCTGCTGCTGAGAAGTACACAGGAAAAGAAGGGGATGCCCACTATAAAAAAAATCATTTCACTATTGTAGTTTTTAAATAATTATTTTTAATGTGACAAAGAAGTCTCCTATGCTTTTATTGGTATAATATTTTACTTATTTAATGAATAATATGACTTAGGGGACAAGAGTTAGGTACAATTATGAAGATTTATTCAAATAATAATGCTTAGCGTCTGCATACCATTTTGAACTCCAAAGTCATCCATAATCTAACCTGCATTGCTGCATCTGTGAGTCATGCAAAGTTCCTCATATGTACACTAGAGTAGGGTGAGGTCCTAAGGCCACTTTCCAGCGGCAGCAGTAGCAGAATTTGAACAGAGCTCATCATTCCCCTTACTTTAGAAGTTATAATGCCGAAAGTTAGGGAAATGGCTCAACAGTCAAGAGCACATACTGTTCTTGCAGAGGACCAGAGCTTGTTTCCCATCACCCATGCTGGGTGGTTCACAGCTGCCTGTAACTTCAGTTCTGGGAGATCAAACGTCCTCTCTGGAATCTCTAGGCATTGTACACACACAAGCATATTCCCATACACAGACACATATGTATACATAGAATTAAAAATATAAACAATAAAAGAATTCGTAAATCTGACTAATACTCAAATGTCAAACTATATGATGAGAATTTCGTTCCATCTACTGTTCTGAGCAAATGAAATGACAAATACTTTTCCAACTAAAATGGGGACTGTAAACCCAGAGAAACATACACATGGTATAAAATACCATGAAAGAGTACATGCTGGGTCAGGAAACTCTCTGGTTCCTTTGCTTGTCAGACCACATACTCCACCATGAAGATACTTCTTCCTGAATTCCTCAGAGCCTGTACCCATTGTTATTCAGAGCCTGTGCCCATTGTTAGCTCCTGGAGAACCCTAGCATTGCCTCAGAAGCAGCTTAGGAGCTCACTGACACTCAGTGCTGAGTTCAAACTCAAGGGAAGTTTAATATAGCTTTCAGCACTCACACCATAGTTGTGAGTGGAATGTGGGGGAGGGTGGATCTGGGAGGAGTCAAGGGAAAAGCAGGGTTTGAATATGTCAAATCACATTATATCAGATCCTCAAAGAATTAATGAAAATATTTTTAAAGTATTTTAGCCATAAAAAGAACATTAACCTTAATAGAAAATAGAAATAGTAAAATGATATTTGATAGATCACAATTCCCAAAATTACTGAACCCAGTCCTTAGAATAGAATCACCTATTAACTGTGTGACAAGCTATTATAAAATTTATTGGGAAAAATAATGCTGATAATTTCTGTGGTAAAGTCAGACAGACAGTACACAGGTGGATGATTTGTCTATGTCTTACAATGGCAGAAGCCTTAGCCATGAAGACCTAAGTTCTGTATAGTATGAATCACAATGTACAACAGTCATACTTTGGATATTGAATTTGCACATGTATTGAATGTATAGAAAGTAAAAGTTAAAAAAAAGAAGCAACGAGTAGCAGATAGCAAAACATCATCAAATCAGGGACTCCTTGAATCCAGCAGAAACTGACTGAGGTAGCTGGAGTTACCAATTGAGAGAGTCCCAGGCAGAAAGATTTTTCATCCATGGGTGAGCTTGTGGTTTCCCAGTGAGGACATTTTTATAACATAGGATAAACAATAGTAACTTCTGATAAAATAGTTTACCTTATAGCTATTTTCCAGGGCATAATAGTTTTGTTCTCAGACTCTTTGCTGTTTTCCTTTCTCCCTGTTAGAGTTAAAGGAACAGTCTGCCCCAGGACAGGGAGTTTTTGAGACATTTTGGAACTAACGTGCCTGGGACTGAAATGTGAGGGAGAAACCCTACTTCTAAAGCCAGTTGCTCAGTGAGTGCAAATAACATACCATGTGGTGATATTTTATTTGTGCTTTGATAAACAAAGCTTGCCTGGAGATCAAGGGGAAAAGGCCAGCCATTTTAAATAATCAAATTCAGGCAGCACACACCCTTTACCTGATCACTTGGCAGGCAGGGTTTCTGTGTGTTTAAGGCCACACTAGGGAACAGAGTCAAGCATGGTGACTCACACCTTTAATCCCAGTTCCAACCATAGAGACCTGGAGGTCTGTACAGATAGGCAGTGACAAGGAAATGAGGTAGCTGGGCTAAGAGCCAATGAGAGGGCAGAAAAGCAGGGTATATAAAGGCGTGGGTAGACAGGAAGTAGCTCATATTTGGAAGCTGCAGAGTTGGTGAAATAAGGTTGACTGGTGGTTATTCCTATTTCCCTGATCTCTAAGGCTTTCACCCCTATATTTGGCTCCAAACTTTTTATTTAGTAAGACCATTTAGAAATTTGTCTACAATATGATATTTTACCAATACAATGTGCATCATAATTAGAACTGACTTAAATTGATAGGATGATGTGGAAGGTTCTTCAAGCACACATGTGAAGTAACTAATGGGAATAATTCTAAAATTGATTTAATTAAACTATTGGCCAGGCACCTACATCTACACAGGTTCACCTAGATGTAGACCATCCTGATTCTAGACACCAGGCCATTCCATATCCCAGTCTTCCTAGATGACATTAAGCCCACAGTCTACTAGTTTAAAGTAATATAACATTTCATGAAGAAGAATATACATATTAAACAGGAAAGAGAAAAAATTTACTGCCGAAAGTTTGGATAAGATTTATTATGGAGAAGGTAGAGTCTTAGGAAAGTTTTGGAAGGGACAGAGAAATAAATATAGGGGGTCAATTGTTGGCTTTTAGGAATTTATAGCATAGGAATCTCAAAGATATCTCCATTAAAGACAGGAATTCTCTGTAGCTCTGACGAGGTGGTAATCAAAAGGGTTTCTGTGAATCACAAAAGAGTCTTTGTGTTTTCCATTCAGCAGTGTATTATTGCTCTGTGTTGTGGTGACTAAATATTTTACAGGAAGCAACTTAAGGGAGAAAGGATTATATCGGCTTTTTAAGGTGATACAGTCTATCATGGTGGAGAAGGTTCAGCAGCAGGAATGTGGGATGGACGAGATCTCCTCCTCTGTTTCCACCATGTAAGAACACAGTGAGGACTCTACAGTCTACAACAGGAAGAGAATGCCTCCCAGCACAGACTATGCCAGAACTCTAGTCTCTGACGTACAGAAGCATAGAAAATTTTCATCTGTTTTTAACAAGACACCAATCCCTGCTCCTGGTTTCAGTAGTCCAATTATTCTAAAATTTTCTGGATTTGATATTGCCAGTCCTCCCACTTGCAGAAAGACAGAATTCTCATATTACTTGGCCCTTTCCTACATAACATCCAAGTTCCAATAGAAAGGTCAGTGTTCTGCAGAGTCATCTCTATAACTATGTTTCTAGTAGAGGAAAGCAAGCCAGAGCCAAGTGCCTGAAAATGAGGACAGGAGTATTACTAACCAACTAATGAAAACCTCCATCCATGCAGCCACTGTGGCTAAGCTAGTTGTCACCTGAAACAGTCACCCTATAGTCCTTCACCATAGGTAAAGGAACAGAACAAATATAGGCAAGACTTGGCCCTTTTTGCAATGGAATTCTAGAATATGATGTATACAGCGCATTAAAGTTTTAAGTACAAAATGAAGATGCTGAAAGTGGTAGCCAAGCATCTAGGGCAAAATAGAAGAGTCCCTTGTTTTAATTAATATCATTTAGCACTTTGAGTGTGCTTGCTGAGCATGATGTCTTAGTTTATTTTCCGGTTGCTGTGATTAAATACTCTGACAAAAGCAACTTAAGGGAGGAAGGGTTTATTTGTCTCACATTCCGTGATCGCAATACATCATTAAGAGAGTCATTGTCTCTAGAATTTGAAGTCACCAATCACATTGCAGCCCAACTAATTAAATGTATGCATACTAGTGCTCATCTCCCTTTCTCCTTTTTATTTAGTTCAGGGTCCAGTTCATGAAATGGCATCACCTCTATTCAGGACATATTTTTCCACCTCAATTAACCTAATTAAGAAAATCTCTAATGGGGCTTTAGAAATGGTTTAGCAGTTAACCATGTTTACTACTCTTTTAGAATACCAGAGTTGTGTTCTCAGCACACATGTCAGAGGCACACAGCCTATTAACTCCAACTCCAGGGAATCTGATGGCCTCTTCTAGACTCCACAAGTAATCTATTCATAAGTGAGTGCATATGCATGTGTGCATACATACATGCGCACGCGCACGCACACACAAACACACACACACACACACATGTGCACACACTCAGACAGAGAGAGCAAGAGAGAAACAAAAATAAAATAAATGTTAAAAAGAGAAAATTAAATTTTTCCACAGATGCCTGTCTACCAACCTAATGTAGAGAGTTTATCTCTGAGATTCCCTTCCCAAGAGATTCTCGATTGTGTCAAGTTGACAATTAAAACTAGCCATCACACGTATGGATTTCAATTATGTGATATGGAGTTGTTTAGGATGCCTGTGTCCTCTGGGATACATTATATTTCTCTAGCTAAAGTCTTTATTCTCAGATTTAAAATCACTGGTGAGAGTACATGCTGTTTGCCAGTAGAAGACCATGCATAAAACTGTGTAAATGGTTTCCAAAATCTTAAAAGCCCTCAGTTCCTCCCTCGGGTAAGGAGAGGCCGAGGAATCCATGTGAGGATGGTGCTGGTGGACGCATAGCCATCCTGTAAGAAACACGGCTCTATGTTCCAACCAAGGAGTGAGAGTGAGGTTGCACCAAGTCCACTGTTCTGACAGTGAGATATGAAGGACTGGGCCGGTGTCGGGGGAGATAATGTAAAAAGAGATTGAGCTGCCAAGAAAAGTTCCTACCATCCAGCTAAATCCACCACACTGATTCCTCAGGAGTCAGGAAGGGCAGGGTACGACTTCCAGAAGAATTTCCTACTGCAAATAGATTTGAAAACCAGGAGTCAAATGAAGGCTAGCCTTTATTGTTTATGTAGCATTTGACCTTCTGAGTCACCTCTGCTATGAATTAAGATCAAGACAGCAGCTCTGCCTAGCCCCTCTGCCCTGTGCCCAGCCCTGAGGAATGCTTTCAGATTAAAAAATAACTGAAGAACAAATACTCAGAGAGGAGACAGGGACCAGCTGGGATTTATTTCAGTGTGTCAGTGTGACATAAGCATGGGTGAAGGCCAGATATGGATTGGTGACTCACCCACATTTAGATGCAGCCTTTGTAAAATGTTTTCATTTCCGCATCATGGAAGCAGATCTGAAATCCTTCACTCAAATGGTGGAATTTAATTTCTTTCAACAAAAAGTGACCTACCTCCTAGAGCAGATTTTGTAAAAGTCCCTATTTGGACTTCTGCTGAGTTTTCAAATCTAGCTTAAAACCATGTTTTATTTAATTCCCAAATTAAAAAAAAAAAAAAGAAGAAGAAGAAGAAAAGAAACAAAGTGATGCTCTTTGCCTCTAGGTAATTCTGTCTCTGCCTGCATTGTTTTTAAATAAAAATGAATTAAAGTTTGGTTAATCTTTAGTATTAGATAATCCGTTCAAAATAGACTGGAAATTGCATATGCTTTGGAAAAGCCCTGGTTCTGCAGGCTGAATGTCTGCACTTTAGGGAGTCAAGAGATAAGCAGAGTCTATCTGCCTGAAGCTAACCAACCACTCATGAAGTATTCATTTCCTGTGAGAGTCTTATCATTTCCTTAAAAGTATTTTGTAATTGTATGTACCTGTGTGTGTGTGTGTGTGTGTGTGTGTGTGTGTGTGTGTGTGTGTGTGTGTACAGGGACTTAAGTGCCATTTTTCAACTTCCATCACTTTTTAAAAAGATTTTGAGACAGGATCTTTCTCTGCCTCTTGGGGCTGATAGATGTGTCCAGAGTAGCTGAGCAATAAGCCTCAGGGATCTTCCTGTCTCCACCTCCCCAGTGACGGGATTGCAAGCACGCCACCACATCCAATTGTCAATGTGCTTTTTGAGGATAGAACTCAGGTCCTTATTCTTACAAAACAGGACTTTTCTGATTGATTATACCCCAGTCCCTCTATAAATATTATTAGGAAACATTGAATATGTACACACGGCCTCCAGATTATTTTGACCCAACATTGTTTTTTCATGTTTGTGATCAATTCAGGTAGTAGAGACATTTTTGCTGACCATGGAGATAATCTAGAGATTCTTGTCTATCTTAACCATAAACAGTGAAGAGTCCAAAGCAAATGAAGGCCCATGGATCCCTGATTGTTATCACAATGGCTACACAACCCAAATTCAAATTCATGTGGTATAATGTGTGAAAATTATTTATTAATTATTGTTTCCCTGGTTGAGATGCATCAGTGAGACCAGTGTGACCCTAGCCTTTTGGTAATCTATAATTCTTTTGCCATCTTAAACTTTTCTTGATGGAAAAGTTGAGAGAATTAAGGTAGATGTCATCAGAGGCACAACCTAGATCCAAGCTCCAATACACTACAGTGCCTACAGGCCTTGGGACTTGAGAGCAAGGATGTATTAACAGACACTGGTGGGAAGAAGGGCACCTGCTTAATGACGACCTTCAAAGGATGAGAATAATCCTGGCAGGAACCACAGTGTGTACATGATGCCCTTTAATTGCAGATCACTTAACAGCATCACTTTAATCTGGATAATGAAAAAGGACACAGAGCCAACTCCAGTGGCAACTGCCTTTTCATTTTGTTGTATTGCTTTTAGTCAAGAATAAATTAAGAAATTACTGTCATTAAGATAAAATAAGTTTCCCTGGAAGACAGAGGAGGAATTCTTTGGCAAGTGAGGAGTAGAATACAGATGTCCCAAACTAAATAGTGACAGCAGGTAGGTCTAAAAAAAGAAATAACTCATTTCATTTCCTGTGGAAATCAGTGTGCTGAAATGTTATCAATGAATTATCTGAACACAGACCCCATGTGTTTAGACAAACTATGAAAAGAGGCATAAGGCTTTCATGGCAGTTTTGATGGAAAAAGACTCATATAAGGTTGTGTCAATCAATTTCAATATTAAAAGAAAAAATATTTTCAAAAAAATTTCACTGAATATAGAGAAAATATATCCTCTACTTCATTTTTATAATTAGTTTCACAGTTATTTCAAGTTTCTTCAAATATGAATAGTAGACTCTGGCCAGGGAAGAAGGTAGGCTTACTACAGATCTTCACTTCTTCCTCAGCTCCTTCAAATCCAATCCCTATGTAAAGACCAAATCTATGAATAATAGGAATAGAGGAAGTAGAACACACAAAGGTTAAATGTACAGAAAATACTTTCAAACAATATTTTAGAAGAATATTATCTTAACCTAAAAAAAGTAGATACTTATCAAGCAAAATGGTGAATCACAATAAATGGTGATAATAAGACATAAAACCAAATTTAAGCATTATCTGTCTAAAAACCCAGCTCTACAGAAGGCATTAGAAAGAAAACTTCAACCAAAAGAGGTTAACCACACCCAAGAAAGCACAAGGAATAAATAATCCCAAAGCAGCAAATCAAAAGAGTGGAAAACAGGAAAACACACACACACTAACAACAACAACAACAACAACAACAAAACTAATAGGAATCAGCATTCACTGCATTTTGATATCTCTCAACATCAATGGTCTTGATTACCCAATAAAAGGATATAGATTAATTGAATGGTTGTTAAAAATGTAATCCAGCCTTCTACATTAAAGAAGCATACCTTAATATCAAGGATAATATCACCTCAGGGTAAAAGGATAAGAAAAGATATTCAAAGCAAATGGACCTAAGAAGCAGGCTGGTATCCCTGTTTAATATTTGACAAAACAGACCTAGACCAAAACTAATCAGAAGAGATTGGAAAGA
The DNA here is from genome assembly GCF_004664715.2 of Peromyscus leucopus. Taxonomy (NCBI): domain Eukaryota; kingdom Metazoa; phylum Chordata; class Mammalia; order Rodentia; family Cricetidae; genus Peromyscus; species Peromyscus leucopus. Next base: position 97,260,124 of record NC_051065.1, read on the forward strand.
ATACTGCATATTCATACATACTGCATGAAAGGAAAAATCCACCAACAGGACTGCAATTCCTTTCCACCCTTGTATTGAAAACAGATTCTTTTCTCATACAACATAACCTGATTGAAGCTTTCCCTCTCTCTACTCCTCCCAGTTCTTCCCTATCTCCTCTCCCCTCTGAATCCACTCCAGTTCTAGAAAAGAACAGCTTTCTAGAAGATGAAAACAAAACACAATAAAATTATATATAAGAAGATAAAACACAAACTATCACATCAAAGTTGGACAAGGCAAACCAAAAGAAGAAAAAGAGCACAAGAGAAGGCCCCCCAAAACAGGGACCCACTCATTCACACACTCCAGAGTTCAACAAAAATACTAAATGGAAAACTATATAATATACATACAGATCAGATGCCGACCCAAACAGGCCCCGTGCTTGCTGCTTCAGTCCTTGTGAGTTCATATGAGCTTTGCTCAGTTGATTTAGGGGGAATTGATCTCCTAGTATCCTCCATCACCTCTTGTTCTTACACTCTTTCTGCTTCCTCTTCCCCAGGGTATTCTGAGCCCAGAGGGGAGGGATTTGATGGAGATATACCATCTAAAGCTGTGTGCCCCAATCTCTCTCTCTCTGTGTGTGTGTGTGTGTGTGTACATGTGTGTGTGTACATGTGCGTGGGGGGGATATTTTATTTGTGCTTTAATAAAGTTTGCCTGGAGAACAGAGGAAATAGCAAGCCATTTAAAGTAAACATAGAAGTCAGGCAGTGTTAGCACATGCCCTTAATCCAATCACTTAGCAGACAGGGTCTCTGTGTGTTCAAGGCCACACTAGGGAACAGAGCCAAGTATTGTGACACATGCTTTTAATCCCAATAGAGACCTGGATGTCTGTAAAGACAGGTAGTGACAAGGAAGTGAGGTAGCTGGGCTAAGATAGCCAATGAGAGGGCAGAACAGCAAGGCAATACAGGAGCAGGTAAGATAGGAAGTTGCTCGCATTTGGAAGCTGCAAAGCTGGTGAGGTAAGGTTGGCTGGTAGTTATTCCTAGTTCCCTGTTCTCTAAGGCTTTCACCCCTATATTTGGCTCCATGTTTTTTATTTAATAAGACCATTTAGAAATTTGTGTGTGTGTGTGTGTGTGTGTGTGTGTGTGTGTTATCTAGCTGTTGGTCTTTGTATTTGCTTCTATTTGCTGCTGAAGAAAGCTTCTCTGACAGTGGCTAAATAAGGCACTAATCTATGAGTATAGCAGAATATCATTAGGAGTCATTGTATCACTCCTGTGGTGGTATTCTAATTGTACTGAAATGTGATTTTGATTGTATGTTAATAAATAAAGTTGCTCGGGGGTCAGAGCTATTAGAGCCATAGACAGAGTGTGGCAGTGGTGGCGCACGCCTTTAATCCCATAAGATCTCTGTGTGTTCAGGGATACAGCCAGCATTGGAGACATATGCCTTTAAGACCTGGGGGGCTGTACATACAGACAGTGATGAGGCAGTCACGTGTTTGGGTTTACAACCAATGAGAAGGCAGAATGACTGTGAAATGACTTACAAACAGGGAAATAACTCTCTTTCGGGAAGCTAAGACCACTGCAGGAGGAAGGGTGAGATTTTAGCTCTGAGCTCTGATCTCTTGGCTTTCTCTTTTACATTGGTTCCGTGTTTCTTATTTAATAAGATGGTTGGTTACATCTACACACTCCCTTTTTTTTTTTCTTTAGGCCGGTAGTATTTGGTTTTACTCTAGGTCTTTGAGCTATTTAATCTCTGGTTCTTGATTAACTAAGTGTTGGGTATGGGTTCTTTCTCATGGAGTGGGCCATAAAGTTAAATCAGATATTGGGTGGTTAATGCTACAAACTTCATGCCACCATTGCTTTAGCTTGGTTTGCAGGCAGGACAGCATTGTAGCTCAAAGGTTTTGTGACTGGGTTGATGTTTAGATCCTCTTTCGGTAGCCTGCAAAGTATTTTCCCATCCAAAGACACCAGAGCATAGAGGTGAAGGTTCTATGTAGGCACCAGCATGACCCCTCCATGTTCAATGAGTTGTGTGGCTGTTTTTCTTGACATAGACTTTGCTGTCAGTTTGCAGAGAGTGACCTATTGTCTTACCAACAGTCTGGGTTGCTTGTGGGTTCCATGGAATGGTCAACAACTCAATTTGATGTAACCCAATCCTGGTACTAGAAGCTTATTTTGTGACAAGAGATGGCCAATTGAGGCTCTGTCTCCTCCATTATTTGGAGAATTCATTAGAATCACGCTCATATATTTTAGAAAGTTTCCACTACACTAGGTCCTTGACATTGCAATTCTTAAAATATATTCACCAAACACAAGGGCATTCAAGTTCATAAAAGAAAACACTATTACAACTTAAATCACATCACATATTGACCCTCATACACACTCTTGCCAACAGACAAGTAGACAAAAAATAAAAAGCAAAATGTTGGAGCTAACTAATGTTATAAACCAAATGGACCTAATAGATATTTACAGAGCTTTTCACCCAAATACAAGAAAATATATCCTTCTTCTCAGCACCTCATGGAACTTTTTTCCAAAATTGGCTACATACTCAGGCACAAAGTAAATCTTAACAGATAAAAAAAATGAAATAATATGCTATATCTTACCTGATCACCATGGATTAAAGCTGAATAGCAAGAACAACAGGAAGCTTACAAACTCAGTTATGGAAACTGAACAGCTTACTACAGAATAAAAATGGGTCAAGAAAAAAGTCAAAGACTTTCTTGAATTGAATGAAAATGAATACACAACATACTCAAACTTATGGGACACAATGAAAGCAGTTCAAAGAGGTAAGTTTATAACACTAAGTGCCTACATTTAAAAAGTAAAAAAAAAAAAAAAAAAAAAAAAAAAAAAAGGAGAGCTATCTTATGAGTCACTTAACAGTACAAATGAAAGTTCTAGAACAGATGAAAGACAAAAGGAGTAGATGACAATAAATGATCAAAGTCAGGTCTGAAATAAATGAAATAGAAATAAGCAAAACAATACAAAAAAGCATTAAAGTGAATCTATGGTTCTTTGAGAAAATCAATAAGATTGACAGACCCTTATCCAAATTAACTAAAAGGTGGAGAGAGAATACCCAAATTAACAAAATCAGAAATGAAGTGGGAAACATAACAGACCCCAAAGAAATTCAGAAACACATAAGGACATACTTTAAAAACCTGTATTCTGTAAAATTGGAAAATCTAAAAGAAATAGGTAAGTTTCTTAATATGCATACCACTTATATAAGATAAATCAAGATCAGACAGACAATTTAAACAGACATATAACCTCTAGTGAAACAGAAACAGTAACTATAAGTCTCCCAACCAAAAAAGCAAAAAGGAGAAAGAAAGAAAGAGAGAGAGAGAGAGAGAGAGAGAGAGAGAGAGAGAGAGGAAGGAAGGAAGGAAGGAAGGAAGGAAGGAAGGAAGGAAGGAAGGAAGGAAGGAAGGAAGAAAGAAAGAAAGAAAGAAAGAAAGAAAGAAAGAAAGAAAGGAAGAAAGAAAGAAAGAAAGAAAGAAAGGAGGAAAGAAAGAAGGAAAGAAAAAGGAAGAGCCAGGCAACAGAATTCTACCAGACTTTCAAAGAAGAGTTAATGCTAATAATCCTGAATTATTCCCAAAATATAAATAGGAGCATTGCTCAATCCATTTTATGAGACCACTATTATCCTGATACCCAAACTACAAAAAGACCCAACAAAGAAACAGAATCACAGAACAAGTCCCCTTATTAACTTATATGCAAAAATTCTCAGTAAAATAGTGGTAAACTGTATCCAAAAATACAGCAAAAGGATCATTCACCATGACTAAGTAGGCTTCATCCTAGAGGTGGAGGGATGGTTCAACATATTTAAATTGATGTGTAATCCACATTAGAAACAAATTGAACAACAAAAACTACATGATCATCTCATTACATGTAGAAAAGGCCTTTGATGAAATCCAACTCCTCTTCATGATGAAAGTCCTGGAGTGATTAGGGATACAAGAATCATACCTCAATGTAAAATAGTTTACAGCCAACATGAGAGAAACTCAATGCAATTCCAATAAAATCAGGAACAAGACAAGATTGTCTAATCTCCTTGACCCCTACAATTTTTTCAAGCCACTGTCCCATTACCGCAATTTATTTCTACCTATGACCCAATATGGTAGTTCCACTCCAATTTGATACAAGACTGACAATTCCTGCCAAACATACTCTTTCATTTACTTTGAATCTGCCAAGATGGAGCTTTCTAAAGCCAACAGTAATGTCCATGTTATTCAAGAAAATGGGCTCTTGTGAGTCCCCATTTGATTTTTCACTCTTTTGAAACTAATTAGGTGGACGTAGTTTTAAAAATGTGCTCTCTTTCATCCATCATGTTCTCTGATTTCCTTCCACCTTTGGCTGTGACTGGCCCAGATATTACATTCAAGTATAAATGGTTCTCATCTAATTCTATTCCCATTTCATACTCATTCAACACTCTTTATAATTAGGATTATCTCTCACATTCACTACAAGCCATGATTCCATCTCATCTGTGATACTCTATAATCTTCACTTCGTATCTTAACATGTCCTCTTCAATGTGTCTAAAGAATCTCAAATTAAACTGATAACAACCAAATCTGAACTGCATCCTTCCTTTTCTCAAATTCTCTCTCTTCAAATTTGTAGCTAGAGTTTCCTGCCTTGCCAACAGTCAGGACAAATCTCTGTCACCGGACAGTCCCACAGCCACTCAGACGCAACCAAGTAAACACAGACTTATATTGCTTACAAACTGTATGGCTGTGGCAGGCTTCTTGCTAACTGTTCTTATATCTTAAATTAATCCATTTCCATAAATCTATACCTGCCACGTGGTTTGTAGCTTATCGGAGTCTTCACATGCTTCTTGTCATGGCAGCAGCTGGCAGTGTCTCTCACCTCAGCCTTCTGCTTCCCAGAATTCTCCTCTTTCCTTCTTTCACCTACTTCCTGCCTGGCTACTGGCCAATTAGTGTTTTATTTATTGACCAATCAGAGCAATTTGACATACAGACCATCCCACAGCACTTCCCCTTTTCTTTTTTTAAAAAAGGAAGGTTTTAACTTTTACACATCTCCAAAGTCAGCTTGGTATTTTTGGGAATTTGGGCGTAGCTTCTCTTACTACTTCCTGCTGGAGGGGGGGCGCTGTATCTTATGGGGACACAAAGAAAATTTTAGGATCATGGAGTAGTCCGTGAGGCTGTATCATCCTAGCCAGTTGCCTTGAACTGATTCTGGATGTTGGATCATCTGGGCCATGGTGTCATCAGAGACCTTTCAGGTGGTCTTGGCTGGTCAAACCTGATGAATCTTAATCTGGAACAAATCCATAGCCTCTGGCTTTCTGTGGAAACAAAAGCAGAACCTCTTTTCCAAAGTAACATATCCTTATATCCAAAATTTTAAGTCAAGGTACCTTTAAAATATACATTTTGACATAACTCAACAGCTTTTGCAATTTTGCAATCAAATGTTTTTCTTCAGTTATGAATATCAAAGAGAACATAATCCAGATTCTCTGTGTGGTAGCCATCTTTACATGGCTTATTTTTTATATTACCTTGAGCCTATTGCTTTAAACTGTAGCCTTTTAAGCCTGCTGATGTAAACTAGTTTTATATTCCTGTTTAAGATAATTTGTATATTGATACAAATACAGAACTATATTTGTTATAATGTACATATATTTCTACTCTTTTTTTTTGGTTTTTTTGAGACAGGGTTTCTCTGTGTAGCTTTGTGCCTTTCCTGGGACTCACTTGGTAGCCCAGGCTGGCCTCGAACTCACAGAGATCCACCTGGCTCTGCCTCCCGAGTGCTGGGATTAAAGGCGTGTGCCACCACGGCCCGGCCATATTTCTACTCTTATTTGAAATATTTTTATATTGATACAAATGTAAATTTATACCTGTCATACTTTATGTATGTTCTACTTCTGCTTAGGATATTCGGTATATTGATATATATTTAAGATTATTGTCATATTGCATATCGCACCATATATTCCTACCTCTGTTATAAATATCTTGTGTATTGTCACAATTTTGAAGTCATTGTTCTTCACCATACATTTGCTTATAGACTGTTTACCTTGTTTACATGAAGCCTTAGTCCTTAGGTTTTTTCAGCAGATAAGACTTATAGATTTATAGTCACCTATGCCTGTCATCTCTATAGTTACATTAGTTAGGTTATCCAGATTTACAGATACATAGGTCAGATGGACAGGTAATCTTCAAACACTTCATAGACCTAGAGAATATGGCATTTAAGTAACTTGGAATTCTGTTGACATGAGACACAATTGCTCCTGGCTGAGCTAATTTGATCCCGAGAGAATGTTGGGCTTCTAAGACATTTCCTTTTAGAAGTTTGTCTTCTTGGCACAAAATGACCTACCAAGCAAAGAACTGCCTTTGCCTTGATGGCTGACAGTACGAATGCAATGCTGTCCTTCCTGGACAAGCGGGACACAAGGAAAACAACCATTGTACTCTGCCAAGACAGGGTAAGATGGTCTTTCAGAATTCCTGCTTCTGAAAATGGTCTGTCAGATACTCTAGGCCTGTAGCCAATTTGAATGCACCAACAATGCTGAGAAATATTAGGTGACTGTCCAGGCTGCCAGCTGTCTCTGTCTACTCTTGCAAGACTCCTGAAAGTTGCTTGAATCCATCTTCCATTTCTCAGGTACCGTTATGTTCCTTCTCAGGTCTTTGATGGGATTGAAGACTAGAAGTTATAGTTACAACTTAGTATATATAATATCTTAGATAGAACATATTAAGTATTAGATTCAGGTTCTTTAGCATAGGACACCTTTTGGAATGATCTTTATAACATGCCATTTACCTATGCTCTATACTTCTCTGGATTTTAGTATGTGTTTCTTGCTTGATATTGTTTGCATTGGTTGTAGTTCCATCTTATCTAGGTCATTATCCCTCATTATTCCTGGACAATATTTGATAACTATTCCTTTGTACATAGTCTTGTACTAGTTTAGAACCTTCTTATTTAGACAAAAAGGGGGAGATGTAGTGGCTAGCCATTCCAGCTTGGATCTGGAAGTTCCAACCCCCATTGAGACTCTGGCAACTATCACGCCTACGAGGCGGTGCCAAGGGAGGCATCTGAAGACCCGAGACCTGGATGGGCGAGCACTCTCTCTGTTCCTGGACCCTAGACGGTGGAGGTTGACTGAGCAGAGCTCCAGAGAACACCACTGGATTGTGATACACCTTTCCCAGACCCCCGCTATCTACCTATCCCTTCATTTGTAAGTCACCCACTAAATAAATCTTCCTTTTAACTACGTGGAGTGGCCTTAATGATTACACCAATAAAATTGGTGTTTCTCATGCTAGTAGTTGTTGCCACTTCCTCATGCGAAAGTCATAACATTGAACAATTCATAGGAACATTCTTCCATCACCAAGAGATCTAGATTTTTCCTCTGATATCTACCAATATCTTTCCATCACCATGTGTACCACTCTGGTACACCATACTCTATTGGTATGTTATAATGCTGGGGACAACTTGGCAGTATTTTGCTGTGGGATATCTTTCTGTATGCTGTGAATATATGTTGTTCCCATTGGTTAATAAATATGCTGCTTTGGTCTATGGAAAGGCAGCTTAGAGGCAGGCAGGATATCCAAGCAGAAATGTAGGAAAGAGACAGGCAGGAGGAGGAGACACCAGCCTGCTGTCCAAGGAGCAACAAGATGTCAGCAGACTGGTAATGCCATGGCCATATGGTAACATATAGATTGATAGAAATGGGTTAATTTAAGATGAAAAGCTAGCTAGCAAGAAGCCTGAGCCATAGGGCATATAGTTTGTCATTAATATAAGCTTCTGTATTTACTTGGGACCAAGTGGCTGCAGGACCAAGTAGAACACAGGAAAACTTTCATCTAGGTATACATGTTACTTTTCCAGTGGATGTAGGCACAATATGTGCCTGTGGCACTAAAACTAATCTATGACATATGTTTTATTTCTGTAATGCTGCCAAGCTTTGAATATCTGTCCTTATATGTGCCCCTTTATTATTAGGATAGGAGAAGGGGACTACATATTAATCACCTTCTTCTACTTATGTGGCATTTTGTTTTGCAGCTTTGTTAATGTCTTATCCCCATGAAAGACAAAGAATGACAAACTTTCCTTCTCTGTGGGGATATGCATTTCCCTATTTTGCGTTCTATCTGCAAGTAAAATATAAAGATTAAAAACAAAAAAGAGTGACCACAGTGACTATTAGCAGCAGTTAGATTTATTGAGATAAGATGGGCTCCCTAACTTTTTTTTTACCCTTTTGTATTTCATTTGGAAAGAAAAATACGTTGTTTCTAAATGCAATATCATAGATAATCCAGTAGGAAAATGCCCAGCCAGTGATTGTTCCAGTAAATCAACATAGTCTGTTTATAAGAGGTTCAGATTTCAGACTTCAGTGCATTGAGTTATTCTATTTTTTAATGATGGATTAGAGCTCTTAACTATTATCTCCCAAACTCTATTACAGAGCAGATTTAAATTATTTGCATAGAAAAAATACTTTACTGTCATGCTCTGGGTGGAATGGTTCCTTCTCAGTACCCACAGGGACAGGTTTCCATGTGAACAGTGTTCCCCAGATAGATATCAAAGCCAGAGCCTCTCCTAACCTCAAGATATACATTCATACACCCAGACGTGCACTTATACACAGAGAAACAGAGATGGTTCCTGATCTACTCAATCATTTAAATAAAGAGTGAGTGGATCAAGTAAAGGAAAAAATGTCAGAGAAGAGAGTACAGCACCATAACTGCCTAGAATGTAAGAGAAAGATCAGAGTGTGAGTGCCTAGACTCAGAGCAGGCAGAAAGGTAAACTGTGGCACTATACAACTTTTAATGTTTCTATCATCAGTTCTGTCTGGCCTCCCTTGGGAGTGCAATCCAAGGACGTCTTGCTGGACTCCAGGTCAGAGACTATCTTACGCTGAACCTCTATGGGTATTTCTTTATTATTGTTCCCTCTGCCTCATAATTAACGACAATTCTTCCCAGATTTTGAGGTTGGGCTGTCAGTCTTGGTTCATCTGTTGCTAAAAGTTCTGCTTTTCTTTTTTCTGTTACTTCAGGCATATTTTAATGAGGATTTCAGAACAACTCCACTGCTGGTTCCCATGAGGTTCTTTTTTTGAATTATCAATTTAATGCAAAATAATCTCAATCAATAGAGTATAGATCCTTTATGAAATGCAGGTAAAAACATGATTGTACAAAAGAAGAAACTAGAAACAGAAAAAAATAATGATAAAAGAGGTGTCAGTCCATGAAGGGATACTATGTCCATCAGAGGGAAGAGTTTACAATGCCAAACTCCATTTTTCTTCACTTAATTGATAAATTATTCTCTACCTTTTTTTTTTCCCAAGGGTTATCTTTTTGAAACTTGTCCCAACTAATTGAGTCACCTGGACTTGTAATTGAAAAGCATTTTTTAAACAGCTGCTAAAATTTACATTGAGTTTAGCAAGTTAGAGAGTTAGAACATTCTCAGAGGTTGTTGAAGTACAGTGACAAGCAGAATGATGTTGGAGAAACATGCCTTCATTTGATAAATTCAAAATGTCAAGCCTATGCAAAAATTTTGGATTATTTTCACAATTACATAGGCCTTCTGGCTCACCACAGGAAACTGAAAAGCACTACCCTACTTTATTAACTCATACAATAAGAATAAAGTTGAATATGAGTTGCAATATTAATGGCTGACAGAAAGAGGAACAGTAAATGTGTTAAACTAAAATGTGGATGAATATTTATATAGTTTCCCAATGCAGAAATCTTTCTACATACACAAGCAAAACAAAATGTTAAAAATTAATTCTATACAAATGATGTCTAAAGCTTGAAATAGAATGAACAAATAAAGAAATAGGGAAATGAGAGCATTTTTGGGAAACATATTTTTAAAAAGCTCTGTGGGTGGGCTTTGGTTGGTCCAGGTCCCCACTTCCACACTTATAATTCTCAGAAATAATTGCAGAAATGCATCAGGGGATGTGGGCTACAGTTAAGAAGAACAGAGTCTGCCTACTATGGCTGAGGCTATGAGTTATGTTCCCCAGCATAACCAAGACAAACAAACAAATAAATAAATGATGAATAAATGCAGAATGTTCTAGCAATAAAACATTCTGAGATAAGGATGAAATGAAATAGGTAGTCCAAAAATTGTTCCTGTCTTTCTAAAATAAAATGTCCTATAAGGCCTTTCTTGTTGTTATTGCTTTTATATTTCATTTACATTGCTAATTTTTTTGTGGAGGGGAGATTTCCTGGCACATGGAATTCAAAGAATAACTTGCAGGAGTTGATTTTCTCCTCTTACCATGTCGGTATCAAAAATCAAATTCACATCATCAGGCTTTGTTGCAAGTACCTTTAGCCACTGAGGCATCTTTCAGACCCTAAGTGCTTTAACCCAGAAATCTATATACCCTGTGGATTAAACCTGAGCATGGTGTTTTCTTAGGCTCCTCGGATGCATTACAAGTAGGACTTGAACAAAAGAGATTCCATCTGCCCTGATAGATTTCTGAGCCATGAGAGACATTTTTTTGTTGTTATTGATCCAGGCTCCTACTGTCCCTTTCTTTAAGTAATAAGGTTGCTTCACTTAACATGTGGTGGTTCTGTCTCATTGACTCATGCAATAGATAATAGATACTGAGCCTGTTGAAATTCCTGTTCCTGTAGTTGACACAGAAATGCCACTCACCATCCTCCACACAGTGAGAGTGTCCCTGTGATATGTAGCCAATGTGCATGAGTCTGTTCTGCATACATGACAAACAAATGGTTCTGAGCCTTTTGTTAAAAATGATCATGTGAAAATTAAAGATTAACACTCCATTGCTAACACGGGAATGACTCAAAGAAAAATCTGCATGCCATAATTAAAATGTCCCAATCAAGCCCTATTTTTAAAGAGGAAATCACTGACAAGGGTTAAACAGTGCTGAAGCATTTTGTTTTAAATAAAATACAAAAAGAAATTATATCAACCATTCTAAAATGCTCATGCAAATAAACACTTCTTCAGTGCTTCTATTGTTTATAAACCAATCATTAGATTCACAAATGAAAACATGCATTTTAATTTTAAACCAGGCACATTCTTTGAACCAGGGATTCCCCTTTCAATAATGTATTCTTAAGAAGTGAAGGTAAGGGTATTTACGAACAAGAATTGACTTGGTGAAAGATGAACTAGGTAGAATTTGGAATTCAGGGTTCAAGAGATGACAGTGTGTTGTGTGCTTGTTTGGCAAGCATGAAGATGGGGTTTCATGTACCTAGAATCTTCATGAAAGCTGAAGAGGCATAGCAATCCCCTATAATCCCAGCACTCACAAGACAGATACAGGGATTCATGGAGCAGGCTGGCCAGCTAGAGTAGCTGAGATTGGCATTCCCTGGGTTCAGTGAGTCTTAATAAATAAATAAATAAATAAATAAATAAATAAATAAATAAATAAATGAATAATAGACAGTCTTAATAAATTAGAGAACAACTGAGAAAGACACCCGATATCTAGCTAGCTATGCCCCCACCTCTCTACAATGCCCATGGCACATGCACACACAAATATAGGTACATCATACAAACATTCATGCCAAAAAGTTCCTTTGTATGTCTAACCATAAAAATGATGAATTCATTATGGTTTATTTAGCAAGGAATTCTGAAGTCATGTGCTTAAGAATAAGCAAAGGAAGAGAGTTAAAAATGAAGACAAATCACACAGTGCTCCTCTGACTGGGTCTAGACTAAGGCTCTCATTCATCCATACCTTTAATCACCATTGTTAGCATACAGAAAAAAAAATAGGGAAATTGACCATTGTACATAGCTCACATTCTTCATTTTAAGAACTATTGATCTATTTCAGAAACAGATCATTGAATTACTATTACAGGGGAACACATATTGATCTAGAAAAATGTATTTTGAGATTTTGAACTTTTAGCAATGCAATTGCCTAAGCTTACATGAATGGTTTGCTCCTCCAAGTAACTCAAATACTAAGCAAAAAATAACACATGCAAAACTTTCAGTTTATAACCTAGTCCAAAGTTAAAAGAAACTCACTTTGGGGGTGGGTAGAGAAACTCTGTGGTTCTAAGCATATAGCATCTGTAGAGAAGATGACACCCTGGGCATGGAAGATCTGATAACAGGTAGGCTTTGGCTGTGAAGTCGTCTTTCACACCATTTGAGGTGACAGATGTTGCTCAGCTTTGGTGCTATCACATGAGGGTACTAGAAATGATATCCTACAAGAAGCTTCAGTTCTACTAGCAAGGCTTGCATTACGTACAGAAAATGAAGAAAAACTTTACCCACAATCATAAATGCCGTGAGAAAGTCACCTCAGCTCAGAAGCTGGGTAAGGATAGTGAGGTACATTCTATCAGAAAGTAAGAAACTGAGTCTGAGTCCAGCCTGAGCACAAACTTGGGCATTAGACTATATGAAAGGCATAGAGTCCATGAGAGGATGTTAGTTATAAATAAAAACAAGCCTGTGGGTCTGGAGCAATGGTTCAGCAGTTAAGAGCATATGCTACTCCTGCAGAGGATTAGAGTCACATGGTGGCTCACAACAAATTGTAGCTCCAGTTTGATGGGATCCAATGCCTTCTTCTGTGCTTTTCGAGCACCTGGAGTCAAACACACATGCACACACACACACACACACACACACACACACACACACACAATTAAAAATAAAATAAAATTTTAAAAACAATTTTTAGAACTAGTCTAATAGCAACCAAAGTGATTAACTTCAAAAAACAAATACAAAATCTTTCTAGAGAGATGCTCTGGGAATCCTGGGTGCAAAAAAATAGTGTAAAGGAAGAAAAGCATCTAAATGTATGATAAAAATGCAAACTACATAAAGAAATATTTGCTGTGAATGCTTATCATAATGCTAGTGTAGAGGACCAGTAGGGAAACTAGAATAAAAAATATGAAATTCTTATAGATCTATGTGTGTCACATATCAATAAAGCAAAGAAGTAAGAAGAAACATAGGAAAGTTACAGTTGAATGAGAAACAAGAATGGACAAACTGGAGAAGAAACAGAAAGTCTTCCAGGTAAGAAACCTCTTGTTATTTATCTAAACACTGAGTGGATGCTTTAACTGTATGCAGACAATAATGAGTGCGAGGCAACACTCTGGAAAATAAATCTGAAGAAATCTGAGTGAGAAGTTATATAACTAATGCCTCTGGTCCCTAGAATTTTGGACTCAGGCCAAAGGATGTCAACAATTTTCTTCTTTCTCTAGCTGAGTGGAATATCTTAGCCTCCATACAATAATGGGCTAATTTCTCATAACAGGCAAATCTCTCTTCTCTGCTCCCTTCTGTTTCTCTGTCTCTCCTTCTCATGCATTTCTCTTTCTCTTTTTATTTCTCTGTGTATCATGCATATTGTTTGTATGTGCAAATACTAGTGAGAGATAATACATAGTATGGATAACATAATAATGGTAGATCAATACCTAGTTAGTTGAAAATTTAAGGTTATTAACTGTTTTATCAAATTAAATTACCTTTCTTTCCATTAACCTTTTATAGACTCAAATAGTTAGATAATATCAAAGACAAAGGTGTTCCATTTTATACAGGTATTAGCAGAAACAGAACAACCCAGATCCAAATATTATAGAATATGATGTGATTTTGCTTTAGTGGAATAGATAATTCTCAGGTAGAATAATTTACAAGTAAAAAATGTTCTGTGGCAGGGAAAAGCCTCAATTGGCCACCTGAACAGGAAATGTTCATCTTCAAGTCTAGCTAGCTTTAAGTGGAAGTAATTCTCACCTTTGTTATCCATTCATGAGAAAAAGAATAGGAAGTTGGATAGTGATGCAAGCTAAGATCAATGCTTTTTTTGGTTAACAAGTTCAAGGAAAAGAAAGCAGGTGGGACTTGGCCTTGGTAATATGAAGGCTCATGTCTAACACTTGTGCCACTTTTCTGAAGCCAAAAGTGGCACAGCATCCCAATTAAGCACACACACTTGAGATCCAAAGGACATGGATGAAATGTTTACTTCTGCTAACTGGATGCATAACCATAAGCATCACTTCCCCCTACATGTAAAAGTTGAGTGAAAATCATACTTACTGCTTATGAGAACTAAATAATCAAAACAAAGTACACAGTGAGAATTCACTGAATATTTAAAGTAAGGCTATATGCAAATCATGTCTCCCAGTTGAAAAGAATTGAGTGTATGCCCAAAGTGTTTCAGTGTGATTGACATTCCAGTATATGACCATTCCAGGCTTTCTTGGGAAAAAAAAAAAAAAAAGAAAAGAAAAAATGTATTTATTGAGGAAAGATAGGGCCATATGCCACAGTGTGGAGGTCAGAAGGCAATTGTCACAGTAGGTTCTCTCCTCTCACCATGTGGATTCTAGTTATCAAACAGAAGTCATTGGGCTTTGTTGAAGGTACCCTCATCCACTGAGCCATCTCACCAGATCCCTAAATCCTCCCTTTACCAGTTTGTGTGTGTATATTATGTGTGTATGCATATAGAGAGATGTATATATGTATTAATTGGAGATAAATGTATATATTAAAAGAAATGAGAATTTCCTACCTTCTGTTTTTTTTCAACATTTTATTATGATAGTCTAAGCTCATGCACAAAATAGCTGAAATAATTACACAATGAACATCCATAAACTTCTGGCTAGCTTCTACAAGGACTATTTCATTTAATGTCATTCATTACATATGTAGCTATCCATCTGTCACCATATATTAGTATCAAATGCATTTCAAAGTATATTCCAACAGCCAAACTCTCGACCTCTCAACACTTCTGTATGTGGATCATTGACTAGATGTCATTATTGCTCTGCCTTTGTTTTTCAAGCTTCTGCTTCAAACTATTATCATTTTCTTACTGTATTGGAAACTTGGAAATGTTGGAGCCTTATGAATTTGCATTTGTTTATGTTTCCTGTCAGGATCAACATTCTGTTGTATTCAGAACTGACAATGTCTTTCTCATGTAAACCTCAGCTGTCTTCCTGACTTCCCTGTCACTGTAATAGAGCATAATTTATTCATCAAAAAAGTCATCAAAGGTTGGAGGTGTGATGGCACAGTGCTTAAGTGTGGTTACTGTTCTTCCATAAGACCATAGTTCAATTCCCAGGAACCATACCAAGTGCTCCACAAAATCTGGTGACCTCTTCTGGTTTCCATGGGCACTGCACTCACATCCACAGGTAAACAACATCTACCTACAAATCCCACTCTATAGAAGATGCTAGAAAGAAATCTCCAACCTAAGGAGGCTAACCACACCCATGAAAATACAGGAAATAAATAATTTTAGACCAAAAAAATGAAAAGAATGAAAGCACGCACACATACATACTCACACACAAACACTACAAAGCCAACACAATACCAACAACAACAACAAAGTAACAGGAATCAACTATCATTAGTCATTGATATCTCTCAATATCAATGGTATTGATTCCCCCATAGAAAGATAGACTAACACAATGATTGTGAAAAGAGGATTCATCCTTCTGACTCACAAGAAACTCAACTCAACATCAAGGACAGATATTATCTCAGGGTAAAGTTTTGGAACATGATATTCTGAGAAGCAAGGTGGTACAACCATTTTAATGTCTAACAAAATGGACTTGAAACCACAACTAATCAAAAGAGATAGTGAAGGACACTACATATTCATCAAAAGAAAAATCCAACAAGATGCTATTTCAGTTTTTAACATCTATGCCTGAAGCACAAGGACATCCAAATTTCAAAAAGAAACAATATGACAGATAAAATTACACATTGACTCTCAGACACTGATACTAGGAGACTTCAATACTCAACTGTTACCTATGGACAGGTCATCTAGACAAAAACCAAACAGAGAAATGCTGGTGCTAACTGACGTTATACACCAAATGGACCTAACAGATATTTACAGAACATTCAATCAAACACAGAAGACTACACCTTCATCTCATCTCATGGAACTTTCTCCAAAGTTTACCACATACTTGGACACAAAGCAAGTCTCAACAGATACAAGAAAATTGAAATAAGTCCCTGCTTCCTAACAGATCACAACAGATTAGAGCTGGATATTAACAACAATGAAAAACGGAGAACTTACAAACCCATAGAAACCAAACAACCATCTGCTGAATGAAAACTGAGTTGACAGAAATGAAGAAATTAAAAACTTTCTAGAATTGAGTGATAATGAATACACAGTATACTCAAAATTATGGGATGCAAGAAAAGCAACTCTAAGGAACAAGTTCATAGCACTAAGTACCTACAATATAAGAAAGAGAGAAATTATACTAACAAATTAACAGCACACCTGAAAACTCCACAACAAAAGAAGTAATAACACCTACAAAGAGTAAGCTGAAAATTAAAAAAAAAAAAAAAATCAAACCCAGGGCTGAAATAAAAAAAAAAAAGTAGAAACAAATAAAACAATACAAAGTATTGAAACAAAGAGTTGATTCTTTGAGGAACTCAGTAAGATGGATAAACCCTTATCTAAACCATTTAAAAGGTGGAGTGAGACAACACTAGTTAACAAAGTCATTAAGGAAAAGAGAGACATAACAACAGACACCGAGGAAATCCAGGGAATCATAATGACATACTTTAAACACCTGTACTCAACAAAATTGGAAAATATAAAAGAAAAGGATAATTTTCTTGATAGATACCACTTACCAAAGATAACCCAAGATCAGATAAGCTAGGCCAGCGATGGTGACACACACCTTTAATCCCAGCACTCGAAAGGCAGAAGCAGAGAGATCTCTGTGACTTCAAGGCAAGCCTGGACTACAGAGGGAGTTCCAGAAAAGGCACAAATCTACACAGAGAAACCCTGTCTCAAAAAACCAAAAATAAAATTAAAAAAAATCAGATAAGCTATTTAAATATACCTATAACCCCCAATGAAATACAATCAGTCCTAAGAATCTCCCAATAAAAACAACAAAAATCTCAGGGCCAGGTGGTTTTGTAATAGAATTCTATCAGACTTTCTTTTTTCCTGTTTCATCTTTTTTTATAATTTGATTTAATATTACATATCAGCCACGAATTCCCCTGTCCTCTCTCCTCTGCTCCCCCCTCCCCGTCTCCCCCCCCCTTACCCTCCATTCCTATCTCCTCCAGGGCAAGGACTCCCTTGGGGATTCAGCTCAACCTGGTAGATTCAGTCCAGGCAGATCCAGTCCCCTCCTCCCAGGCTGAGCAAAGTGTCCCTGCATAGGCCCCAGGTTCCAAACAGCCAGCTCATGTACTGAGGACAGGTTCCAGTCCCACTGCCTGGATGCCTCCCAAACAGTTCAAGCAGATCAACTATCTCATTTATCCAGAGGGCCTGATCCAGTTGGGGGCTCCTCAGCTATTGGTTCATAGTTCATGTGTTTCCACTAGTTTGGCTATTTGTCCCTGTGCTTTTTCCAATCTTGGTCTCAACAATTCTCACTCATACAATCTCTCCTTTTTCTCGCCGATTGGACTCCCAGAGCTCCACCTGAGGCCTGGCCATGGATCTCTGCATCTGCTTCCATCAGTCACTGGTTGAGATTTCTAGCACGACAGTTAGGGTGTTTGGCCATCCTATCACCAGAGTAGGTCAGTTTGCAGGCAAATGGATGGATCTAGAAAAAAGTCATCCTGAGTGAGGTAACCCAGACTCAGAAAGACAAACATGGTATGTACTCACTCATAGGAGGATACTAGATGTAAAACAAAGGATGACTAGGCTCCTACTCACAACTCCAGGGAGGCTACCTAGAAAACAGAACCCTTAGAAAGATACAGGGATCACCCAGTGACAGAGAAATGGATGAGATCTACATGAGCAAACTGAATGTTGGGGGGGGGATTGATAATGAAGGGTCGAGGGAAAGAGAGCTTAGGGGAGCAGAAGTCCCCAGCTGGATCAAGAACAGAGAGGGAGAACAAGGAAAAAGAGACCATGATAAATGAAGACCCCATGGGAATAGGAAGAAGCAAAGTGCTAGAGAGGTCCCCAGAAATTCATAAAGATACCACCACAATAGACTGCTGGCAATGGTTGAGAGAAAGCCCGAAATGATCTATCAGACTTTCAAAGAAGAATTAATGATAACACGCCTCAAATTATTCCATGAAATAGAAACAGAAAGAACATTTGTCCAGTTGATTTTGTGAGGTCAGAGTTTTAGTTTTGGTTTCCCTTATACCAATACCACAAAATGACTCTAGAAGGAAAGAGAATTATGGACCAATTTCCCTTATAAACGTAGATGCAAAATTCTCAAACACTTGAAAATTGAATCCAAGAACACAGGAAAAAGATTGTGTACCATGATCAAGTTGGCTTTATCTCAGAGATTCGGCGACGGTTCAATATATGAAAATCAATAAATGTAATCCAACATATAAACAAAGAGAGAAATGCAAATGATCATCTCATTACACAAAGAAAGGGCCTTTGACAAAGTCTAATTTTTTTTCCTGACAAAAGTCCTGGATAGATTAGGGATACCAGAGATTTACCTAATCATAGTAAGGGTAGTTTACAGCAAGCCTGTAGCTAACATCAACTTAAATGGAGAGAAACATAAAGCAATTCCACTAAAATCAGAGATAAGACAAGGTTGTCCTCTCTCTATATATATACTCAATATAGTACTTGAAATCTTACCTAGAGCAATAAGACAACTAAAGAAGATCAATAGTATACAAATTGGAAAGGAAGAATTCAAAGTAACTATATTTGCAGATAGTATATGTAAGTGACCCTAAATATTCCACAGGGGAACTCCTACAGCTGATAGACACTTTCAGCAAAGTAGCTGGACACAAAGTTAACTCATAAAAATCAGTAGCCTCCCTTTATACAAATGACAGACTAAGAAAGAAATCAGGGAAACAACACTTTTCACAAGAGCCTCAAATAATATAATTACTTTGGGTAACTCTAACCAAGAAAGTGAAAGACTAGTATGGCAAAACCTTCAAGTGTTTGAAGAATGAAACTGAAGAAGATATCAGAAGGCGAAAAGATTTCCCATGCTCATGGATCAGTATGATTAACATACTAAAAATAGCCATCCTACCAAAAGCAATCTACAGATTCAACATAATCCCCATCAAAATCACAACACAATTCTTTATAAACTTTAAAAGAAAAATTCTCAGCTTCATATTGAAAAAATAGAAAAACCCAGGATACTTAAAAAAAAATCTGAACAAGAAAAGAACTGCTGGGTGTCTCACCATCCCCAATTTCAAGTTGTACTACAGAGCTATAGTAATAAAAACTGTGTAGAGTTTAGTAATAAAAAAAATAAAAACAAATATGGCATAAAACAAACACTTCAATCAATGGAATAGAATTGAAGACTAAGGCATAAATCCATATGTTTATGTTTTTTTATAAAGAATCCAGAACTACACACTGAAAAAACATGATGGCATCTTCCACAAATGGTGCTCATCAAACGGGATGGCTGCATATAGAAGAATGCAAATAGATTCATACCATCATGATGCACATAACTCAAGTTCAAATGTATCAAAGACCTCAACATGAAACCAGATACATTGAACCCGATAGAAGAGAAAGTGGGCAATAGTCTTAAACTTATTGACACGAGACAACTTCCTGAATAGAAAACCTATAGTACAGACACTAAGATCAACAATTAATAAATGAAACCTCATGAAACTGAAAAGCTCTGTAAGGAAAAGGATACTGTCATTCAAAAAAAGTGGCACCATACAGAGTAAAAGAAAATATCTTTTACAAATAGCACATTCAGTAGAGGACTGTGGTGATTTGAAAAAAAATGGCCTCATAGGCCCACAGGGAGTAGCACTGTTAGGAGATGTGGCCTTGTTAAAGTAGGTGTGGCTTTGTTGGAGGGGGTGTGTCACTAGGGAGTGGACTTTGCAGTCTCAGATGCTCAAGCCATGCCCAGTGTGGCATACACTTTCTGCTGCCTGTGGATGCAGATATAAAGCACTCAGCTACCTCTCCAGCACCATGTCTACTACCTGCATTCTGAGGACTAAACCTTTGAACTGACCTTTGAAATGTAAGCCAGGCCCAATTAAATATTTTCTTTTAAAGACTTGCTGTGGTCTTAGTGTCTCTTCACAGCAATAAAACCTTAACTAAGACAAGGTCTAACATCCAAAATACACAATGAATTCAAGAAACTAGGTAGCAAAACAAATAAATAAATAATCTAATTAAAAGATGGGGGACAGATCTAAACAGAGAATTCTCAATAGAAGGAACTCAAATAGCTGAGAAACACTTAAAGAAGTGTTCAACATCCTTAGCCATCAGGGAAATACAAATCAAAACTACTTTGAGATTCCATGTTACAGCTGTCAGAATGACTAAGATCAATAACATAAATGACAGCTCATGTTGGCAAGGATGTGGAGTAAGGGGAACACTCCTCCATTGCTGGTGGCAGTGCAAGCTTGTGCAGCCATTTTGGAAATCAATATTGCAGTTCCTCAATATCCAGCTATACCACTCTTGGGCACAGACTCAAAAGACACAATGGTTCTCAACCTGTGGGTCATGACCCCAGGGGAGAATTGAATGAGCCTTTCACAGGGGTCAACTAAGACCATCAGAAAGGACAGAGATTTCCATTAGGATTCATAATAGTAGCAGAATTATAGTTAGGAAGTAGTAACAAAAATAATTTTGTGATTGGGAAGCACCACAACATGAGAAACTGTCTCAAGGGGTCAGCTTGTAGCATTGGGAAGGTTGAGAATCACTGGTCGAGGGGGACATGCCAATTTTCCTGGGAGGAGAAAATAGACTAGATTTTATGGGTGGACAAAGGTGGGTGGGTGTGGGAATGAAAGGGTCAGGTGGGGAGATGGAGGGGAAATAGATTGAGGGATAGAATGTACAGAGAGACCGCTGGAATTGAGGGACATCTGAGAGATGATATGGAAACCTGTGCAGCAGAAACTTCCTAAAAGAAACTTCCTCAAATATATGAAGGTGATTCTAATGAGGTCTTCTTAAAATGGGAGATATGGAGTCTCACCTAGGCATCTCATCACCAAACAAGGCTTTAAGTGGGGGAACTGGGTTGCAATCAAATGAGTTGTTGGCTAAGGCTGGTTTCATGGAAATCCCCAAACACTTGGGCTCTTGGTAAGACAACAGATCACTCTGCAAACTGACAGCAAGGTTTCATTGCCTAGGAAAACAACCACACAACTCAGTGAACATGGAGAGGTGGTGCCTACGTGGAGCCTTCACTGCAACATTCTAGTGTCTTTGGTGTAGGAAGGTACTCTGCAGGCTACCAAAAGAGTAATATAAAAAGCAACCCAGCCACAAAACCTTTGACCTACAGTCTGTCCTGTCTGCAAGATATGCTAGGGCAATGGTGACACAGAACTTGTGGGAGTGGCCAACCAATGTCTGATTTGACCTAAGGTCCACTCCATGAGACAGAACCCAATACTGCTTGAATAACCAAGAACCAGAGACTAGATAGCTCAGAGACCTATGCTAAAAGCAAACACAACTGGTCTAAAAACAAATGTCAATAAAATAACTCCTAATGAAATTCTGCTATACTCATAGAGCAGTGTCTAATTCGTCATCAACAGAGAAGCTTACTTTGGCAGCAGATGGGAACAGATGTAGAGATTCACAGCCAGAAATTATGCAGAGAGAGTCTAAATGGGATTACCCTATCAGATCTCTCCATGCATAGTTCAGTGAACCCCTCAAAAGAGGAGGAGTAAATAGTGTAAGAGCCAGAAGGAATAGAGAACACCAAGAGAATAAGGCCCTCTGAATTACCTAAACAGCATGCATATAAACTCACAGAGACTGAAGCAGCAAGCACAGGGCCTACATGGGTCTGCTGCAGATATTCTGTTTATATATTATAGGCTTTCTGCTTTGTATTTTTGTGGGATTCCTGGGTGTGTGAATGAGTGGGTCTCTGATTCTTGTGCCTCCTCTTGGGACTCTTTTCTTCCTTTGGGTTGTCTTATCTAGCATCAATGTGATGAGTTTTACTTTATCTTATTGTATTTTATTTTGTCAAAAAAAAGGTTAAGATAATAAACATCTTAGGATTTGGAATCCATAAATAATAAATAAATAAATAAATAAATAAATATAAAAATCTTATTTAAAAGGTTTTGAGGCATGAGAAAATGCCTTTGGCTTCTCATTTGAGTACCAAATAGAAAACATTAGGAACATTAAAGTGTTTAGAAACTGAAGTGTTCTTCATAAGGACTACCCTATACATTCAGACTAGGAAGTACTACTATTTATTCTGTTACCAACATTGACAATGCTTCCTAGTATTTCCTACAAAGGCTAAAAGTGAATGTGTTTATGTGCGTGGCCTGTAGGTTAATTTTGCTTACTATGAAACTGTCATAAAGAGGGTTGGAGAGATGGCTTAGTTGGTAAAGTGCTTTACATATAAGCATATGGACCTCAGTTTGAACTCTAGAACCCACATAGAAAGAAGAAAGATGATGGAGCACTCATGTAATAATATCTCCAGGAAAACAGAATCAGGCAGATCCTTGGACTTGCAGGGTTGTCAGTATAGCTGAATCAATGAGCAATAGGTCAGTGACAGAACCCATTTCTGAATGTAAGTTGAATGGCACCCACAAAATGAAATCCAAGGTCTATGGGCTCCACATGCATGAATGCATGCATACACACACCCTCATACACACATGAATCTACATAAACACATTCACAAACACACATTCACATGCACACACACCCTCAGATACACATGTATCTACATAAACACATACACAAACACATACTCTCATCTACACATGTACATGTACAAACACCTTCATGTACACATGCATCTACACAAACATACACACATACACACACATACACACACACATCCTCATATACACACATACCCACATACACACACATACACACACACATCCTCATATACACACATACCTACACAGATACATACATGCATACAAACATACATACGCATGAACACATACACACAAGGAAACAAAATAAATAAAACACCTTTATGGGAGCTGTGCATATTAATTGTAACTACATGTTAGAGAAAAATGAAATGAACACTAGTAAAATTTACAAGATTTTACTCATTTATTTTACTTTAATTGCATGGTCAACAGTTAAGGGCAAGGTGTATAGTGGACTCAGGAGCACCAAGGATCATGTCAGTATCCAGGTCAACGAAGAAATAAATGAAGAGGAAACAAGGGTAACCCTGGAACCTGACCCATAAAACAGCAAACTAGATCTGGGACTCACTCTCCATAAATTAGCCAGATTAGTTAACTTTGCATAAATTAATCCACTGACAAGAAGTCTGAAAAGCTGCCAAATTTACTCTGCTACAACTTGGGGAGAAGGGATTGCCTGTTGGGGATGAAGCAAATGTTGGCTGCAGCCCATCAGATTTTAATCTGCTCATAAGTTAATCAGTCACACTTCACTACATTGGTCAAGGCACATGAAGGCAATCAGACTCCACACATCTATGCAATTGAGAAAGGAGGAACATTTTAATTGCATTTTCAGATAACTGTCGATATTCTTTATGCTCAACAAATGGAAGTTTCTTAAAAATTAATTGCAATGTAGAGTCAGAAATTATCTTAATGAAATGTTTGTAACTTTTATACTTGTGAGACAATGAGAGTTAAAAAGAAAAAGCAAAGGTCTTGCTACTGTTGCAACAGTAATTCTTCCTTGGAAGACCCCCCCCCATCAAAGGGCCTTGGGGAATCTAATGGGGGTATCTACAATCATTCATGTATGAACTGATAATAATCTTGATTTTGTCTTACCTTAAAGCTGAGTTTTACATGGAAAGCTTTTTTTTTTTTTTTTTTTTTTTTTTTTTTTTTTTTTTTTTTTTTTAACAGAGCCGAGGACCGAACCCAGGGCCTCACGCTTGCTAGGCAAGCGCTCTACCACTGAGCTAAATCCACTGAGCTAAATCCCCAACCCCTACATGGAAAGCTTTTGCAGCATTTTTTTAATAGGTTGTATTTGTAATATGTATACAATATACCTCTTAAACTATTTCCCTTGAAGGTTTTGGACAATGTTTAGTGACTAAGCCAGAGTCATCAACTTTGTGTCCCCCCTATAATTTTGATCTCCACCTGCCTCTCAGGAGGTATGCAAAAGGAGCATCCTCCAGGCCCCATCTGCCTTCCCATAGTTACCCCCTGATAAGAACAGCTGTTATCAGTCACGAAAGGATAAATTATGTCCTGATGATAAAGAATGCCTGTCTCACTGACTTCAAGAAACAGGACCTATTTCTTCCTGGTGCTCCACGTCCAGCTCCAATCTCCAGGGAACCTCTAGATGTAGAGTGTAGAGTCACTCAAAGGACGTAGCTAGTAGAATCTTTTTTTTTTTTTTCTTTTTTGCTATTCTGCCAGAAGTTTTTATCCTGAAGAGGGAAGAAGGCCCTGTAGTGGGTCAGCTTGGACATGACACCACTGGCTAGATCTGGTTATATGGCTTCCACCAACTAGTAAAAGGTTCAGAGAGACAATTATTTCCATATTTAGAACCACAGAGAAAGTGGCTGTACAAGACAAAAATATTATCTCCTGATCTTTCCAGATGACCAAGTAGTTTAGTTGCCTTAAATCCCTTAACTAGTATTAATGAATTTAATATATCCATTTTTAAAAAATTAATTCAAACTTTACTGGATATGTAAATAATTTTAATTAATATAATTAAATTCTTATTGTGACAATTCTTTAACTCTCTTAAATATTACAACAGCAACAACAACAATATTGTACTTTAAAATCAGAAACCTAAATCACTTACATAAGTGAAGAGTTTCCAGTCACAGTGGCAAGGTTAATCTATTACCTCAAGTAATGTGCCACTTATTTTAAGGAAGACAAGTGATTTCTTAGTCATAATGCAAAATATTAACAAACAATTATAAGCAATTCCAATCACAAATCATTCCAAATCCTGTCTGAGATAAAAGATGGCGAGTCTCTAAGGAAGCAATTATCTCACTTCAGACTGTTCGTAACACTCTCTCAAGCCTTTTTGTTATTGCCTTCTCAGCTTGAAGAAGTGTTTTAATTACCTGCAGTACCTGCTGAGCAACTAACCAGAGTCTCTTCTGCTATATAGATTAAAAACTCCTTGAGCCTGTTTATTAAACATTACAGTGACCCAGAACAAAAGCCTGGCAGTGAGCACCAGCCTGGGTTTTAGGATTAGTCACTGGTCATTTTTCATATCAAACTAGAACTTCTACTGTCTATACAATTAGGTAGGTAGACAATCTGGCTAGATTGAGAGATGCTGTATAATGTTACAGTCAATGGGATAATCTTTCTTCATTCTTCCTAATTAATGGAGGATAAGTGTTAGCGACTGTTGATGTGAATCATATATACTTGATTTCAGACAGATCAACCAAAATGAGTAGAACTGCAAGGAAAAGTTAACAAGCCATCATTACCTTAGGAGGTTTTTTTAAGCAGCTTCTCATAGTGATTAGATTAGGACAAGCACTGATAAAAATAGACCTGATTTGGAATTCTTCATTCCCAGTTTATCTAGTGAGTGTTGTGGAACCAGGAAACAATACTT
This sequence comes from Peromyscus leucopus, assembly GCF_004664715.2. NCBI lineage: Eukaryota > Metazoa > Chordata > Mammalia > Rodentia > Cricetidae > Peromyscus > Peromyscus leucopus. The sequence goes on from NC_051065.1 coordinate 97,285,966, forward strand.
GGGAAATTATATGTTTAAGGAAGAGGATATTTGGTATAGGTCATAAATGAATACATGCTTTAAAAGAAACTGGTATTGTTATAAATATATGCTATAACCATAGTGTTATATTAAGAAATCTAAAACAAAAGGAAGTTTGAAAGAAAATATACAACTAGAAGTAAGTAGATATGTCCAAACCCACAGACTCTTCCTAAGACATTTCCTAGTGACAAATAGGCTAAAGAATAACTCAGGAAGGAAAGTAGAAATGTTTAGAATTCAATGAAAATATATTTATTGTAGCTTAAACAGTACCTGAAGGTTATTAAGTAAATGTTCATTTCAGAAAATATAAAAAATTATTGAGTTTATCTTTGACTAGAGAAGTTAGAAATTGGGAAATAGCTCAATTAGTAAAATGTGGACTACACACAAAAGTTCAAGGGCCTGAGTGTCAATCCCCAGGACATATTTACAGAGTCAAATGTGGCAGCACATAAGTGCCTACTATTCCAGTGCTGGGATACCAGAGACAGAGGGTTCCCTGGGATTTGCTGGCCAGCCAGGCTAACCAAATCTGTGAGTTCCAGATTCAATGAGCGTCCCTTCCTCAAAAAGTCAAATGTATAGTGACTGGGGAAGACACCTAACATCAACCTCTGCCCTCTACATTTGCACATACAAATGCACACACCTACACATGCATCCATACACATGTACACAAAGAAGTTAGAAGAAAATGAATAGATCTGACAAAATTAAAACAAGGAAAAAATATAGAACTAGGAAAGATTAATAATATCAAAGACTCATTTTTGAAAAGAATTATATACTTGGTAAATATTAAACACAGAACTGAACAGGCCATAAATAAACAGTAAATGTAAAGGATCTAAGAGATGGGAAAGGAGGAGGTGGAGGAGGGAAAGGGAAAAGTAAGAATGATATAAATATCGTGTAGTCATATAAGAAATTCTCAAAAAGTTAAAATTTTATTAAAAAATCTATTGATAAAAAGCTTAAGAAGATTAAGGAGAACATAATGAAAACCAAAGGCAATCAACATTTTCTTACAGAAGTGTTCACTGCAATTGTTCAAGAATAAAGAGAACCTTTAAACAACCTTTAGAATCTTAGAAAACCCAATCCTTACCTACAAATGAGTTTACAGATGAATCACACCAAATTTTCAAAGGAAAGTGTTTATTCCAATGTTAGAAACAAAGGGAAAATTCTCTTTTGTGACTAGCAAGGACAGAGCTATCTCTTCCCTATAGTTTATTTACTGAGGAAGAATGGACTTATTTTAAAACAGGAAAGACCAAAACAATTAAAGAGATATACGGACCAATATAATCATTAAAGTAGTAGAAAAATCCCAAATATGATATTATTAACCCAGACATCACTATGTGTGAGTGGGATAATAACTCATGACTAATCTGGTTTACCCCAGGAGTTCAAAGGTGCTTCAGTACAGGGAAAACTATATGAAAGATAACAAGAGGAATCTCCAAAGATATAACTTTTTTTCTATAAAATATAATGTATATTTAAAAAGACAAGGTTGATGAGTATCAGAAAGAGAGGGGGAAAGAAATGAGAATACTTTATATAAACAGAAGAATTAATTTAGACATGGATGGCATTTTTTTGGTACACATGTATATGGACACACCGACAAACATAAAGTTTTAAAAAAATATAATCAGAAACCAGAAAAAAATACAGTAAAAGAAATGAGCATTTGCCACTTTTGTGCCAGAACACACCTAGAAAAAGAGGTGGGAATCAAGCTTTACCCTTGGACAGTTTATAAGATTTTAGAACATGAGGAAAATAGAAGTGCCTACAAACACTCAGAAAAAAAAAATGTGACTAAAAGGCATCAGTTAGGGCCCAGAGAGGTGGAGCAATGGTAAGAGAACTCACTGTATACACACGAGGATCTGAGTCTGGATCCCAGCACCCATGTCAATGGGTTTTGACAATGCATGGCCTGTAATCCCAGCACTGTGGAAGCTGAGCCAGGAGGACCTCTGGGGCTTGCTGGCTGCCAGCCTCACTCCATGTCCAGGGAGAGACCCTGTTTCAAGTGAGTGAGGCAGAGAGTGATAAAGTAGGATGTCCTTCTCTGATCTCCGTATGTTTGTGTTCAACCAGGTATGCATACAACACACACACACACACACACACACACACACACACACACACACACACACAAAGAGAGAGAGAGAACCAAAAATTAAAAATCAGTTATAATGACATAAAGCAATTTGAATCTGTATAACAATTAAAAAGCTGCTTGAGAAGTCAGAAGAAATATCACAGAAAATGCAAGTGTTGTTTAGCAGGATGGGGAGAGCCATGGAGGGAAGTGATGAGTGGGAGGAACGAAGGTGACTTTCCTGAATTGACGGGTATACCAATACAATTGTTCACAGATCTCAATTATACAATTGTTCATAGATTTTAGTTAGGTTTTTGGAAGATAGTGGAAGGAAAGCCTGATAAAACTATTTAAGTCTGTGAAATAATATTTAGAATAATGCAATTACTCAAAAATAATAGTAAGTAAATACCTTTGCCCATCAGAAATTGTGGCATATGCTCAGTTTACAGGACCGTGGACACTAAAGTGCCATCTCAACTTTATTTCAGAATACGCAGCATAAATAAAAAGATGATAAGTAAAATAAAACCACAACAGCCAGTCACATAAGACATCTTTTTATTAGAAGTGATATGTAAAATCCTATAGTAAGTGGTTCCAGAATAGTTACTTGAAGAGGAAAAAGATAAGTCTAATACATTATTTTTCACTGGTAGATTCTGAATATAGTCAGTGAAAGAGAGGGAGTTTTCATTTTCCATAGAAAATATAATCTTATAATTTCAAAGTTATTACCACGCACACCCAGAAATCTAATGGCAAAAATCCCTGGCATTGCACAACTACAGCGTGTATATTTTGGGGAAAAATAAAACCTTACAGAATATTTCACATAAATTTTCTTGAAATTGAAGAATCTGTTCATTTACAGCTAATAAAAAATGGTAATGAAAGTGACATCAAAATGTGCCAAAGCCACCAGGAAGTAGATGTATTGTGTCTGCTGAGTGAATTAGGCACGCTGAAACAGCAGCAGGGACAGGGACAGGAAAGAACATTTAATAAAGGCAAGAACACAGGAAGTACATGGCTCGCTGCCTGCTCAGAAATTTACTGCAGTTGTGAGACTGTGGGGGTCAAACAGCACCTCATGTCTCATAGTTCAGGATGAGAAGTAAAGAGCCGGGATGTAAAGATAATGGGAGAGTTTTATTTAAAATCCCCAAGTTCTGGGTATGAGCTCATCTTTCATCCTATGATTTAAGGTTAACAGGGAAGGGCTGTGTGTGTGAGAGAGAGAGAGGGGTGGAGGAGAGAGAGAGAGAGAGAGAGAGAGAGAGAGAGAGAGAGAGAGAGAGAGAGAGAGAGAGAGAGAGAGAGACCAATCCCAGTGGTCATTTCTCAGGTTCAGTCCATCTTACTTATTTTCTTTTATGTTTTGGTGATGGTGGTAAGGCATTGGATGGTATGGTCTCTCACTGACCTGGTAGATTAGACTGGCTGATCAGCAAAAAGCCCAAAAGATCCTCCCCTCTCTGCCTCCCCAGCACTGGGATTTCAAATGTACCACACTCAAGTTTTTTGTTTGTTTGTTTCGTTTTGTTTAGTTGGGTTCTTGGGAATCAAGCTCAGGTCTTCATTCCTCAAGGCAAACACTCTGCCAAGTGAGGCATCTCATCTCCTCAGGTCCCATGGAGGTATTTTTGAACAATTGTATTAAGTTCAAAGTACAATCACAGGGCTAGAAAGATGGTTCAGCAGTCAAGAGCACTGGCTTGTTCAATCCCCAGCACCTACCTGGCCTCTCACAACCCCACATAACTCCATATCCAGTGGCTCTAAAGCCCATTCTGATCTCTGTAGACACCAGTCATGAGTGCATGAAAGCGAACACCATACACATTAAAAATAAATAAATATTTCAAAGAATATAATGACATTAGGGACTAAAGAGATGGCTCATCAGTTAAGGGTATTATTCTTGCAGTGGTTCAAAGTTTGGTCCCAGGAGCCCATGTTAGACAGCTCATAGTAGTAGCCTGTAACTCCAGCTCCATGGGATCTGACACCCTCTTCTAGACTATCTGGGCACCTGCCCAAATGTGGCATATACACGTACAGACATAAACATACACATATTTTTAAAAAAAAATAATAAAATCCACTTCCCATGTGCTACATCAAAAGCAATGAGAACTCAGTTCTGAATATAGTTGACTTATTTAGGTAATAAAATGAGCTATTCATTTTGAAAACGTTTTGTGTCAAAGATAAATCAGAACGTACTGTCTAGGGGTCATTGCCTACTGGTAAGCCCACCAAGCTCCAGTGGAGAGCTCCCAACCTATAGTTACAGTTTGACTCTTTGGATTTCAAGACAAAAATAACATCCATGAATACGAAAGAGAGATTTGTTGGGGAAAGAGGAGGTTGATGGATGTGTGAGGGAGACAACAAAGGGATCCGGGTGACAGTCATCAGAATGCATCTTGAACATGTATGAAAATTTCAAATAACAAATGTAATAAAACATTTGTTTTATTTATGTAAATAGAAGACTAGAATGCTTAAGTTTTCAAAACCCACTCCTGCATGTCACTTTTCATTTCAGACAGTGAATCAAACCAAGTTGAGATTACAGAGCCAGCACTCTGCTGAATGTGAGAGGACTAAGATGCAGCCTGGATACTGTGTGGGAGGTGGGAGGGGGGGGGGTTAGTGGATAATGTGGAGGACTGTGCAGTACTCCACGCATACAAGTTTAAAGACCGGAGGAAAGAGAGTCAGGGTCGAGAGAGACACACCCTTCACTTGGCATATGAAGACTGGAAAGGGCAATAAATATCGTAACTTGAATACACAAGATGATAATTTGTGAATTAAGAGAATTAACTCGGGCAAAAATTGCTGAGCACATATGGTGACATGTGTGAACTCCACTCCAGATTAAAGTGTCCTTCTCAACTTCTGCAAATCCCTAATCATCTCTAGTTGCTAGGCAAGGGAAGAGGCGATCTGATCGCCAAGATCGCCTCCAGCTCCCACTCCCTTACTCCAGGCTTCTAAGAATCAGGAGGCTGAAACTCAGCCAATGTCTTCTGCAGCCTGACTGCATTTAACATCCTTTCCCTTGCCAGGAACAAATGCTTAAATGTGACTAGCTAGGGTCTATAAATTACAGTAAATTAAAGCAACTGCCAGGAATGGAAACCAGAAAAGGCCTAGCACACGCGATTTCACAATCATTCCAGGTAACTGGAAGTGCTTCTGCTATTGTTAGTCTTTTTCTGTACTTAAGGCTTCTTCTCCCTCCCAAGTTTGTGTTAGAGGCTCCATCTCAATGAAGTAAGTGTGATAAACCTTAAATGGTTAAAGCTGGTAGAATCCTCACTTCATTCACAGATGTGCCTCTACTTTACTGCTCGCTAAATTTGCTTTTTATCTCTGCAATATATCTGGTTTCCAGTATGCCAAGGAAAGTGAACTTTTCTCCTACTTTAGCAAACATTTTTATGACCATTGAATATACTTCCCTTGCAAAATTGACAGTCCTTGAAGACATATAGAGCATACATTTTTTGTCCTATCCTGTTAGCGCTCAATATACTTCCATTAGCTAAAATTCTTACTGTGAGATATTTTGTCATTGTTGTTAACATTTCCATTACCGGGTACGTCAGGTATAATGGCCCAATATGACTATGAGTTAACTGGTGAAAATATGCATTTAAAAGCATGTTTTGTGGAGGCTGAGTAGATGGCTCTGTGGGTAAAGTACTTGCCGCACAGGCACAAGGACCTGAGTTTGGATCCTCAGCACCTATGGAAAAAGCTGAGCAGAGTGGCACATGCTTGTGATATCAGCACGAGGAGGCAAAGACAGAAGGATCCCAGGGACTCACTGGCCAGAGAGTCTAGTTGTGAGCTGCAGGGCCAGTGAGAAACCGTGTCTCAAAAACAAGGTGGAAGCACCCAGGATCAAACCTCTGGCCTCCACACACTTATGCATAGGCACATATGCACAATACCACATGCATGGGCACACATGAGCACACACACACACACACACACACACACACACACACACACACACACACGCACGCACGCACGCACCAGAGAGAGAGAGATGGGAAAAGAGAACGTTTTGTATGATCTGAAATTCCTGGAATGAAGTTGCAACTTGCCGGGTTGTTTGACTGTTCAGAACTTCTTTGATTATGGAGAAATTGGAATGTTGCAGGTTTAGAGAATATTTACAAATTATCTTGGGCTATCTTGGCCCCTTTGAATCATCATGTATTGCCTACCTCTATGTGTGACATAACATCCTCATGACTACCAACTAAGTCCTTTTGGGCTGTCCAAGAAGACCCCCTTCATTTCCAGCATCTCCAAAGCTAAAGATGTCATCAGATAGCCTGTCAAGCCTACAGCAGAGGCTGACCTCTTTGCTGGCACTTGGCTAGTGATGTCTGTACTGATTCATTTGAAAAGTGTATTGATTTATGACGTTCTTGGTTTTGTTGCTATTAAAAATTTGTGAAGCTGCTTCCACATTGAAACATGGAACTGGGGGTAACCTAAATCTGTGTCCCCAAGCCATAGTCACTTACATTTGGCTCCAGAAAAAACTATCTCTCATCCCCTTCAAGGTGAGAGATGTGTTTTTACATCAACATGTATTTGTCACAGCACTATAAGTATTAGGGATTAGTTATTGGTTTTTAATAAAGTGGATCATTGATCCACTTTGAAATATCACAGTTCCTAATGGTGTCTGTAAGGAATAATACATGTGTATGTACTTTATATAGACATGCATGCATGTGTGTGTCTACATAAACTGGTATTCTTGAGCTGTCAAGTCTCATGACCTTTTTAAGTATAAATAAAAAAAAGAAATTTTGTTTTCTGTTGAAAAACCATTTTTCCATTTTGCTGGCCTTTCAAAAGCATTTATTTTATAAAACTTAATTGCTTCAGCTTCTTCCTTTGACAATATATGCATCACTTTGAAACTAGATAGAGCTATTGTTAACTTCATGACCCTGGAATCTTTTGGGGTGACCTGGGAACTACCTCTTTGAAATGTGCACATCAAGATAGGTGGTATCCCTCTCTCTAAACTCCCTTAGGAATGGAGTTCAGCTCCACTGAGCAACTGACTCCAATGTGAATTATACCTCCTGTCACTGAGATACAAGTCTGTTCCTACCTTGGAATGTTTGATTGGGCCTTTTCCCTCTGGATGAAGTCGATTCACTAATGTAAATGGTCCCTCCTATCACCAAACACTTAGGAGATGTGACTAAATGTGTGCTGGAGTAGGAAGTAGGGGAGACGGGAAGGAGAGGGAGGGAGAGAGACAGAGAAAGAGAAGGTAAAGGAGGAAGAAGCATATGAAAGATCGATGACAAAAAAAAAAAAAAGACTTGAAAATTTCAACCAGAACAAAGATGGGTAAAGAGCAGATCATGCATGAAAAAAGCCTATATCTACAAATTCAGAAGTCTGGCTCTATGTATCTAATCCATAAAAGGTGCTGCTTTAGTGGCTTAACACAGTGATTCTCAACTTGTGAGTCAAGATCCCCTTGTGGAGGCAAATGACCCTTTCATAAGGGTCACATAGCAGATATCTTACATATCAGATATTTACATTAAGATTCATAACAGTAGCCAAAATTACAGTTATGAAGTAGCAATGAAGATCATTTTATGGTTGAGGTCACCACAACATGAGGAACTATATGAAAGGGTTAAAGCATTAGGAAGGTTGAGAAACATTGCTCTAACATATCTCAGCTCTCTGCTCCATTCTAATCTCAGAAGGACATTTCTCCTGTAATGAACTGTCCCTACTTCTACCCCTACCCACAGGTCTCACAATCAATTTTTCTTTCTGGAACTCAAGAACTCCCAGGGGGGCCTTCAGACTCCAATCCATACCTATGGATTGTGGAGTTGAAAAATATTTAATATTTTTGACTGACGTTCCCTAAATCTTCACTGTGATTAAAAAAAAAATCCTTATAATTTTTGTTATAGAATTTCTGGTTTTCCCTTCAACTTGACCTTTTCATGCCTTTTCTGTCATACTTGAGAGAAGAAAATATTTCTTCATCCTCTGTAAAGTGCTCTTCCCACATTCCATCATGCTACTTCTTTCCATTTTGGTGGCTGTGTGCTTTTATTAAGGCAGCACCTGCCACTCCATAGGTGGGATGGATGATGATGTCAGAGCTTGGCCAACAATCCTACAGGAACTGAATGTGAAAATGAGAACCTCCCAGGCATAGCCATCAGTCAAAGCCTGATAGAAGCAAAGAACACACACTCTCCAGCTCCCCACCCCATCAGGAAACTTCTGGGGCATTATCCCCCAGATCAGACTCTGGACTCTTCTAACTCTGCAGTCTTTGTGATAGTCATTGCAAGAATTCAGATATGAAACAAGCATAGTAAAGATGGCTGTTTACTAAAGAAACAAGGACAACACATTCTCAAGTGTGAAAGGACAATGACAAAGGGACCTTTGCAAAACACACTTTCAGAAAATGACAGGAGAAAACAACCAAAGAGATCATCACTTCCATCTACATCTCAGGCAGTTCTTTTATTATTTCTACAACCTCTAAAACTGGAAGCTTCTTCAGGGGAGGGGTTTCTGTCTAATGACTGACAGTTCTATTTTGATTGACTCTAATTGAATGGAAGCAATGGTATGTCCTTGTTCTTTACCTGAAATCCAAATAGGTGTGTCCAATCTGTACCCTGTAGACTGAATGCAGCCATTGTAGCTGAGGATGGCTGTGAATGCAGCCCATCACAAAATAATGTCTACTGAAAACCATGACATATGGGAGAGACTTATTCCTAGGGAAAGCCAAGCTTCCTAATAGCTAACTGGGCACCTAACAGTAAGACCCAGAAAATCATGTTGAGAGGCCTTTTCTGGATACCACAAAAAGTAAGGTTTGGAGGAAGGAGAAAGGAAAGAGGAAGGACTCAAGAGAAAAGCATTGAGCTACTTGTTCTTCGGGTAAGAGCTTTGTTGATGCCACAGGAGGAAGCTTCCATACTGCCTGAAAAAGCAGGATGTGTCTACTCTTAAAGTTTTCTGAGGGAAGGGGGGTCCTGCAACATGAGGAAGCTGGTTTAGTTAATATGTGGTCTATATTACCAGGCCACAGCTAGGCTGCCTCAAGTTCCTAGGTGTTAGTGGGGAGCAAAAGATTGGCCATTGTGTGAGAGCTGTGAAGCTGAAGATACTACAGGGGTTGGATGGGGGGAGGGTCTGGGAGGCTCCTCCCAGCAGCACCTGGAGGGTCTTGGGCCCCCATAGCACACTTGAATGGCTTCCTTTGCTATGGACTCTCAATCCTAGCTCACTGACTGCATTTCCTGGGAAGATCCTTAAAGACTATATGCAAAAGTTTTTATGTCACATTTCTGGAACTCAAGCTACAAAGCATTAATGACTTTCGTTCCCAATCCCAGCACCCAACCAGGCCCCTGTGCAATACCCTGCTTCCCTGGGGATTGCTCTTAGTATGGGAAAAGGCTACTCCATCTGAAAACCAAAATTAGAGCTCAAGTCCTGTTTCAACCACTTACTTGGAAAGAGATTATTTTCTATCATATTAAAAATAATGAAATGAAAATAAGTGGTTAATGAGTTTGAACTCTGTGTGAAAATTGCCAGACGATAGTGACAAAGGGAAAGAGAGACTTTAATGGAAAAATTGCTGGAATTTCAATAAAGCCTCCAGTTTAGCTGACAGTTTGGTACTGAAATGAGGGTAAAGCTGAGTTCGGGGGAGGGTTCTTGAGCATGACTGAGACTTTCACGTGTTCTGATGAGGATAATTCAAGGGAGCAGTTAGTGTCAGACAATTAACGGCCACAAAAGCCACCCAAGACTTGTGACTTCCAAATCCTTTGTGTCCTGAACTCAAGGAATGTATTTCATGGTGAGTTATAGAAAGGAGATTTACTTTATAACTAAACTTAAGAGAAAGGAAGTAAGCAGAGGTTCTATGTCAGAAGAAGAGCCCCAAGGAAAGGGTGCCACTGGAAACCTTAGCTAAAAGTTAATAACACTTTCCTGGGCTGAGACAAGTGGAGGTGGTAGCTTGCTCAGTTCAGATGTCCCAACTACAGGTCCTCACGAAGTGTCCATTCACCTTTCAGTCCTGCCATCTGGATTGGTGGAGTTCCTGACACACCTTCGAAGGCCAACGAAGCAGCTGATCAAGCAGAGCTTTTAGGCAGCTGTACTCGTCAGGTTGCTGAGTAAAAAGAAAAGAAAGATTAAAAAGAAGAAAATAGACCAGGAACCAGTGCACATGAACATTGTGACATTTCTGGTCTCTGGCCTGGCCAGGAGAGAACCAAGAACGTTCTTGTTGTCAAGGACAACAAGCAGAATGTCTCCTTTTCCAGGTCCCCCACTACAAACTGCCTGGTAAGTTTATTTCTCCTATTCTTCTCTATTCTTCTTACCAGGGCCATTGTTAATTTTCTCATTTTGCTCATTAAGATGAGGTCATGTAGCTTGATGTTAGAGGAAAAGCCTTTGTTTTCAAATGAATTTAAAATTGAAACCCAGGGACAGCAGGAAAAAAATGTTTTGTACTTAGTTCACAGCTTTTTTTCTTTTTCTTTTCTTTCTTTCTTTCTTTTTTTCTTTTTTTTTTTTTTTTTTTTTTTTTTGGTTTTTTCAAGACAGAGTTTCTCTGTGTAGTTTTGGAGCCTGTTCTAGATCTTGCTCTATAGACCAGGCTGGCCTCAAACTCACAGAGATCCACCTGGGTCTGCTTCCCGAATGCTGGGATTAAACGCTTGCATCACCACCACCCAGCTAGTTCACAGCTTTTTAGGGTAGAAACTTGGAAAAAGCAATAGAACAAAGGACATTAAGAAACATAAACTCGAGAGTTGTATAGCTTGATCTTCTTGTGGGACTCCAAGAGGTGGAAGCAGGGCTTGTCCTTAATGCTTCCAGAAACCTATTCCCCATACAGGGTTGCTTTGTTCAGTCTTAATACAAGGGGAGGAGCTTAGTCTGACCTCAAGTTGATATACCATGCTTGGTTGACACCCATGGAAGTCCTGCCCCTTTCTAAATAGAAACAGAGGGGGAGTGGATGGGGGAGATGGGGAGAGAATGGGAGAGAGGAGGGAGAGGAAAATGTTGTCAGGATGTAAAATAATTTAATAACTTTAATTAATAATAATAATTTAAAAAGAAACATACACTCCTTACAGGCCTTTCAGTTATATAAATCTAAATCAGAGATTAGCTTCATGAAAGATGTCTAACTGGTGTCTAGGAAAAGCACAATGCCTGAGAGCAGCAATGTGGAGGGTTATGGATGTTTTGTGCAGAGTTGTAATTTCAGAGGCTGTTGGCATTACAGAGAAGTACTTCTTTAGACCACAAATTGAGACTATACTATGTTAGAAAACAGATTTTTATTTAGCTGAATGGCTACACAAACACACATGTGCATGTGCACACACACACACACACACACACACACATACACACGCATGAACATGTGTGCCATCCCATCTGTATCCATGATGCTTTAGTTCCATTTCTGTTGCTGTGGTAAAACACCTAACAAAAGCAACTTAGGGAAGAAGAGGATGGGACCTCTGATTCCAAGTTATAGTCTATTATTTTGAGAAGTCAAAGATGAAGCTTAAAGCAACAAGTGACATCCCATCTGCAGTCAAGAGCAGAGGAAAGAATAAACCCATGGACTCTTGCTTCATTGATTTATTGCTTAGTATTCTGCGCTACAGAGACTCCAAAAGTACCATCACGTGTTCTGTGTTTGGAAGAGGGTCAAACAGCAGGTGTGAATGATTCTTTGTGCTTATCTTACTTGCATATTATTTTGAATAGGCAAAGTTTCACTAAAAATTTCATAGTTCTAACTCAGTTATCTTTTGGGAATTGAGGCCATTTGGATTAGAGAGAAATGACAGAGTAAACATACTCCCAGTAACTAGTCATGGTGGTAGCTAAAGAGAAGTTAATGTGATCAAAAGAAAGAGGTGTGGAGATGGAGAGCTAGTTCAGTGATTAAGAGTACCTATTGCTGTTCCAGAGCACCCATATGGCAACTCACAACCATCTGTAACTCAAGTTCCAGGGGATCTAACTCTCTTTGCCTGGCATGATACCAAGCATACATGCAGTCAAACATCCATACACAGGGTTTTAAAAGAAAGGGAGGTTATGAGCAATGCCTCTACTTACAACAGACAAGGAAGAGTAGGTGGAAGCAAGATGGTGAGAGAAGAAATTACCTTATAATGCAAAGTTTCCAAGGACAGAGGGTGCTTGGAGCCTGTTTTCTTCTCTTTGAAGGGCTCCAAAGACCTCACAGGTATAACCTGATAGACCCTACAGATGCGAGATTTTATGTGACTTCTTACATGGGTTTCCTCTCATCTTTGCTGAGATTGATACCATGGTAGACAGCTGTGGTGACAAACATTGGTAAGGAAAAGGTTCTCCTATTTGCCAAACTGGTGAGGAACACTTCGAAAGTATCACAATAGAGCAGAGAAACCAAGTTCAGTGCTAAATTGACAAAGGCAGCTAGATTTTATAGCCCATGTGCAGAATAGGAATTTGCATATTATTGAGAAGGCATCGAGAACAAAGAGTCTCACTCAGTTGATCTTACAGGATTCTTGATAAGTTGGGAGAGTCAGCTATGAAGAGCAGGGTATGAAATATGGAGAAAGAGTGATCCTCACCTAGCAGACTGCAACTGAGCTAAAGTCCAGGTCAAAGCATAAGGTGGATCTCCAACCAGCCCAGTTAACAGTTGGCAAAGATGGGTTTTTGTAAGTACAAATGTCAGCCTTGCAAAAGTCACCTATCTCATATCAGCCACAGGTGAAATATTTGATAAAAACTGCAGGCAAGATTGTCTTTCCTCCAACAATAGTCCTAGGGTAAACTTACTATGCATACTATGTAATGTACTAGCTAGATGTACAACATACAAATAGTCTCTTGTTTTCCCTTCAACGTCCCCAAATGAATAAATGTATAACATTAATATTGAGTAAACGTCCTTTTCCTTATTTTGACTTTTCTCAGTCTCTTCACATGTAATTAGTATTCTACCAGTAACTTAAAGTAACAAGGATCCATTTCATGTCTGCCATGGCTAACACTAATTAAAATGCTCAACAGTTTAGCATTCGAGATCCTGCTGTTTACAAATTTCCGAATTGGATATTAGAACACATAATCTGAGAGAAAGAAATACAATTCTTACAAAAATCTATTTATATAAAGATTCCCTCAAGAGTATACAAATTAAATAAATGTTCTTGACTATTCAGTGAATTATCCTTTATTTAGCTAAACCACAGAATAATTTGAGCAGACATCACATGGCAGGAATTGAGCATTGCAGAGAAGTGACCACTCACTACAGAAAACCAGTCGCTGTAGTCCTGTCCATCTTGGGCCCCATTGTCATAGCCATCCACTGGCTCCTTGCATGCATTCATTCATTTCAGCAAGGGTATATAGAATTCTTTGCAGTGTCTACCAGGAAGAGGAAGAGTCTATTCTTCATGCCTAGCCTGACTTCATGACTACCTCTGTACAGTAGAATATGATTGATGTGCTAGCCATCATCCAAATCCTGACCTCTAGTTTTTCAGAGTTTTCTCTCATACTTTTGTTACTTTGGGAAAACCACATAAGGGAGCTTGGTGTGCTTTGAAGAGACCAAGTAAAGAGAGATAAACTGAGTCAGCCCAGGCCTCAAGCAAACCCAACTGGTCAATGCAATTACACAGGATACACAAAAAGAGACCACAGGAAGAATTGCCCAAAACCAACAGAGTCCAGATCATATTGCCGAAGACCATGAAATAGAAAACAGATGTAAGCCAAAGAGTTTTGGAAGATCTTGTTCTATAGAGGGAGAGGATTGGTGAATCTCTCAAGGGGCCACTCCCTGTGTCTGCCAGCTATTGGGTTGTGCCTTATCTTCACAAATGAAACTCATAGATGCCTCTTCCAATATAGTCATTAATCAATGTGTGTAAACATCCTGCCAGGAACTAAGATATTCTAGAGAGAGACATGTGCACCCTTCCCTTTGATATCAAGCAATTGAAACAATGGACTGATGCAATTTTCCCAGGAATATCATAGCAGAGGAAGGAGAAGATCATAAAGGAAGAATCATGGTATTTTAACTACATAAAAATTAAGGTCTTCAGCAAGCCAAGCTGCCATAAATGATGTTTAAAAGCCAATAAAAAATCTTGGGGAAAATATTTACATAAATGTGACAAAGAATTAATGCCACTTGAGTGAAAATTAAGAGCTAGTTTTCTGAAAGTGTCTGGATAGGGTCCCAAGATTCCACACTCTAATTGTAGTCTATCATCATATTGCCTTATTAATCTCCTGATGATATTAAACTGAATATTAGCAAATACAATAGGAAAGAGAGCAGTGGTGCATTTGCAGTTTTGCTCACTCACTCCCCTTTTTATGATTTCTATGGGAAGAACCTTTTCATGACCCTGGTGCATTGATAGCAAAAGGGTGGAGACCAGAAGAGACAACCAATCCATTGAATTCCAAGGGAAATTGACATGTTACCCAGCTTTGTTGCATACACACACACACACACACAGAGAGAGAGAGAGAGAGAGAGACAGAGACAGAGACAGAGACAGAGACAGAGACAGAGAGACATACAGAGAGAGACAGACAGACAGACAGACAGACAGAGACAGAGAGAAATGACTTGAAATTTACGGTGAACTAAGAATAGGTCTGTGTCTTCCCAAGCCTTTCTTCTAAGTACCAATGTTCAGTCCCACTGCTAAGATGGTTTGGTAAAGAGAAAAGGTAGCCTCAACCTTTAAAACTTCAAAGATAGTTTAATTTCCTTAGTGGTGTTCCAGTAAGTGCCTTTTGTTTGCTTTATCAGCTGACAAAGCATGAGAGGCATGACTTGGCGGCAGGCATTTCCAACTGTTACCATGGTGTTTAAACAAATCAGCACTAAAGCCATACTATCCAGGGTTAAGTTTCTGCTCTGTTACTCATTTCTCATACAGTATTGCCAAGGGTTGGTGGACTCTCCATACATCTACGTCCATACATCTACTTTCCACATTAATATTCTGGATGATAGCTGAACTTCATATATCATGGGATTGCTGTGAAGTTCACCCTATTTGGGGGGGGGCAGTGCCAGCAGAGGCTAGAGACATCAGATTCCCTAGAGCTGGAGTAACAAGCAGTTGTGAGCTGCCTGACTTGGGGACTTGGAGCTAAAACTCCCTCTTCTATAAGAGCGGCAAGAACTCTTAACCTGAGGTGTGTCTCCAATACGCTAATAAAGTTTTTAAAGGAGATTTAGAAATGTTGGATCCTTAATAAATAAATGTATATCACATACATAAAAGTTGAATAATAAGCTTACCAATATTAGGCGAAACATGACATGGTTCATGATAATGAGATGGTTTGCACATTAAATCTTCAAAATTGTAAGTACAATATTAAAAATGTAATTTAAATAAAATAATGTTTGGTATTTACTGCTATATGGTATTATATTTCAGACCAGTTCTACCAGTGCATGTGGGCTTTGGCTGCAGTATCTCCTATGTTGCTGGAAAATGGGGGAAATTAGGTTGCAAGAATAAATTAATAGACCTCTTCTGCAGAGCACATTGTAATATGTATCAATAGACTTACACCTCCTTAAAAGCCAACAGGGCCACTGGACAGTGGTGGTGCACACCTGTAATCCCAGCTCTCGGGAGGCAGAGGCTGGTGGATCTTTGCGAGTTTCAGGAGAACCAGTTGGAGGAGAGTCATGGCTACACAGAGAAACCCTGTCTTGAAAAACAAACAAATGAATGAATGAATGAATGAACAAATAAATAAAAGAAAAACGAAGCCAAGAAATCTGTCAACAAATGAAGGGCTAGATAAATTTTGATATGGTTATCCAAAGAAATGACAATCAATAACAGGAAAACACAAAATTTAAATATGACACATATGCCATATGTATATGTTTATGATATATATTAACCTGGATCAAGTTCAAAACATATTAAGTTGAAGAAGCCAGAGGGAGCTGCATGTCTTGCAGATTCAATTTGGAGACATTCATGGCTGGAAGCACCAATGGCAAGAAGGAAAATAGTGACTTAGAAAAATTCAAAAAACGCTGGAAATGAAATTGGCTGGAAAGAAAGCAAAGGAAAATTTTAGAATGATTGAGTCTTTTTAGTCACTTTACCAATGTAGAAATTAGTGGTTGGAACAAGAGGATGTCTCAAATTTGAATTCTGTGTGTGCTAGTTGAACATTTTGACACATGAGAATTTACCCATTTCATCAGGAGTGAATCTGAAGTATTAAAGCCTGCATGTACAGAAAACACGAAGATAAAAAAGGCGACATTTTTGTTTTTGCACTAATGTCACAAAAATGACACTCACTCATTAATTTATACACAACAGGTGGCCTCTCATGGTTTTGGAGCTTGGAAAGTTCAAGAGCAAGCTTCTCAATGATCTGGTGTCCTGTGAAGGTTTGTTCTTCATGATTGCATGGTGAGAGGGCTAACGCTGCTGTCTGGAGTGTTTTGAACATTGTGATTATTAATACATATTAACCATATATATTAGTGGGTATCACCATGATATCTTCAGACATGGCTGTATCATGTTTAGATCATGCCTACTCTCTCTGTCACTCTCATTTAACTACATCTCTACACCCATCCCTTTCCTTACCCATCCACAAAAGTCCCTCTATTCTTCAGGCTGCCCCCTTTCCCTCTACATTTTAGACTGCATCTCCTGTATCCTAGATTAACCCTGAACTTGCTATGTAGCTTTAGATAACCTTGAAGTCATGGGCCCCTTGCCCCCACCTCCAGAGTCCTAGGATTACAGGCCTGCATCACCACACCTTGTTTTTGCAGTGCAGGGAATCAAACCCAGAGCTTCATGCATGGTAGGCAAGTACTCTAGCAACTGGACCATATTCCCAGTCCCATGCTTTGAAATTCTACAGATTAGCTCACATTGTAGACATGTATGATGGTTGCCTTCCTGAGCCTGACACAGTGCACTTAATATTTATACCTATCATTCTGCCAATTTCCACAAAATAACACCATTTCAATCTCATTCTTCCCTGATTAATCTGGTCGCAAACACCTAGGGTGACCCCACACCCTGAATATTGGGATCATTGTTGCCAGGTATCATGTTCACATGCTAACTTCATTGCCTTTAGGAACATACCCAGAAGTGGTATAGCTGGATCCTATGTTCAGTCTGTTTTTAATCTTCTGTGGAACCTCCATGGTAGCTGCACTAATGTGCATTCCTACTGGCAGTGTCCTCGTGCTGGCATTTGTCTTTGCTTGCTTGTTGTGGTGGTCATAGACCTTCTGGGCTAGTGAGAGATGGAGAGGCAATTCAATTTTGATATGTGATTCCCTGATGGATCTTAAACAATTTTTATATATTTATTAGCCATATATAGCTCCTTTTAATTGTATATAAGCATGTGTGCCTATGTGAGGGAATGTGCTCATGAATGCAGGTACTTGCAGAGGCCAGGAGGGAGTGTTGATTCCCTGGGGCTAGAGTTACAAGCAGTTCTATGTGGTGGTATTGTGTTCACCAAAATATTGTGTATTTTAATAAATTTATCTGGGGTCAGAGAACAGACAGCCACTAGATACAAAGGCTAGAAAATGGTGGCACTCACACCTTTAATCCTAGCATTCCAGAGATAGAAATCCCTCTGGATCTCTGTGAGTTCAAGGCCACATTGGAAACAGCCAAGCATGGTGACACACCTTTAATCCCAGAAAGCCAACGTTTAATCCCAGGGTGTGGTGGTAGAAAGCAAAAAATATATAAGGCGTGAGGACGAGAAACTAGAAGTATTTGGCTGGTTAAGCATTTTGGCTGGTTAAGCTTCAGGCTTTCCAGCAGCAGTTCAGCTGAGAGCCATTGGGATGAGGACACAGCAGCTTCCAGTCTGAGGAAACAGGACCAGCTGAGGAATTGGCGAGGTGAGATAGCTGTGGCTTGTTCTGTCTCTCTGATCTACCAGCATTGACCCCAATAACTGGCCTCGGGTTTGATTTTATTAATAAGAACTCATAAGATTCCTGCTACAGTTGTAGGTGCTGGGACCCAATCTCAGATACTATGCAAGAGCAGCAAGTGCTTTTAACTGCTGAGCCATCTCCCTTTTTAGTTCTTTTTAAGAATGTCTTTTCAGAGTTCTTTTCTGGGTGTGTGTGTGGGGGGGGACTGGAATATTTGTCTGAGTGCTTTTTGTAATGACTCAACTTCCATACCAGAGAGGAGTGCTCATGAACTAACTACTCCTAAAAGCCTCGTGTCCTCATAGTATTAAAGTGCAGGCTGGGTATCAAAAGAAAAATTGAAGGTGAAGAACTCACCTACTCACATGATAGCAACAAGTAAAAGATTCAGTCTTGTCAGGGAACTTAAAGCACTACTCTAAGAAATATATTACATAGTACTCTAGAACACATTAGCTTAAAGGATAAAATAATGGCTTGAAGATCCCGGGTTTTACCAATATTAAGAGGTGGCTCAGCAGTGAAAAGTGTGTAATGTTCATACAGATAACCAGAGTTTGGTTCCCAGCACCCATTTCGGACAATCCACAAGCCCCTCTAACTTCTCTAGAGGATCTACCTTCTCCTTCTGACCTCCTCAGGCACCTGCACTCACATAGACATACACAGAAACATATGTACACATAACACACATGCACACATATGACCCGTAAATTAAAGAAAATGTCTATAGTTTAGTTACTTCTCTGATTTTGACTGATTTTTCTTAATATAGTGATCTCCATTTGCTTATATTTTCCATCAGATGACACAGTTTAGTTCTTTATGTATAAATAAACTCTTTATGTAACAATTTATTATTTAAGGAAACATCATACATAAAACCGGAGAAAATAGAAATCTAGAAGAAAAATGTGCTAACATTTTTACATTACTATTTGCATTGCTTTTTAAAAACATTGAGATGGAGTCTCACTGTGTAGCCCAACTCAAACCTAAATCCTATGGCCCACACACATGCTGGGATCACAAGTATGTCCTGCCATGTTGCTTTTAGAGTAAAAGGTTTGGTGGTGATTCTTAACTTCCCCTTTAACTTCATTGTTATTTCTTTCAAATTATTATCAGTATTTACCTTGAGATATTTTTTAATATAGGGTAGTTTTCACAATTGCTCCTTATACTAGTAATGTGGTTCTATGTATTCTTCATGAAAAATATAACAAATTTTAATTAGTCATTAACAACTGGGGTATGTGTGAATGTCCCCTAAGTTCATAAGGTAGATGCCTGGCACTTGTGTGGTGATGCTGAAGGTACGGGAATGATTGAGAGATGGATCTTCATGCATGGTGACTGGATCACTAGTGACATTTCCCTCAGAAGGAATTACTCAAGTCCTCTGGTGTCTGAGAAAAAAAAAGATATTTTTTTAAAGAGAAAATTGGCCCTTTCTTGTTCAATGCCTTCCTGTCTACCATAGCATCTCCATTCCCACACTTACTTCCCCACCATGATACCATGCAGCCAGAGTGGCCTTTACCAGGTCGGAGACACACTCTGTGGACTCTCAGCCTCTAACACCAGAACTTCAATAAATCCCCTTTCTTTACAAATTTCTCAGACTCGTGCATTTTGTTAAAACAATGGAAAATAAACCATTATATCAGATGATATTAATATTGAATTGGCAGTTTAAATTTTTAAAATGAATTATGATGTAGAAACCAGGCACTTGGTTCCCAACTCAACAATTAGAATATTCAGAAAGGTTTAGAGGACTTATCTTTAAAAGACACCAGGTTTAACTAACTAACAAGCTTTATCTCATGAATTTCAACACATAATTATTAATTCAGTGAAAACCAGGTGAATGGCTCTACATAAAATGTTGCAATGATGTTTCACATAGGAAACATCACCTGTGATGACTCTTTCCTTTCTCATAATTAAATAATAACTTATCTTTGTGAGCAGTATAAACTTGAAGAAGTTACTTATGAAGATTAGTATCCACATGATACTTATCAATTAGTATCCACAGGATCCCCTGAAAAGCACCTGCCCACACTCCTCTCAGCCATAGCAACAAATATAATTACAGGACCCAATCCTGCACTCAACAAATGTTCCTCTGACACTGCAATGGATACTAAGAGTACAATGGAATAAAACAGGTGAGAATGTACACCCTGTAGAGTTTAGGAACGTAGGCAGAAAATCAGCAGAGAGCAAACAAGAAGCAAAAACCTTTCATTGTTTCAAATTGTGATGCATTTTGAGAAGGGAAATAACAGTGGACAGGAACAGACTAAACTGAAAGGTGGGGTTATTCAGGAGTTTGCCAAGTTAATATCAGAAGGGACATTGCTCCAAAGAGAAAGAATAACATGAGAAGGGTCAGCAAGCAATGTGAGACCCAACTCACATGGTGAAGAAGAGAAGTGACTTCTGCAAGTTGTTCTTTGACCTCCACACACACATGAACTAAATTTTATTTTTGATTTTTTTGAGACAAGGTTTCTCTTTGTAACAATCCTAGCTGTCCTGTAACTCGATTTGTAGACCATACTGGCTTTGAACTCACAGAGATCTGCCTGTCTCTGACTATGAACTAAATTTTAACATAGTAGTAAAGTTTTTAGAAACAGCATGAGCAAAAGGTAGAAAGTGAGAAGCAGAAGCAGAACATATTTAAAGAAATAAACAGATATTATAGTTGATGTGACACTAACTTGGAGGTGGACATTGAAGGAGGTGCTGAGGTAGACTGGAACCTGTGCACAGGAGTTTTCAGTTAGACATGATCATGGAGTTCATCCAAGGAGGAACAGAAGTGTTCATGATGACAGCTAATATCTCAAGCAATTGAGTTGATCAAGACTCAATTAAGTGAAATGAAAAAAAATACTGAACATGGAGGATTCAGGAATGAGCTTGAGTTTGATGGAGACAACCAAATTAGGCAATTAGCTAAAGGGTCTATCTCTAGGTGAGATATGGGCTAGAAAGATAAATGACAGGGAATACATGATAAAGGAGGAAATAATATCACAAGCTCCAAAATTATCAAGTGGGTCCCAGAATTGCCCATAGAAACAGATTATTTCCTAGAAAATCCAAACTAGCTGTCTTAGTTAGGGTTCCTATTGCTGTGATGAAACACCATGATCAAAGCAACTTTGGGAGGAAAGTTGTTTTTGGGTTTTGGGTGGTTTTTTTTGGGGGGGATTGTTTTTTTTTTTTTCTTTTTACACTTCCACAGCACTCTTCATTACTGAAGGAAGTCAGGACAGGAACTCAAACAGGGCAGGAACTAGAGGCAAGAGCTGATTTAGAGGCAATGGAGGAGAGCTGCTTACTGACTTGCTTGCATGGCTTGATCAGTCTGCTTTCATATAGAAACCAGAAACCACAGTCCCCAGATGGCACCAAGCACAGAAGAATGGGTCTTCTACTATCAATAACTAAATAAGAAAATAATCTTTCCCACAGCCCAATCTTATGGAAGCTTGTTCTCTATCATGATTCCCTCTTCTCAGATGATCATAGCTTGTGTCAGGTTGACATAAAACTAGCCAGCACAACAGATCCCTTGTCATGTTGACACACAAACACATCACTATTATGCTATAACCTTTCCTTTCTTGTTCGTGCTCAGGATCACAAATTATTATAGACATCACAATATAAACATTCCAAATTTTAAAAGCCTTCACAGTCTTAAAATTCAATCACTTAAAAATTCAGTTGTCTCTTTTAAAATCCAATGTTTCTCAACTATGTGCCTGAATAATATCAAAAATAAGTTAATAATACTTTCTTACTTCAAGAGTGAAGAATCAGTGCAGTCAAAATCTGAACAAAGCAAAATTAAATTCCAAAACTATAAATAACTCAATGTCCACTGTCTGGGATCCCCTCCCAGTCTTCTGGGCTCCTCCAAAGGGCTTGGGTCACTTCTCCAGCTCTGCCTTCTGCAGCATACACAGCTTGTCTTCTAGGCTCTGGCAGACTTCATTCCACTGCTGCTGCTGTTCTTGATGGCCATCCCATGGTGTTGGCATCTCAAAAATACTGGTTGCTTGCTGAAAATGGACTGCACTTTCACCAATGGCCTTTCCTGCGGTCTCTTTAGGGACCTCAGCCCTGACACATAGTGCCAAGCCTCAGCTGCCCTCCATAACCCCTTCATGCCTTCAAAACCAGTACCACTTGAGTGATTCTTACACTACCAAGTTCAGCTGCCAGCACAAGGTACAACCTTGTCTGCCTCTAGAGCATAGATTTTGTATACTGACCCCAAGGAAAATTTTTCCAGATGACTTCCCCTCAATGCTACTGGTCTTTTCTTAATTACAGCCGATTCTTCAGCTTTAACTGACCAGTATTGATTGTCCCAGCAAAGCAAAGGTTTTACCTCAGTGGTTCTGATATCTTGTTACAACAGCTGATTCTTCAGCCCCAGCTAACCAGAACCACAGATTCTTAAGTCAAAATAACAAAAGTCCTTGATAGTGTCACGAAGGGAATCTCAAACTGCCCTTTGAAACTTCACAAGCCAGGTCTCTATTATCTGCATTTCTCTCAACAATCTTCTTCCAAGCTCACCAAGCTTTGAACACTCCATGACTTTTGTCTCCCAAAGTTCCAAAGAGCTTCCACAGTCCTCCCCAAAACACTATGGTCAGGTCTGTGTCTTAGTCATGAACACCATGACCAAAGTAATTTAGAGAGAAAGGTGTTTATTTAACTTATACTTACACATCACTGCTCATCATTAAGCAAGTCAGGACAATAACTTAAACAGAGCAGTACCCTGGAGTCAGGAGGTGATATAGAGACCATGGAGGACTGCTGCTTACTGGTCTTCCCCACATGGCTTATTCAGTCTGCTTTCTTATAGAATCCAGGACCATCAGCACAATACTGGCACCATCCATAATTGTCTGGGTTCTCCCCCATCAGTCACTAATTTTAAATTTTAATTAATTTTTTTTCCGAGCTGAGGATTGAACCCAGGGCTTTGTGCTTGCTAGGCAAGCACTTTACCACTGAAATAAATCCCCAACACTTTTAGTTAAAAATTTTAATTAAAAAAATCTATACAGGCTTGCCTGCAGCCTGATATTTAAAAGACACTCCCTGTTTTGTTGTGTGAACACAGATGACCAACATTAACTATGACAAATTATATTTTTGTTTCATTGAGGAGATTGTCATTAATTGACATAGATAATACAGATCGTGTGTAGGGCAACTTACACCCTTTGAGGTGACTTCCTGCTTGGACATCTGTCTTTTTTGCTTTCTGTTACTAGGATAAACATCATTAACAAAAGCAACTTGGAGAGGAAAGGATTTATTTCAGGTTACAATTCTAGGTCATCTTACATCGTCAGGGAAAGGCATGGTAGAAACTCAAGGTTAGAGCTCGAAGTAGAAACCAGAGAGGAGTGATGCCTACTGGTTTCCTCCTTGGCTCACCACAACTACCTTTCTAAAAGAGCCCAGGCCCACCTGCCTGTGGATGGTACTTGCTGCAGTGAATGGAGCCCTCCAACATCAATTCACAATCAAGAAAATGCCCCCTATAGACATTCCTACAGGCCAATCTGATGGAGGCAATTCTTCAGCTGAGGTTTCTCACACGGGACAAGTTTACAATCGAGACTATCCATCACAGAATCTCATCCAGGAACTGTGGAGGAAACAGAAACATGGATTTCAGCTCTATAGTTCATGAAATCATAAATTAATGGCTGATATTTTTCTAAACAATTCTGGAATTTTTATGGACTAAAGTGAAAGAATTTAGAAGTGTAAAGGACTTTGTGATTGGATTTACTGAATACATTTTTCATTCTCTTTTCATAATAAGTAATATATTTACATAATATATTTACATTACCATCTATCATCAGCAAGCATCAAGCAGGGAAATCTAGATTTTTGACACTATGATGTGATATCCCCATATACAAAGCTCACACTCAAGTATTGTTCAGTCAAGTTACAGAAAAGTTACAAAAATCCATCTAATGTTTGAAGTAAGTTTATGGTTTTGTGTTGAGACATCAATAGATTTCCTAGGGCACATGCAGCCCTTGGTCAAGATATATAAACATCTGCTATAAAGCCTCTAAGATTTAAGAAATGAGTACAAACAATCAACTAAAATTTAAAAAAATCAATAATCCTTTGAATTATTTTACTTGCTGGTGAGATATGTGAATTTTTGTTGGAATTCGGGGGGAGGGGATTAGACCTCAATTTTCTCAACCACACAAACAAATATGTATCCTGGCACTTTTTACTTATACATCATGTAGTAATTACCTGTTTACTAGTTTTCTAGTATGAAGACTCAGATTTGATATTATCTGGAGTTTAGATTCAATATTCCTTCACATTTACTTTTTTAAAAAGATCATCTGTGTGTGTGTGTATGTGCATGTACACATATACACATGCGTGCAACACACACTCAGACTGGCAGAGGGCAAATGATCTTTTGGAGCTGGAGTTGCAGGTGATTTTGAGCCACCCATGGGAGTACTTTTCAAAAAAGCAAAGGGTATTCTTAACCACTGAGCAATCTCTCCAACCCATAATGACAGTTTTAAAGAAACCATGAAGGCAGGTCAGGAACCATGTGGAGACTCGTCCTATTCACTCCTGTAACCCAAATGTTCCCCCTCAGAAGAAAGAAAGTGAAAACCATCAGCTTTTGGCAAAAGAGGAGGAAAGTGGTTGAGCCATAGTGGCAATTTCTCTACCTCTCCTCCATTCTCTCTCTCTCTTTTTAAAAATATTTATTCTAATGTTACATATTTTATCAGAAAAGGAGATTAAATGACATTAAAAGTATTTTTGTAATCTATCAAAATACTCATTTTATCCTTTTAAGATGATTTATGCTATGCATTTTTTATGACTGACTCATTCTTGAATTCTGAAAATAAATCTAAGCTAATAATAACACGTTATGAATTTGTAATAGTCCTAGAATAGATATCTTAAATTTGAAGTCCTCTAAAACAGGCCCTCTGCTTCTTATATTGTATTCTAAGACTAATCTAATGTATAAAGGTGACTAGGAAAAGTTCCTTCATTCTGTAGGTTCTGAAAAATACTGAATATCGATGATGATTAATATTGTCAATTTGACAGTTTCTAAAGTCCCTGGAGAGACGGCCTCTGGGCACGCTTGTGGGGGTTTTCATGATTGTTTGAATTAAGGTGAGACTTGCCTGTTGTGGTGGCACCTTTCTCTTCTTGGGGTCTGGGAGCTTGTAAGTGAGGAGATGGAGATGAACAGCAGCCTGCATCCGCTCCTCTCTATTTCCTGAGTGTGGAAGCAATGGAACCACACAGCCTCCTGCTCATGTCACCATGTCTTTCCTGCCAGTACGAAATCTATCCCCCTGAATCATCAGTCAAAACAAGGTCTTTTTCCCTTAAGTTCCTTCTAGTGGAGTATTTTATCATAGTGGAAACAGGAAAAGGAACTAAAATAGTAACCAAAGAAGTAGTGATACTTGAACGTTTTCTGCAGACTGACGTACAATTATGCCCAACTGAACTTTGATCTCTATACATTCACTTCCCAGCTTCTGCTCTAGACATCAGCTATCTAGGGTTGCTAAGTTTCCTCCTGAAAATGGGAATCCCATCTATTTCCATCACATTTAGATGAGAGGACAGAACCTCCCAAACATTAACATACCTAAGAGCCCTTCCCTCTCATTTAATAATGTGGACTCCTCCACTCATTAATCCCTTCCTTCCTTTCTCCTCTTATTTTCCTTTCTTTACTCTGTCCTCCCCATATCTCCTTTCTTTTCCTTCCTTCTTTCCCCTTAACAAGCCTTCTGTAGAATTCATCTGTTTTGCATCTTTCCAAAGAACTAGATGGTAGATTTATGAAGATGTTACTATCACTCTGATATTTCATAGTTTCTGCTAGGTCACTGTAATGAGCTTGTTTTACCTATGTTTACTCTGTATCTTCTTGAAGTGAACCATTCCACTGTTTTCCTTACTTCTCTTTGTGTATGATTGAATATTTGAAACTCTTCATCTATTCTGGGTGTATTTTAGTTTACTTTATGTATTTTCAGCATTAGGGCTGTGGTATGACCCTGTATAGCCATTTTTTCAACAATTTTAGTTTTTAGAAAGTTTTTTCATAATATGCAGCTTATTGCTTCTTTAATCTATTCTTAAATTTCTAGTTGTATTGCCTTTCTCAGCCATTTTTGAATGACTATTGAAAGTTACTTACAGTGAACACACACACACAGTGTAAGTAGATGTGGAGTAGGAATTAGCATCTCAATACAAAGATCTAAAGAAGAGTAAATGTGAGCAACTTCATTTTTCCTAAGAACATGTATTCATCAGATGTGGCATTATCATGAAAGATGTGGACAGTACAGGACTGCAGGCACTCATCCTGCCATCCATGGTATACTATATCACCAAATGAAAATGAAACTAACAGAAGAGAGTATCGGAGGACATATGAACAGGACAGCTGTCTGTTGGTGTGCCAAGAAGCACTGCTTAAATCCCAAGGACATGTTGCTATCAGGGTGCTCCTGCTGTAACTCCCCTGCACAGAACCTACTGACATTCCACTTTCTCCTTCACAGGATCCATCCACTGCTGCATTCTGTACTTAGCTCTGAAGCCTTATATTCCTGTACTCAGATCCCATCCTTTACTTCATCTGGATATTTAAATGCAGAGAATAATGTAAGACTCAAGTTCAACAGGGAAAGGAAAAATCCCAGCACCTTGAAAAAGATGTAGAAAAACTCTAACATTATCATATTGCAGAACACAAGGCTCCTTCTTTCACTATCCTAAATAGCTGATTGCAGCTGACAGTTCCCTTCCGTGTCTCTTATACTATCTTATCAAGACTATCAATTCTAAACCAACAGAAGACATTTCACACTAAAAAATATATTACTTCTCTGGCCTCTAGATGTGTATGCATGGACACAAGCACCCATGTACACCGACACACATAAACCCAGTAAATATATCCATCACTCATGCAAAGATAATGACATAAATATAAATAATTTCCTTTATTCCAACTTGATGGTTCTATCAGTTACCTTTCTACTGCTATGATCAGACCATGACCAAGACAATTTAGAAAAGGAGAAGGGTGTTTAAGTTTAAAGTTTCAGAGGAAGAGCATGACAGTAGGTACCTGGAGGAAGTAGCCAAAATATCTCATCTTTGGTGGCAAACACAAAGCAGAGAGGGAGAACAAGAAGCAGGACCAAGGCATAAACCCTCACAACCTACGTCTAGTGATGTGCTTCCTCCAGCAAAGCCATACTTCCTAAAAGTTCCACAATTTCCAAACAGTGTCACCAAATGGGAACCAAGTGTTCAAATAGCTGAACATTCAGGGGATATTTTCACTCAAGTTGCTGCAGCAGTAGTAGTTGAAATGTGGAACTCAATTACCATCAAAGTCACTTTTGAGCCTCAGGACTGAGGGAGATATTTAACTGGGTACTTCTGCCTCACCTCTCAGACATTGTCGACAAGCTATGTGCTGGTACTGCTCTCTGTAGAAACCTGTGTGGAGTCGGAGATTCAGTTTCCAAATCCACTCTAGTACAGGAAGATTCAGTTCCTTACCACAGAGGCCATCTCAAGGGACTGCTGACGTCAGGCTCCTCCTAGGCAAAGGATCCAACAGAAGGAGAGTGTACAGATAGAAAAGGGTGTGTACTCAAGATACAGCACAAATTTCATAAGCGTATCTTGGCAGTGAGTCCCTTCTATTCTGTTCTATTTATTACAAACTATTTGCTAAATCCGGCACATTCCCAGGGGAAGAAAAACTCACCTCAACTAGGAAAGAAAGAGCACCAAAGACATTCTCAGGACATAAGTTTTAGGGCTATGTGGGATTTATTTCAAAGATGAAGAGATTTGAAAACATCTAAATGGTCTTAGGAAGTATCTGGCAGATGCAAAGTGGAAGTGCCCATTACTGACATCTAGTCTTTATGTGTTAAGGAGTAAAATTTTTTGCTAAAGGTGTTTTTGAGAGGCAGGAAGTAAAGTGTAAGAAGTGGCCATCTGAGAAAACAGAAGTGCTGACTCTAGAGACCTCATAAAATGTGTTAAAAGCTACAAAATAATCCCATAGTATAAGAATAATTCCATGTGCCTCTACATGAGTACGTTAGTAAAACAGAAGTATTTCCCTGAGTGTGATGTCTTCAAAGAAACTGGTAATCTTCACTGAATTTTGAATAAATAATAAGGATAAACAGAAAATGTTTTTCTCAAGATTTATTTGTGTGTGTGTGTGTGTGTGTGTGTGTGTGTGTGTGTGTGTCACATGTGTGAAGGAATTTGTGGAGGCCAGGGCATTGGATCCACTAGAGCTGGAGTTGCAGATGCTTGTGAGCTGCCATAGGTAGGTGATGGGAAGTGAATTAAGGTTCTCTGGAAGAGCAGCAAGTGCTTTAAACTGCTGAGCCATCTCTCCAGCTCCCAACAGAGAATTACTTTTACTTCTCAATATTTTCCATCCTCTCTGTCTCTGAAATGTATCAAAGTATTCCTCCAAGTATTTATGAACTGCTAAAATTTACTTGATCTACATACTCACAATTGAAAAAAAAACAAGAAAAGTATCGATTTAGGAATTATTTTTTTCCCAAGTGATACAATCATTCAAAAACTGAAAACCCATCTCTGCACTTTGTGGTTCTCTGAGGCCTTCCTATAACAATTGGTTGTGTGTGTCTACCCTACAAAGGGTCTCCTTAGCTGTATGATTATTATACCTTGGTTTTCAGAGCATGGGTTATTTCCTAGTGTGATATGAGAATCATGACTTTGTCAGATGAGCCATAGTCCTGTGTTGGAATATTAAAGAACATCATTGAAAGAATAGAGTTGGCATTAAGAATTCTCCAGAGAAGTAAAAGAGAGTTGGCATCAAATAATGCATTGACATTGTTGAATATAGTAATTGATCAAAGATCATGTGGAGGGCAGATCAATTGTCCTGTTGGCTGTCAGAAAGCTCACTGGAACAATTCAATGTCATAGCTGTCAAGAACGTCCTTAGTAAACAGAGTGTTTATTTCTGAGCAGCAGCCTAGTTTATAATTAATGGTCAAAAAATACTTAGAAGACACACAAAGTCAGAAGCAAGACACTACACTGTATATGAAAGGAGAAGCCATCTTCCAATCATGCCCTCAACTTCCCAGAAGAGTTCAACTGAACAATCTGTTCTTGCCCAAATTAAAGAAAGCCTGTCAGCTAATTCTTTGGCAGTACTTTGCACTGCTAATAATGGAGAAATAAGAAGGTGTCCCCTGAGCAATAAGCTTCTAAATGAACACACAAAAGATTTCGGTGTATTTGTGTGTGTGTGTGTGTGTGTGTGTGTGTGTGTGTGTGTGTGTGTGTTTGCAAAAAGTTAAACAAGTAGCCCAAACTTTTGACACACACAGCAGCATGTATTTTAAGATTTTTCTCATTCTTGGAGAGAGTGCTTATATATGTAAAGCTTAGGGATTTACTCCAATGACAGATAGAAAAAGGTGTAATGGAAGAGCTGTCTCCACTGGAAATGAGGTAGATGAAGATTCTACATAGGACTTAAAAAGAACAATGGTGTCAGGATCAGGATTACCGTAACTACCTTTCCTTCAGTTATTTGAGGTTAAGAAACACTGGAGCAGCTCTACATCTGAAACAATAAAGAATAGGATGTAGCTGAAGTTTTCTCCAGTTCTGCTTGGGGCCGCAGCCGCCCAGACCCAATTAAATACACAGAGACTTATATTACTTATAAACTGTATGGCCATGGTAGACTTTTTGCTATTTGTTCTTCTATCTTAAATTAACCCATTTATATAAATCTTACCTTGCCACGTGGCTCATGACTTACTGTTATCCTTACATCTTGTTTCTCATGGCGGCAGCAGCAGCTGGCAGTGTCTCCTGACTCAGCCTTCCACTTCCCAGACCTCTCCTCTCTCTTTGTCCCGCCTATACTTCCTGCCTGGCTACTGGCCAATCATCACTTTATATATTAACCAAACAGAGCAAGACATTCAGAGCATACAGAACATCCCACAGCAACAGGAAGAAGAACTGCAGAAGCAGAAGCCATGAGCATATATGTAGACCCTCTCTGGTATAATTTAGTCTAAGAAATTTCAAAATGGCTGAGAGAGCATCACAGCAGAGAGGCAGAAAGAATGTAGAAGCCAGAGGATGAAGAGAGTTGCAACAATTCATAGCCATTTAACTCACCAGCTCACTGCCACTGTGATTATCAGTCAAGACGTGCACAAGACTGGGCTCCTTACTATTTAATCATGGGTTGGAGAGAGCTTGAGGCCCCACCACCCCTCCCAGGGACTATTGGAAATTAACTACTGTTGCAGGAGTGCCATTTTCTTCAGTTGTCCATCCACCAATAAGTTACATTTGTTACAGTAAATAACGTCCCACCTATGCTCAGGAAAGAATCTAATTAAATGTAGTCACACACTAGAAGATGACACAGGGTAGGAAGGGTACTTGTTGAAAAGAAAGCATCCAGTGGTGGAGGGGATGAGAGAGAGGAGTGAGAAGGATGACTAAAATTCATTCCATGAAGGCATGGATCTGTCAATAAAATACAAACAAGACAAAAAAGCCAAACTAACAAAAAGAAATTGAGAGTTAAGAAGAACTCACCATGAGGGGGTAAGGGGCTATGATCCTTGTAAACCACACAGCAGGAGGAGGAATCCCACAGAACTTGGGATGGCTATGTCAACTATTTAATTTGGAAAGTAAAGAAAACAATAACCTAGAGGCATAGGGGTCCACATACCCACTGTTGCCCAGAGGATTTAACTCAGTGTCTCTACTTCTTGTGTAACACTACAATGAAAAAGTTTAAAACCTAAGAATCATAGAAGACAGAGAAGGTAAATACCTCAGCATATGGCAAAGTTAGGGATGCCTAACTGTGATGCCTATAAAATTCATGAGAGGAATGGGGAAACCAGCTTGGTTAATATGCAAAAAAAAAAAAAAAAAAAATCAGTGTTCTATCCTTGCACTGGCAATTTCCAATCTCCAAGTGGAAGATAGGAAGATATCATTTGCATAGCAACCACATTGGATTGCTACCACTATCTTTGAATGAATCTAAGATACAGTGGGTAATTTGTTCAGTTGAGTAAGCCCTGCTTCTCTTAAAAAGCTATCCAGTGTGTGTGTGTGTGTGTGTGTGTGTGTGTGTGTGTATTACTAGACATCATCATTTCATATCAGAGGTGTAAAATGACACAGAGGCAGAATGCAGGTCACCGACCTGACTGCATGTATGTGTAAAGAAATTCAGTAGCTCTGCCTTTCAATGTTGACTTTAATACTATTCTGAATTTTGAAACTTTAGAATTTTGTAAAAATAATAACAGCTGTAGAACAGTCCTTTTAGCAGTTAAAACATATTTTAATTCTTAAAACTGCATCTCAGGGTTTGGGGAAACGTCTCAGGCAATAAAAACACCTGCAAACCAAGGACCTGAATTTAGTTGCCAGGATCCACATTAAAAAGCCTGGAGACATCAGGCTTATAATCCCAGTGCTGGGGTAGAAAAGAGGGAGGAATCCTAGAGCTCACTGGCCAGCCAAACAAGCCTAACTAATGAGCTGCAAGCCAGTGAGAGACTCTTCTCAAAGACAGTGGGTATTGTTCCTAAATGTGGCACCTGAGGTTGTCCTTCAGTGTCCACAAGCATGCACATGCACTCACATACATACATATGTACATTTGTACTCATGCATTAAAAATTTGCATCTCAGTTATAAAATGTAATTTTGTAGGAACTAAGCATTAAAGCTGTGTGAAAGACAACCATGTTCCCTAATTTTGGCCCAGTAATGGCTCTCTGCATCTGGCTGGATTCTCTTGGTCTCTGTTTTCAACAGCTATGGATAATCAGTGGCCCGAGAGCCTGCTCCCCATCTGCTCAGCTCACATAGGCTTTCAGGCTGAGTGGGACTCCAGGAAGTCAGTCTAGAGCTTGCATCATAACGTGCATCCATTCTTCTCTCCCATATGGACATGAAGAGCCTTGGACCACTCTGCATAGAAATCCCCTATGGTGCATTCAACACTGACCACAGCACAGGAAGAGAAGCCAGCTGTCAACCTGGAACAGGCAGGAATGTGAATTTTCAAAGCTTCAAAAGATAGGGCAGCCATTGCTGGCTGATGAGCCACGTTTCCCTGAAGGGTGCTGTGTTCTTGGGAGGCAGCCATTCCAGCATCTCAGAGATGAAGTTATAACGGAACAATGTATGAGGATGTATCAGAAGTCATTTAGCATTTTATAATTACTTTTAATTAACCATTTTATAATTACTTCCTCTGTAGGAATGCCTCTGGGCCTGATTTTGCAAACAATTATAGGCTGGGAATTTGCATACCAGTAATAAGCCTTAACGTAAACGCCATCAATGCAGCTCTTTGGTGGGACTTATTTGGCATATCATGCTATCTATGCCCTAACCCTGCATTATGCACTCTCCATCTTCTTCCAAGTTGAAAGACAAAATAAAAGGAGAATACATCTCTTTTTAGAAAAATGCTTGAAACAAGTACAGATTCTTTTATTCTATAATCACTTTGACTCGAAGGATAGCTACTTAATAAAACAAAAAGACCAGTGTGCTCTTCCTGGCTTCAAGGTCTGCTCCAAACTCCTCCCTTCCTTACCCACTCACACTAAGCTTCCACCAATGTCAATGAAATGTCACCATGCAAGAAGTGTCTGTGGTTAAAAGCAGCACCATGCTCTTTTGCCTCCTTCTGTAGCTGATGATGAATGCTACTGTATTATCAATTAGATCGATGGTACTGCCTGAAATAAAAACAATACATTCTTAAATGTCAAGACAAAGAGGGCTAGAATCACCATAGAACTCACAACCTTCTTCACAGAGAAGAAGGACAGGAAGAATGTCCTTCACAGACTTGAACCTGCCTTACCCCTCCATGCTTCCACATGTACTAGGCCACAGGACTCACTTGTGCACCTGCATGAGAGAACTAACTAAAAGGTGGATGACCTCTACTAACACATTACAGGCCCTTGGAAGAGTCTAATAAAGAAATTATTAACAGTGAAAGGACATTTATTGCTCTGTATTAGCCAAGCACTAACAGGACAACCCTGAAGTACAGTCAGAGACAGATGGTTAGAGAAGTAAAGTCCAACCTCCTGGGTATCCTTTGAAAGCTGGCTGTCCTCACCCCATTGCACCTCATTGGGTTGGTACCAATAGTGAAAAACAGGTCAACACACACTGTGTTTTTACATTGTTCTCAAGGCTATTAGTCACATTTATACCTTGATATTCTTATTACCAATTCCTTGCAGCAAAAGAAAGGAGGGAAGCATGACTCTGGTTTTAACATCAACAAAAGAAACTGTGGACAGGTAGATCATAGGAAAAAGTGCTTTCCTTTTACATATGAGGACTAGGTGTGGGCATGACATTCTTCCTTAACCCTAGTGCATGGGAGATAGACATAGGGAATCTCAGAAGCTAGACCAGCCATAATGGTAAGCTCCCAGACTACACACACACACACACAACACACACACACACACACACACACACACACACACACACACACACACACACACACACACGCACGCAGGAACAGGGCTTTGATTTTCCCCAAAGTCAATTTGAATAGAAATTCTACCTCTCTTTTTCATCTTCCTCTTTTGCGTTTAGGTGTGTTAATGGTTCTTGGTCAATATGTTGGCTATAAAATCCCTTTGCAGACAAATAAGAAAGATTTTTTCAATCCAAACAAATACAATGAGGCCCTAGAATACTTGTTATCCCCCTGATGTTGCCAAATTTTTAATGAGGCGCCTAGATAACCTATGGTATTCTTCCTGCCTTTTACTTTGCCCATGAGAATCCAGTCACTAGTGTGCCACCAAGTGTCACCTGTGTTTATCTTTCCTCAGCCTTTGAAGTTCAAAGTTAATCTCTCTGCAGCCACAGAACCTTTACATATTTCAGCCCTGACTGGCTTTTGAGAACACTAAAGCTGTTTATAGTGATATTTTATTTGTACTGAAATGTGATTTTATTTGTTTGTTAATAAATAAAGTTGCCTGGGGGGTCAGAGCTAATAGCGAGCCATAGCAGAAGTCTGGCAGTGGTAGCACACGCCCTTAATCCTGATCACATGACAGGCAGATCTCTGTGTGTTCAAGGATACCACCAGCATGGAGACACGCCTTTAATCTCAATACCAACCATAGAAGACCTGGAGGTCTGTACAGACAGGCAGTGATGAGGAGGTCATGTGGTTGGGTTTACAACCAATGAGAAGGCAGAACAAAAAGTCAATAAATAGGAGAAACACACAGGAAGTAAGTCTCTTGCGGAGAGGTAGGACAGCAGTGGCAGTGAAGGGTAAGGTTTTTAACCTCAGCTCTTAGCTATTGCTCTGACCTCTTGCCTTTTAACTCTGTATTTGGCTCTGTGTTTCTTATTTAACAAGACAATACATCTACAGCTATTAGCCTGGAATCCAGTAGGGTGGCTATCTGTGTTTGGTTGATTTTTCTCAGTGTTGATCTTTGTCTCTTCAAGAAAATGGTAAGATTTTTGAAGTCAGAAGTCAAGTTAATGCACCCAAGTAGGAGCTTGATAAGTGTTGGCTGTTTACAAGTTTTATTTGGTAAAAATACCACATGGCCTTGGTTGGAGCCGATGGAAGTTAGCCCAGTCAAAAAAGTGTTTGCCATGCAAGCCTTCGGACCTGAATTCACATCCTCAGAAAACAAGTAAACTGGGTGTGGTAACTTGTGCCTGTAATCCCAGCACTGGGAAGGCAGAGACAGGAGGATGCCAGAACTCACTGACCATCTGAGCTAGATGGATTGGTAAGATCTGGGCTCAGTGAGACTCTGTCTCAGAAATTAAGGTGGAGAGGAAGACACACAGACTCTGGCCTCTCCATACACAGGCACACACAGGTACATACGTACACACATGAATACATACTCACTCAAAATATATCTTAAAATACATCTTTCCTTACCTGGAATATTAGTGGTAACACATCAGAGCTTAGCTAACCACTCAAAAGGAATTTAACCAAGTTATAGTTACTTTGGGGTTGTTTGGTTATTATTATTTTTGTTAGTTCTTCAAAGAGTTTCGTGAAATGTTTTTTTTATTGTATTCATCCCCCAACTCCTCCCAGACCCACCCTTTTCCCTATCCAGCCAATTTCATGTCCTATTTTTTACATCCTTCAAGACCCATTTCTGCTGCTCAAATATGTTTAGATCTGTGGTCTTCCACTGAAACATGCCTGACTTACCCAGGGCTATACTCTTAACGAAAACCATCTCTCTTTCTCTCCCAGCAGTTCACAACTGCCAGTAGCTCCATGGTGTCCAAACTTCTATTAGAGAACAATATCATTCTCATAGTGGTTGACACCAACTCCTTACCCATTTCTTCCAAGGACCCATACTGCACTAGCTGATAGATAGGTCACAGAGGTTCAGATTCCACAGCTTCCTCCTCTAACCAAGATGAGAGAGTGACTCTCGTCTCCCCACCTGCTCTGAAATTAAAAGACAATGAAACTGAACTCCAAACAATTAAAAAACACTATGCTTCCTAATTTTTTATGCCATTTTCACTTTTGCTTAAACTGGAAATTTTTTGAGGCTTGTACTGGTATCTCATCTAACCCATTTTAAAAATTCATTATTGAGAGCTAGAGAAATGACTAAGAGGTTAAGAGCCTTTACTGCTCCTGAAGAGGATCCTAGCTCAATTTCCAATACCTGCAAGGTACCTCACAACCATCTGTAACTCCAGTTCCAGGAGATCTGCCCTCTTCTGGCTTCTGTGGCACCAGGCACCCACGTGGTGTGTAGATATACATGTAGGTGAAGACTTCTACACACAAATACATCTAAGAAAAATCCATTGTTTCTTTCCAAGTAATGCAAGTAAAGTAATATTTAAAAAAGCCAAGTAATTCCAAGTAAAAAAAATCAAAAAAGAAGTAATACTGAAGATATGCATACAGTACACATACCATAAGTGTTTGTCAATTATAAAATACCAATAAATTTGTACAGGGTATAAACACAAATGGTAATCCTTATAAAATTCTATCATAATTTGAAATAAACAGGCTAACTTCAAACAACAATCTCAAACAATTTTGCACACTATTCAGTGAGAATCATAAGATGAATGTTTGGGAAAGAAATGGGCAAATAAGTTACCTAAAAAGGAGGGAAGTTCAGTAAACAGCGAAGCAACCTATTTAGGTTGTCCCTTGTAGCTGTACGTTTTTCAAGAGAGGGATTTTGAAAATCAATTTTTATACAAGCACAACATGCATTAGGATGACTTGCAGAGGACTGTGTGGATATGCACATTAAATTCAAAAGCTATAAATCAGCAGGAACTTGAAAAGTATTGAATATGCAAAAAGCAAAGTAAATGCTAGAGGAATGAATGAACTCTTTCTGTGCAAACTTGAGTGGCTGCCATTCTCTGCAGGATGGGACAGTCCTGTTCAAGGACATTGGTACTGAGTTTTCCATGATGCAGGGAAGTAAGCCAAGCTTCCCCAGGATGCACTTGTATTAAGCAGTAGGGAGATCACCAAAAGTAAGAGGTGTCTGAGTCTGTCAAAGGACCAGAAAAAAGGAATAAATGTAAAAATACAGGGTGAGGATGGTGTTCTGCAAAAGGTCTGTTCTCAACCTCTTCTGACTGACCTCTTAGCAGTATTTTCATCTAGATTTTACCTATTGCAAAACTGACAAACATTTCTGAAGCATATGTAGATTCAAAACATATAAAGTAAAAACCATGTATAATCATGTCTTCTAGTTTTGTTATTCAATTTTTGTTTTCATTTTTCTTTTTCAAGATAGGGTTTCTTTGTGTAGTCCTGGCTGTCCTGGAACTTGCTTTCTGGACCAGGCTGGCCTCAAACTCACAGAGATCCACCTGCCTCTGCCTCCCAAGTACTGGAATTAAAGGTGTGAATCCAGCTATATATTCTAGAATTAATTGCAATATTTTTCTTATAAGTACTCAGCAAATTATTTTTCTTTTCACAACATACGCACAAAAACATAAAACAGACTATATTGTATATGATGTTTCATTGGTTTATGTTTTCCTAAATCACTCTTAAAATTTGTTACCAAATTCAGAATAAAAGCTACTATGTCATTACCAAACCAAAACTTTGAATATTGTGGGGGCCCATAGAGGCTCCCTAGTAAGGCCTTACTCAATGTCAGAAAGTTTGAGCTTGCTTTGCCCAGCATGACTGCATGATGGGATAATCTGGCCAAAGGTGTGATTACCAGGTGTCTTGTTGATACTTGATACCTTGAACTTGAAGGGGGAGATATTTTGCCCCTCCCCTTGCTGAAGTATAAAAAGTCCATCATGAACAAACTGGGAGCATCTATTGACCCAGAGCCCTCCCAAAGCTATCTTTTGTCTTTCTCTTTTTCCTCGTCTAAATCTATATTTCTTCCCAATATTTCTCAATTCCTTACTCCCTGCTTCAAGGAATCTTTCAATAGGTCTGGGTTGAACCTCAACACTGGACTGAACCCCAACAGAATATGAAATGTTAAATGTTGGGTTTCTCTTAATGTTGCGATGATTTTAGATATTCACTCTGAGGGGAGGCAAGATGTCCCTTCTCCCCACAGGTTCACATTCCAATCCCCTGAACTTTGCATACTTTACATTGTGTGGTGTTCTCCTTTCTCTTCTGTTGCTGCAGTAAAACCCTCCAGCCAAATGGAACTTAAGGGAGGATAGGGCTTGTTTCATCTTCTACTTCCAGGTCATAGTACATCATTAAGGGTAGTCAGAGTAGGAACTCAAAGCAGGAACCTGCATATTATTCCAGGTGGCATTACCTCCAATCTAGGAACTCCCTCACAGTGGAGGGAATTCAGCATGAAACAAGGGAGATGCTCGATAACTTACTTGATTAGCCTCTTCTCCCCTCTTTCTCTGTCTCCCTCTCTCCCTCCAACTCCTCCCCCCATCTCTGGCTCTCAGTCTGTCTCTCTCTGCCCCACCTCCACTCCCTCTTGCTTGCTTGCTTGCTTACTTGCTTACACAACCAGGACCACTTGCCCAGGGACAGTCCTGCCAACAATGCACTGGGTCTGACTTCATCAATTAATAATTAAATCAGTCTCCTGCAGGTATGACCACAGGCCAATCTGATCTAGACAGTTCCTCAAGTCGGGTTTTTCCTCTCAGATGGTTCTAAGTTGAACTAACTCAACAATCAAGGCTAACCAGAACACATGGCCAAATAAGAACTGAGGTTTCAAGTAAGATTAAGGTCTGATGCAATCCATGTAAAGAAGAATGGATCATGCTAAGTCAATCAAGAGCATCTGATGTAACCAGAAGGGTCCTCACACATGGAAGGAGGCAGAAGACAGAAAATCAGAGAAACAAAAGCATAAAACAGACTAACCCAGGTGTTGCTATTGAGAATGGAGAGAAAAGGCTACTTACAAAGGAATGCAGGTGGTCTCTAAAATACAGAAACATGAGGACATAGATTCTTTCTTACAGACTCCAGATTGAACATATCCCTGTTCATTTGAGCCTCATAAGATGGACTGAGGCCTCCAGAGCTACTACAAGAAAGCAAATTCATGTACTTGGAAGTCATTGCATGTATGATGGCTCTTTAGAAAGGCAAAGAGAATTATAGACCTGTGTGTATGTATGCATGCCCATCTTTTTGGATACTATTTGTGTACAGTTGTTCTTCCCATTTCTGTAATAAAATGCCCTGACAAAAGCAACTTAAGGGAGGGAGGGTTTATCTTGGCTCACAGTTTCAGACTGTAGTCCATCATAGTGGGGAAGTCTTGGTAGCAGCCACTGGAGGCAGCTGGTCGCATTGCACCCGCAGTCCAGAAGCCGAGAGCATGAATGCTCACGCTCAGGCTGATGGGTGTTTCGTCAACCAGACACAATCTGGAACCACCTGGGAAGGGAGCCTCAGTGAGGAATTGTCTGGATTGGATTGGCCAGTGGTCAAGGTTGGAAAGAATTTTCTTACTTGGATTAATTGAAATGGAAGACACACCATAAATGTGGGTGGCACAGCCTTTCATGGGCAGGACTCGAGACTGCTTCAGACTAGATAACGTAAGCTGAGCAGTAGACACAAATGCATTCATTCTGTCTGTTCTTTGCCCGTGGGTATGACTGGATTACTTGCTTCAAGGTCCTGCCTCAGCTTTCCCTCATTGGTGGACAGAAATCTGGAATGGTGAGCTATCATTCCTTCTCCCTAAGTTGTTTTTGTCAGTGTCCTTTATCAGCCCAAAAAAGACTGGGATGCCTGGCTTGCTTTCTCCTCTTCACTAAAGACCAGGCTTCAGCTAATAGCTAATAGCTTCCTGGTGGTGTTATCCACCATGAAGGTGGGTCTTCTCACCTCAGTTAACCCAGTCTGGATGATACTTCATAGCCATGCCTGGAGGCATGACTCTTTGATGACTTTTATATCCTGTCAAGTTTATAATCAATATTAACCATCACAATGTGCAAATTTATGTTTTAACAAATCACGATTTATTAAACCAGTCAGGGAATTGGATGCTAAGGAGCTGGAGAGTTAATAATACTAGGCTCACCTGTTCTGCTGTTTCTCTCATTACAACTCAGCTCTGTCATTGCAGTTCAAAACAGCCTTAGACACCAAAGCAAACAAATAGGCTTGGATGTGCTCCAGTAAAATAGACTTAAAGAAAAAGAAAAAAGAAAACTGCAATTGACTGACCCTTAAACTAATCTCTCCTATTAATGAATGTTTAATTATTTCTAAATATACAATTAGCTTTAGTAATTTCCTGATTTATTTGTGGCAAACAAACAAAAACACCATGAGCCGGCATTTCCCACTGTGATATCGTTTCTGACACATTTCAATCCTTAAACTTGGGTATCAGAATCAGAACGCAGTGAAAGCAACTATTTATCTTGCTCTCAAATGAAAAGCCTGGAGATGAAATGCTAACTGTTGGAATTTCCTTACTAAAGTAAAATGTCTTTTTTTAAAGGGAAAAGGAAATGCAAAAATATTACATTTCTGTGCCTTAAGAGGGAGACAATAGAGCATGCCCCCAATCTACAGAGATGCTGTCATCCAAGTGACTGTTTCATATTGTGAAATATACTTGGTGAGAAGCGGCTAAGATGCATGTAGAGGAGTAGAGACTTCAAAGCAAACCTCCCATTTCACCAACTCCACACGTTCCCACAGTTGACAAAGGCCTTCATGGCATGAAATATGCGGTGGGAAAAAAAATCTCAGTTTGACCTTTCCGATCTGTAAAAACTTAGCTGCTGTCTCCTGTGAGCATTTTCAGAATCTATGAGGCCAAATGAAAAGGAGGATGATAATTCTAAATTAGCCTCCGAAATAAGGATAAACTAAAGTGTGTGTGGAGGAGAAAACGTTGACACACACACATATATATAAAGACATGGAAACCAAACAAACACTTCTCTGATTACACTTCCCACATTACCCACAGGAAGTGAAGACATACTGATGAGTGTGTTTAACAAACACATCTCTTCCTCTTCCCAAAGTAGACCTGACGTCACGGAGACCTGCAGATGCTTATCCCATGACTAAAGGATTGACCCAAACTGCAGAGAAGATGCAGGTGGCAGAAGAATCAGTGCACATTGTCCATATCTGTGATGTCCCCAAGGAGAAGGTGATGGACTTGCTGTGGGCTTCACAACTGTGTCCTTCTTTCTGGATGTTACAAATTCATTCTGGCATGTTCATTAAGAATCCCCTTGTTCTTAATGCCAATCAAGCCACAGTGTTTGGGTTGGGACGATGATACATCAATAAGTAAAGTGCTTGCTTTATATGCACTAGGGATTGAATTTGACCCTTCATTTCCAAAACCTGTGTAAAAAGCTGGGCATGGTGGTGCATGCTTCTAATTTCCATATTGGAAGCAGAGAGGGGGTGTCGCAAACAGTCTTACCTCCTTGGTAAATTCCAGGCTGCTGAGAGACCCTACCTCACAAAACAGCAATAACAATAGCAATGATAATAAGTATCTGATACTGAAAAGTGACACATGAGATTCAGAACTCCACAAACATGGACATGCAGGTGAATACACACACACACACACACACACACACACACGTACATACAGTAACACAGATCACAATACTTTGAGTACAGAAATACTAATCTTATCATTTCTTTCTACATTATTTTCCAAATGTTCTCTGAAACGCTAATAGCCAACCTGAAAAAGGCAAAATGAAACCCAAGGCCTTCTGGAACTCTTGGATATGAATCAAATCAGAGCATAAACTCATCAGATGAGCAGTTATACTTAAGGTTGCTTCACTAAGTCCATATTTAGATGATCCCAGCTAGTCTTAATGAAAATGGGAGAGGCAAGAAGAAAAGAAAAACATAACCCCTGGGGAAATATTAACTACTTTTTGATACGCTGCTTTCTGGAATGCACAGAAACTCTAGTGAAAATGTGCATATTTAAAACAGCAAAGGGCAGCAAGTTGCCTCAGTAAGTAAAGGCACTTGTCACCAACCATGAAAACTTCAGTTCCATTCTCAAGACCCACATAGTAGAAGAGACCTGACTCCCGAAAGTTTTTCTCTAACTCTGCCTACAGACTATGGTCCACATAAATCATTATATATGTGTATGTATATGTGTGTGTGTGTATGTATGTATGTGTGTGTATTATATAAATATATACATATATACATTTAATAAAAGTTTAAATATGCACACACACACACACACACACACACGAAACTTTACTTCAATATATAAGGTGGAGAGTAATGAGGAAGACAGTCATCACACTCTGGCCTCCTCAAAAGTTAGCTCATACAAACATCATACCTGCATACACAAGCATGTGCATGAACACCACACGTTCATACATAATACACACACACACATACACACACACACACACACACACACACACACACACACACACACACACACAGAGAGTGCTGAGAAGAACTGGAACTGCCAGATGTCCCGAGAAGAGAGATTTTTGAATTCTAACTGAAGCAAGGATCAGAAATGGGAGTGGGTTGTGGCCACACACCCTCACCACACTCCCACTGGAAGCTGGGTTTGGGAGCACTCTACTTATCTGAATAAGGTAGATGTGTAGCTTTCTCCCTTTATAATTTAAATGTATGTTCGTATGTTTATTGGCTTAGTTGACAGTTGAAAGGTATATATATTTATGGTATACAATGTGAGGTTTTGTCTGCATGTGTATTGTGCAGTTATTAGAGTCCTTTTTTAGCCACAGAAGCTTCTTTCTTGCAGCTGGTTGGAAGCTGACTCACTGTGGGAAAGCCATAGTTAC
Source organism: Peromyscus leucopus (assembly GCF_004664715.2). Classification (NCBI taxonomy): domain Eukaryota; kingdom Metazoa; phylum Chordata; class Mammalia; order Rodentia; family Cricetidae; genus Peromyscus; species Peromyscus leucopus. Next base: position 97,328,748 of record NC_051065.1, read on the forward strand.
AACCTGGGCTGAAGCTGAGTTCATCCTGTCTATGTTGCGAGCCATGCCCACATCAAGGCACTCACACGCATACAGGCTGTGCATTGGGCACTGTGCTGAGCAGAGATTACACAGCTTAGTAAGACTCTATTGGCAGGTTTACACAGCTCTGAGAAGCTCTGGGGTACAAACATGAGCCCTAAATCGCATTCAAAATGAGCAGGTCACTTTACAGAACATCTAAGTTAAAGTCAAGCTGTAGAACACACACATGAGAGATTCACATCAAAGGAGTTTCACCTCCTGAAAAACTCTGTTTCTGTGTCAGGAAACATTGGAAGCCAGACAAGATGATGCACCCCTGCAATCTCAGCCCTTGGGATCTCAGGGCTTTAGGATTGTGACTTTAAGACCAGACTGGGCTACACTGAGACCTTATTCTGCCAAAAATCATTTAAAATACTCAATGAAATTAGAGATAATGAACTGCATAAAACCTAGGAGGTTGACATGGGCACATTTACAGATTACATTTTCCTTGTGCACCTATCTCCTAATCTAACCCAAAGACTCTATCTTATTTTTTTTCTTATAATATAACTCATTGAGTCTAATTAGGACTCCTTATTTGTACACAGGTATGGGGTCATCCACTGAAGTGTGGGTCAAACTACCAGTGTCCTCACTCCCAAAGAAAAGTGGCAGTCCCTTCATAAGTAACCATCAACACCAAATAACTCTGCAGTTAGGGGTGAGGCCTTGAATGCCAGCCTGCTATTCGCACTGGAATTTTAGCTGGTTTTATGTTGTCTCTGTTTGGGAAAGTAACCATATTTGCCATAAGTTCCTGTATATAATAGTGAGGTCAAGTCCAGAAGACAGCACTTCACAGCTCTCCTCCTCATCCTCCAGCTCTTACATTGTTTACACTTCCTCTTCTTCAACATTGCCTGGACCTTAGGGATGGGTAGAAGGTCTATAAAGATGTCTTCTTTGTGACTGAGTGCTCCCTGGCTCTTATTTTCAGTACTTTGGACAGTTCTAAGTCTCTGTATTCACCACGGACCACTGCAATAAGAAGCTTCTCTGAACAAGGTTCAGAACACTGTAAATCTTTGTATATAAATGTAAGAGTAATCCTTAATAAGTGATTTGTGTTTGTTTCTGGTGTTTAAGAAGGTCTGTGTACTGAAGAGTCTTTTTTTTTAACAAGTTATAAATAACTGTCCTTGCTGTTTGCTTTCATGTCTTCTTTAAAATTCCTGAAGGTGTGTTGATTTGTAAGTTTTGCTCTCTCCTGTACAACTCCCAGTGTCTGATAATATTTATTGTACCATCAATTTCTACTGCATTCTGACCAATATCATCAATTATTTCTAAGTAACTTGGCTTTATGCTTCTCAGCACCAATTTTTCTGTTTAGTTCTCCACGTGTGTATTTGAATGGTGTTATTGATTTTTAATTCTTCTTGAAATATACCCTGTTTCCACTGTCCCCTATCTCTTTTGCCACATTCTTTAAAACTGTTGCCTTTTTAACTCAAGTCATTCTTTCATGCGGCTTCTACTTCTTATTTTTAAATGCACTTTTCTTGCATTTTATTGTCCCTTCCAGCAACATCTGGAAATGTTTTCTTACAGTTTTCCAAAGGGTATACTTCTTCTACTCCTGCTTGTGTTTACATGTTTAAAAAGATCTGTCACATTGTCATATGCCCAAAGGACTAGATATCATATTTCATTGATCATTGTTCAGCCAGGTTCATTGCTGCTCTATTCAAAATAGCTAAGAAATGGAAGCAGCTTAGATGTCCTACAACCAATGAATGGATAATTAAAATGTGGCACATATACACTATGGAATACTATTCGGTAGTAAAGACAAATGAAGCCATGAACTTTGCAGGCAAATGGATGTAACTAGAAGAAATCCTATTGATGGAGACTCAGAAAGACAAGCATTGCATGTTCTCTCTCATTGCTCCAAATATTCAAATGTGAGTATGTGGCCCATAGTAATTACAGAAACAATAAAAGTAAGAACAGATCGCCAGTGACAGGATAGGGAGGTTGGGGAAGAATACAAATGGGAATATCTGCATGCAAGTGATATGATAGGACATATGTGGAAATAGAGGGTTCCTTTGGGCAGGGGAGTAGGTAATACAGAAGAAGATGAGAGGAAAGCAAAGGGTAATAGAAATATACAATTGATCTGTTAAGGGAAGAAAGTAGGAGGGGGCTTCTTAGCGAAGGGGGAGGGAGCTAAATACCAGAGGAGGGAAGTGGTAAAATGATAACATGGACGGCTAGAAAATCCAAAAGGAATCATACTATGAGCTGTGTACAAAAATTTAAGGCATGTAATTCAGTGTTTAAATATACATATGTAGTTTTAATGAACTTTTCTCATCCCGGTGGGTGGTACAACCTCAAAGAGCTAAAGACCACCTAACAAAAATCTCAATACTGGAAATAAGAAGTCCTCTTTTGAGTTGTTGGCCAAGGCTGTGTAAGAGACTCCCCAAACATATAGCCTATTGCTGTTGCTCTCGGAAGCCCCTATTGGTGACTAAAACAGAAACAGGCCAAGATGCCCCTGAGCTGGAGCTGACCTGAGTGCCTTCTCCCTGAGGTCTAGCTTCATGGTATCAGGAAGCACCATGCAAACTTCCCCCAAAAAAGAGATGTAACCAACAGAACCACCAAGATACGACACCTATGAACTATATTAATGACAAGCCTGGCAAAATAACCCTAAAGGTGCAGTAGCGGCACACATATCTTGACAGTAACCAATGAATCCATAATTGTACTTAAAACATGTTCAACAAGAGAGAAACCATGCCTGATACTGGAAATCTAGCTAACTAATCAATCCTAGTGAAATAATGGCTATTAGAGAAAAATCCCAGTACTTTGCTAAAATAGCATAGTCCCTGACAACAATTTAATAACATTTATCCTTATACCCACAGATAAGAGTAACCTTTACCCATCAAGAATATATCTCTTTGCAACACAGAGAGACTGCTACAGCAAACCACTACCAACTTGCAGAGTTGTATAGTCCAGTCCCAAGGGATACAAAATACCCCCACACCTAAGTCTTGGGGAACATTGTGGAAGAGGAGGAAGAAAGACTGTAGGAGCCAGAGGATCAGAAACTTGATTGTGAGATTGTGTCTCTTAGTAACATCAGAAGCTACACCTGTAAAGTTTCACCAACATGACTGCCCAAATGTGAGCTGAACAAAGAACACATCAGCAAACACATGAAATTGTATAAAGAAAGCTCATGATGCCACAATCCTACACCAGAACTATAAACAAGTAAATAAATCTGGGAATGGAAGAGTTGGCCTTCCTCAGAGAGGAGAACACCAAATGGTTATCCAGAGCCATATAATCAGGCCTGCAGACATACATACAAATACTGCTATATGAACTCAGAAAGATTATATTTGGTAATATATATGTATATGTATGTATGTATGTATATATATATATATATTCATATATGCATTTAATAAAAATTGATGAAAAGAGAGGCCATGCATTTGAAGGAGAGCAAGGAATGATATATGGGAAGATTTTGGAGGAAGAAAAGGAAAGGGAGAAATGTAATTAAAACACAATCTCAAAAATAAACAACATAGATCAGTTGCTCCTTTCTGATCTCTTCCTTTACCTTCATCCTTCTCATTATCATTATGGCCATGCCTTAAGAAGTAAAATAACAGGCTAAAGAGATGCCTTGGTAGTTAATATGGAGCCAGAGAGATGGCTCAGCAGCTAAGAATGTGTTACTCTTTGCAGAGGACCTGAATTTGGTTCTTAGAACCACCATGTAGGCTAATAACTGTCTGTAGTCCTAGGTGTAAGAGATCTGATGCTTCTTCTGGACTCCATGAGCACACACACACACACACACACACACACACACACACACATACATATATACACAGAGATACAATAGCACATAGCTAAATTAAGTTCATAGTTTTAAAAAAGAAATAAAGGAAGGATTGGGGGTTTAGACTTTTCCTTTGTTCTAATTCTCCATAGATTTTTTTAAATCATAATACTCTATTAGCAGACTTTCTGCCCTTATTCAAACATTCCTTAAAAATGTAGCTGATCATAAATAAAAAGTTATTGGTAACTAGTCTTTTTAACATAAGTCAATTAATGAGTCAAATAGAAGTTTAAATGCAAACACCTTATGTAATTTCTTCTGTTAAGATTGTAACATCCTTTCTAGAATCAGTGTGAAGCCAACCAAGATGGGCTGATGTGCATGATATGTACAAATCAGCCACTCATTTTTTTAACCACAACATACTTCTTATTCCATAAACTTGTATTCTTATTCTCATGCATGTTCTGCATCCATTTCTTTTCTGAATTCCTATCTCTCTAGTGCTACTTGGTGCACTTGGTCATTGGCATGGTGTCATCTAATAGGAGTGCTTGCTTGGCCAGCTCTTCCACAAGCAGCAGCAGCAAGATACAGGACTTCTGGATGTCTCTGGATGAAATTCATCTGGATGTCACCAAGAATTTATTGTGATGAACTGACTGAGAACCTCCTAACCCATGCAGTAGATGATGCCCTGGAAAAAGGACTTCATGCTGCTAATGGTCTTAGCTGACCTGCTGGTGTGAGATAGACTCACCTCAGCACTTGTTAAAATACACTGGGTAGCTCTCCTGGTGCTGTGCTTGTAATTTATTTATTTATTTATTTATTTATTTATTTATTTATTTATTTATTTATTTTTGCCATACTTCTGCATCCTGTTCACAGACTTATTAGGTCCCTTCTTTGGGGGCAGCAGAGGACTTGATGGATTCGGGTACTTCAGTATAACTGTTTAAAAGATTTATTTTATTTGTATTTACATATATACATGTATGCATGTGTGAGTGCATGTGTGTGTGGGGGGGTGCCTGTGGAGGCCAGAAGAGGGTATCCCTTCAAACAAAAGTATAAGTGGTCCTGAGTGACTTGGCATGGTTGCTAGAAACTGAATTCAAGTCCTCTGGAAGAGCAGCAAGTGTTCTCAAGCCATCTCTGCATTCCGTTTACCTTTTTAAAGCTATTGTAATATTAGTAAAAATATGAAAGAATCTGGAATTTTCTGAATCTTAGTTTTTTTCCCAATGTACAAAAAGCAATTGCTTCAGATTTAATGCTAGGTAGAAGACTCCTCTCCCAATTCTGATACTCATGTAATTTGAGCTATTTATCTTTACTGTTGTGATATAACTTTTTCTCCTTTTGACATTACATAGCTACAAGCTTATGTAAATGGATAAATCACCAAATAACATTTTTAAATACAATTCCATGGATGTTATTCTTTCAAATCCTCCATTTCTAAAACTTTCCATATGGACACTTAACCTTGCAGAAAGAAAACGCATGTCCAGAAGGCAGGCTGACAATTAGCTTAGGGGAATGGAAGCTAGGATACTTTCATTATAGGAAAGGAATGATTGAAAGGAAAATGGTATATGGAGTATTATTGAGACTCTAGAATTTTCAAAGCTGAGGAAAATTGATATTAGGCAGAAACAAAAATAGCAGAGTACTTCTGGACATTCACACAATCACAAATAAGTAAGTTGTGATAGCATTCAATAGAAATCTTTAGACCTCAAATAATGTGAAATGTGGAATAATGGAATGGCATTATTTGGAAGGCATGTTTTCCATTCAAGTGACAGGCATATTTCTTCTTGGCTGAAACATAATTTATTAATTATTTGTGAGATTGTCATCAATTATTTATGAAGTTATCAAAGGGTTAAATAAATAAATAGAAACATGGCTGCATAAATAGTGAATGCCAAAGCATGAATAGGATGCTAAGGAGATAAGCACAGACAAAAGATGCCAATGTTATTTCATTTGTCCAGGACAATGAAGTAGCATAGCAATAGATTTCTCCTACAGGGATATTTGGGGCCCAAGAGATTCACCCATAGGCTAAATAGACATGATCATTTTGACAATTGGTCTTCATAGTCAACTCAACTACAGTTGGCATCACCATAGAAACACATGTCTGAGTCTTTCTATGATGGCATTTCCAGAGAGGATTGACTGAGATGGAAAGACCCACTCTGAATGTGGGAGGCACCATCCCATGCTTTGGGGTCTTATGTTGGATAAAAGAATAAAGGGAGCTGAGAGCCATCTTTTATCTCCCTTTGCTTCCTGACTGTGGATGTAACATAACCAACTGCATCATGCTTCTGCCTTCATGAATCCCTCCCACCCCATTGATGGATTTTACCTTGAAACTATGAGCCAAAATAAATCACTCTTTCTTTAAATTGTTTTCATCAGTTATTGTGTCACTGTAATAATGGGAATAACTAATATAATTGTCCTTGTCAAATATGACAGAAAAGAAGTTTATGTCAGGAGAGAATGACCCAGTGAAGGCGAGACTGAGGAAAGAAAGGAGTCATGGTCTTTAAGATGGGGAGTTGACCATGTGGACAAACACTGAAGAAGGGTAGCTCTGCTCAGTTGGCAACAATGGTGTCAAACAAGGTCCTGGTCTTCCATGTATGACATTGGAAAATTCTTCTTTGGTGATAGAGTTATCAGATCCCCGCTGACATGCAGCTCTTGGCTTTACAGACACAGCAGTCCATGACTTGACAGAGATCCCAATCAGCTTCTTTCTTAGTCTTAAATTTGAAAAGAAAGATAGTGATGAGCAATCTGAGCAGATACTGAGCAACAGCAGCTGCAATGAAATTAGACACCAAAACAAACAAGAAAAGTTATCTGAAAGAAAAATATTGGGGTTAAAAGAATCTCTTTGTGTACTTGGAAGTGGAAACATACTCTGTGAACAAAGGTCTATTACCACAGACAGTGCTTCTGTGATGGGCCAAAGAAACAGTTCCATCCAAGTTTAGTCTTAACTTTGTGAATCAATCAATTGGAGCTTACCTACAAGATTATGGGAAACTTCTGGGTGCCTCTATCATTCAGGAAAATCATCTCCAGCCCCAATAACTGTTAACCACCTGTGAATTCTCAGACAGTGGATCACTAATGATCTCATCATGTTTGGGTCTCTTAATGGTAAATACAGCCACTGGGAGTTCAAGAGGAAAGATTCTGTGTCAACCTTGAGTCAGCTTTTTATAATACACTCATCTTCACAAATACAAAGGCCATGTCCCAAACAAAATGTGATATACTTCACCAAGGTTGTAGACAGTCTATAGTAATTCATGGGTCTGTGGAAGGCAGCTGGAATCCAGGGAGGAGAAGTCAGGACATAGCATCTGACCCTAACAACTCTATCAACAGTAAAAATATTCATGTGGACATTTGTATGCACTAACACACTGATTCACACATATTAAAATTAGCTGCAGATGTGAATTCAGGTAGAAATTAAAATACACAGAAGCTGAGAATTTAAAAAAAAAAAAACCTTCTGTTCTATAAAAGTTATTATTGAAAATGTCAAAATTGATTTTCAGCCTCATGAAAGGCACAGACTTTGTTTTTTAATCAAATGATACCAGAAGGATAAATTCTACATCTTACCTGCCTCAGCCTTCATTATTTTTGCTACCCAACCACCCTGTTCACCTTTGGCCTTTATAACGCAGCTCTCCATCCTGCCTTACTTTTGTCTCTTATGAAATAGAATCCTAAATGTAGCACACCTACCTTCTTTATCCATCTTCTTGTATTAAGAAAAGTGTCTTAAACTTTAAAGTTTTACTTCTGTTATCAGAGAAAGAATAGAGATGTTGGCCAAAAATAAATTTTTATCTAAAGAACAATGCTTGACTGCTTTTCAGAAAAAAGTAAATACTGACTTTTAAAGAAGAGTCAGGGAAATGACCTTTGTTACCTTGCTGCTCTAGGACTGTGCAGTTGGAATTAATGTACACACCCAACTGTGTCTTTAAGACTGAGTCAATAGGAGCCAAAGGCCAGAGAAAGGCCATGTATCTAGTATGAGCTGTAAACATTGCTTCAGTCTGCACCATTGGTTTACTTGACACATAAAGTTATGCTTTGTGGTCTGACAAGATGTGTACCGAACAGTCTAGTATCATAGAAAAACTGACACATACTGCATTTATTTCCTTTCATGAAATCTGAATATCTGAGAAGTTAAAAATTCTAGACATAATAACAGAATTGTCTATGGAATGCATCATGTCATGTGTAGACTCATGCATACACACATATTCCATTCTCTGTGAAAAGATTATATACATAATTGTGTTTATAACAATGACTAGTAATCTGGCTAGTATGATTAGCCATATCAGTGGGCTCTAGGTTTAAGTTAGAGACCCTGCCTCAGTGAATTAGGTGGCAGACCCCTGAGGATGATTCTTGAAATCAACCTTGGACCTCCACATGTATGCACACCAACACATATGTGGTCCCACATACATGCAGAATCATGCATGTATATGCTCATGTAAGCCACACATGTTAACAATGGAAAAAGAAAAATGCACATATTATTGTAAAAGTGAGTATAACATACTTTCCTCCTACCATATATATTTACAGTTGAAATTTCAACAGTGGTATATACTATGCCTGGAATTTTGTAATAGGAAGAACCTATAATAATTCTCTAAAAAGTTAAGGTAGCATCTACATAGGCATTAGGTTTTGTTCAAGGAAAAATATGCAAAGGCCTTTAGTCTGGCCTCAGAATGCATGAATGCCCATTCAGTGAAATGCAAACACCACATGAACAAGCATCTTGTCACACAGTAACAGATAACCAATACACTTTGGAAATCAGGAGTAACTATAAAACATATAAATGGATAACCACATAAGCAAATTGGTGTTCACCACCTCTGGGTAGTGTCAGTAGAAGCCAGTGCCCATGTCACCAGTCTCTTTATCCTCTCCTGTGATTACCAATAGCACTCACCACCCCACCTCTGGATTGGTCCAGGATTCTGTGTGACAATAATAATGAATCAGATGATGCTCTATCACTGGATGATTTACAGTCAGCACAGAGCATGAGTCTTTGGTCTCTGTTGTCACATGCCATTGAAATCTATTGCTTAGTACCTTGGTATTTCAGTTTCAAATGACTACTAAAAATGCTCCCGACTCTGAGCCAGGTGGCTCAGAGAATAATGGTACTTGCTGCCCAGCCTTGTGAGCTGTGTTTGTTCTCAGAGACCTACACAGTGGAAGGAGAAAACTGATTCCCAAAAGTTGTCCTCTGATTTTCAAACATACACCATGACATGTGTACACACACACACACACACACACCACAGTGTTTTAAAAAGTAATAAAATCCTTCAAGCATAGAGTTCTGCTATAACATCTTTTAAAAAAGTACATGTTTTATTAAGTGTGTGTGTGTGTGTGTGTTGGCATGCTTGTGAAGGTCAGAGGACAACTTGTGGGAATTTGCTCTCTCCTTCCACCATGTAGGCCACGGGGATGAAACTCAGATTTCGAGGTTTGGCAGCAAATGCCTTCACCAGCTGAGCCATCTCACTGGTCCTATAACATCTTTTAAATGATTGTTGTATTAATAGATACTTCTCAAAAGAACCCCTACATTTTGAAGGTACCTGTTTTGGTGGCTTTCATCAGATTTACAAAATCATATTATCAGATTTTAGACTGGTTATTTAACCCTTAGAGAGATCCTGTACTCATTAGTATTCATGACCCCTTAGCCCTCAGACTTTAGCAATAAGGAACCCCTCTTTCTGTTTTATGGCTTGAATTCTTGAAATGCTAATCCCCCAATGCAACAATGTTCACAAAAGGGATTTGAAAGAACTGAGTCAGGATGGAAATATCTTAGTTTGTGTTGTCATTCATTAGTTGATGTAGAGTTGGCATTTTGTATCTTTTTTATTAATACTAATAATGTCATAAACATTGAATACAGTTGTGTGTGTCACAACACTCAAAGGAGAACTTTCAGATATCTGTTCTCACCTTCCACCTACTGAAGCAAGATCTCTCTCTCTCTCTCTCTCTCTCTCTCTCTCTCTCTCTCTCTCTCTCTCTCTCTCTCTCTCTCTCTCTCTCTCGATTTGTGAGACAGTGTTCCTCTGTGTAACAACAGCCCTGGCTGTTCTGGAACTCACTTTGTAGACCAGGCTAGCCTCAAATTTACGAAGATCTGCCTGCCTTTGCTTCCTGAGTTCTGGGATTAAAGATGTGTGCCACCATGCCAGGCCAGCAGGGTCTCTCTTGATGCTTCTACTGAGCTGTATACTCCAAGGCTCTCTGGCCTACAAGCTTCCATGGAAGTCTTCAGTCTCTACCTGCTTCTTGCTATAAAAGTGCTGGGGATAGAGATGGATGGCCTCATATATCAAGTGGCTTTTTACATGGGTTTAGAGCATGGGTCATCAGGGTTGTATGGCTGGCATTTTCACTGGCTGAGCTATCTCTCTGACTATGTTCTCCCTTTTCGAAGAACCGCGAAGCTGTTTGCAAAAGTTGGCTGCAGCAGTTAAATGAATTGATGAATCAGCTTTCCAGTCTCCATCTCTTTGCCGATGTTGGTAATTGTACATTCTTTTATTCTACTCACCCCAATGATGTAGTGTCTCATTGTGGATTTGATCAGCATTTCTCTAAAGAACAATGGTGGTGATGTCTTTCAGCAGGCTTAGGCTTATTACCTACTTGTGTATTGTCTCTGCATGGTGCATCAAGCTGAACCCTTGGCCTCATTTGAAAATTTTCCTTTTGTTAGTTCAAGCAACCCTTCATAGGTCCAATATCCTTGTCAGACGCATAGCTCCCAAAACACTTTTTTTTTTTTTTTTGGTTTTTCGAGACAGGGTTTCTCTGTGTAGCTTTGCACCTTTTCCTGGAACTCACTTGGTAGCCCAGGCTGGCCTCGGACTCACAGAGATCCGCCTGGCTCTGCCTCCCCAGTGCTGGGATTAAAGGCATGCACCACCACTGCCTGGCTCCAAAACACTTTTATTGTGTAGGTTATCTGCCACTGCCGAGATGATGTTCTTTGAATCATAAACTTTTAAAACTTATTGGTGAAGTTCAACTGACATTGTGGTTTTTATTATAATTGTAATGATTATGTTTAAAAGTTCAGTGTGTTCTCCTGTTGTTTAATGGGGTCTCATGTATTCCTAGCTAGCCTAGGAAGTCTTCAACTTTTTATATAACTATTGATGACCTTGAACTTTTTTTTTAAAGATATATTTATTACGTATACAGAAGAGGGTGCCAAATCTCATTACAGATGGTTGTGAGCCACCATGTGGGTACTGGGAATTGAACTCAGGACCTCTGGAAGAGCAGTCGGTGCTCTTAACCGCTGAGCCATCTCTCCAGCCCAGACCTTGAACTTTTAATCCTCTTCCATTTACCTCTTGGATGCTGGGAATTCAGTTGTGTGCCACCATGCCCAGTGCCCAGTTAATGAGGTAATGGAGATCAAATCCAGGGTCTTGTGCATACTAGGCTAAAGAAGTTGAGATTTGTACTCTTGTATTTAAATCTATGATCTGTTTTGAGTTCATTTTTTTTTTCAGTAGATCTCCTGTAACTGGGTCTGGTCTTGAACTCCCTATGCAACCAAGGATGACTTCTTACATCCTACAAGCTGGGAATAAAGGAGTGGAGTCCCGCAGGGCAACTCATTTGCCCTTTTTTTGTAACAATAGGCTCTCTATCACTGTGTAGACCAGACTGGCTTCAATTTGACCATGTATGGAGAGTGACCTTGAACCTCTGATTCTCCTGCCTCCACCTCCCAAGTTCTGGAAGCACATGTATGTACCACCATGTCTTTTATGTGGTGCTAGGGATTGAATCCAAGGTTTTGTGCAGGCCAGGCAAGCACCATGCCAACTGAGCCACATAGCCAACCCCTTTCCTCCATTCCATGTCCTCTTTAAATGAAGCTGAATCCTGACTTTTGGAAGGGAGAAATTCCTAAGACACAAAAACAGAGATTCCTAAGAGCAAAGTCATGGGAAGCCATAACCGGAGGAGGAATCCAAGCCTCACCAATGGATATCACTCTCTGTAACTCAAGGTCAGCCCCAGCTTCATGGTCTCATATACTATGAAGTCATAGAGTCCCCAGTACCAGAAAGATCCCATACTTGCTTTAATGCTTTGTCATTTTTTTTTTAACAAGACGCCTTGCATTTTCATTTCACACTAAATCCTACAAACCATTTTTGTATAGTCTTCCCAGTGGCTGCACTGAGAAGTTTCTGAATTCATTATAAACCAGGGACTGCTCTTCTGTCTCCTGTTCTTAATGGCAATGTTTATAGCTATTGTCCTTCCCCATTCCTCCAGTGAATGCTGAGTCTGTGACAAGGAAGATAACTGATTCTTTTAATTCACTGTTCTGAACAAAGAGAGATACCTCCAGACCAGATAAGAAGAATGCCAGCCATCACTCCCAGAACCTGAACTTGGACCTTGCTTCTCTGCCTCATACCTTAGGGAGAGAATAATACCCATTGTGGTTGATGGAATACATTTTCTGTGTACAATGGAGACTGGAACAAATAATTGGTGACTTGAGGAAGGGGATGTGGTGGTTTAAGTGTCCTTCATAATGTGCTGCTCTGCCCAGTGGAATTCAGATATGTTCATGTGTTTTTCTCTGATTGATAAAACTCCAGTTCAGAAACATACAACTTTCAACAAACACGTTACTGCATGTTGCTTGAGGAATCTCACCACGGTTCAGAGTAGAAAACTCAGTCAATATTCAATAAATGAGTAGTGATAAAAGTCATCTGTGCTTAAAGCAGCATTAAGGTGTCTGTTACCAGTGCATAATTTGCCTATATACTTTATTAGAGGAAAAATATCTCAGGACAAAAGTTAATCATCTTGGGACTAGAGAAATGGCTCAGAGGTTAAGAGTGGAGTATATACTGCTCTTGTAGAGTGCCTGTGATTGATTCCCAAGCCGTGACAAGTGGCTCACAGTCTGTAACTTCAGCTCTAGGGGAACTGATACCCTATTTGGAACTCCAGAGGCACCTGCATTCAGATATGCACAAAGCCCAACATATACATATATACAAATTATTTTTAATTTAAGTTAATCAACTTTGTGTTGAATATATGTTAAATATCATTGTGTATAGCCACATACAGACGTTTGCATGTAAACAAATGTATACATTTGCAATATCAATGAGTATTTTCACTTATACCCTACCACATGTGTAGGAAAGTTCTGTTTGGAGTTTCTTTGTCTTGTTTGGACTACAATAACACAACTGAAATTTATTTGTTTTTTGTAATTTTGAAGACTGGGGAGTCCAAAATCTAGGTCATGCAATATTCAAGGTCTAGGAAAGCCCCATTTCTCATTAAAAAAAAAAGATTTATTGCTCCATCCTCATGTGATAGAAGAGGCAAGACAGCTCTCTCTAGGACCCTTTTCAACAGGTGTGTTTATTATTATTTTAAGGGTGTGTCTGTGTGTGTGTGTGTGTGTGTGTGTGTGTGTGTGTGTGTGTGTGTGTACAATCACATGTGAATTTAGGTATCTGTGAAGGCCAGAGGTGTTGGATCCACTGGAACTAGAGTGGCAAGGAGTTGTGAGATTCCTGATTTGGGGACTGGTAACCAAACTCTCATCCTTTTTGAGTGCAACAGACCCTCTCAGCTATAGGGCCATCTCTCTTGTTCCTTCTGGGATCTCTTTTATCAGCACACTCTTCAAGCATTTCTGTTGCTATGATAAAACACACCCTGCCCAAAGTATAACTTAAGAGAGAAGGGTTATACTCACTAATAATTCCATATCATAATCTATTACTGCAGTGGCATCAAGACAGGAACTTCAAACAACTAGTCCATCATCCCCTCAGTCAAGAGCAGAGAAAAATGAATGCATGTGTGCTTCCTTTGCTTGCATTCATCACTCTTATACAGTTCAGGACCTCTAGCCTAGGGAATACAGCAGGCCACAGTAGACAGGGTCTTCCCACATCAATTAACCTAAGACAACCCCCCACAGGCATGCCCAGAGCCCAGCCCAGTCTAAACCATTCCTCATTGAGACCCTCTTCCCAGGTGACTCTAGGCAGTGTCAGCTTGGCAATGAAGCTGAGCATCACAAGCATTAAGCTCGCCATGAAGGTTCTACATAAATCTATATGATTTAATCCACTCCCAGAGGTCCCTCCTCTTGAAACCATCACTTCAGGCATCAATATTCAATTTACGACTTGAGGAGCTAACACAAATATACAGAAACAGAACATAACAGAGAAACTGTACATGTTGTTTAGATTACTGTAAATATGACTGTGTTTTTTCAATTATGTCTGAAATTCTGAGGTAAGAGCTTGCAAAGCAAAGTGTTGTAGCCTGTTTATAACTTTCTGCTATGAATGTACCATGACAAACTGGAGACACGCATGCACGCACATGCACACATAGAGTCTGGCAAAGAAGATTTTGGAAGCAAAGTGAGTGAGCCTGACACGGTCAGTGTTGGCACCCCTGCTTGGACTATTCCCACCAAAACATGCTAACTGCAGATACAAAGATGAGACAAGCAGTTGTTTCTCAACATCGTGCTTCCTGTTTACCACACAACTCGAAGATACTCCAAATGGCATCTACAGCTATCTCATCATATTCAACAGCTGTCGGGGATTGGCCTATGATGGTGTGAATATGAGCCATCTGCTCCCCACTAGAAACCTGATTATTCAGGAAGCCTACTTCTTGCCGATGGCATACAGACCCACAGGGTGTTTAGATGCATGGAAACATGGATAAATGGGGCACTCTTTATGGGAACAGGTGCCATCCAGGAAGCCTTTAAAAAGCGTGATGTTGTGAACTGGCATTTTAGAGTCCATTCCCTATGGTGTGATGCCTTACTTAGCCTTGATGCAGCGGGGAGGGGCTAGGTCTGGCCCCAACTTGTATGCCAGCCTGTGTTGATTACCCAAGGGAGGCCTTACCCTCTATGGGGAGGGGATAGGGGTAGGATGGGGAAAGGTGGGGGGAGTGAGAGAAGAAGAAGAAGGAGGAGCAGGGATTGGTATGTAAAAGGAAAGAAAAATTTTATTAAATAAAAAAGTTATTTTAAAAAGCATGAAGTTGATCCAAACTTTATACTTCTGGATCATGAGGAAGGACCCTTTTTTCTCCCTGCAGGAGCTGAACCATCCATGAAAATGTACAGAATAAAGTATCCTTAGGGGAAAAAAAAAGACTTCAGAGTAGTAATAAAAAAATAAGATATCTCTAATTTAAATGAACATGTACCAGAATGACAATAATGAAATTTAAATAATCCTATTTTAAGATCCTATTTAAGGACAATTCCATATATGGATTAATGTTCTGTTAAAAGTGCTGTCTCAGATTCTCTGTAAGACCTTCATCAAGTGATTTAATCTTTCTGGAGTTCAGTTTCTCCATAAACCTAATTAGATTAGGATGTCTTTCCCACCAGCTACATTGGGATCTCATACAGCTATTATGGCATGAGATTAGAATGTCTTTTGGAAGACGAGCCACAGCATGTGAGGTATAGTATTTCCATGGATTCCACTCAACTGCCCAGACACCTTTATTTACCTGGGTTGAATTCTCTCCTGGTGTCAATACAGAACAGAATGAAATAATCCATAACATATGTCCCATGAAGATGCAGAGCACCATGGGCACCATACACCATGGATTTCCCCTTCTTTCTGTAGACAGCAGGCTAAGGGTATGAGTAGAAAGCAATAGCTGAGAGACTGAGAGGCTAGACATGTCTTTTGAGAGCTCACAGGAAGAAAACTGAAATTCAATTTGGGCTGCTAAAGAGTAGCAAGTTTTGCCAGCATCCACCAGAGGGTTTTATTGGGGAGGGGGATTCAGAGGTAAGCTTTAACAATAATAGTAATTAAGACTTTAAAGCCCAGATTGGCACAGCCAGTACACCTGAACAGAGGTGAGCTATCACTGTGCCTAATGCTAACAAAAGTCAAATTGCCCTGTAGATAAAAATCACAGATTCCATCTGAACCTTGGGTGTCATCAAAAGTGATCATGTGCCATTCCCAGGACTTCAGTTAAAAGAATCAGACACAGAGAAAGGGCCACTGATTAAAATGTAAAGAAAGAGAAGAGCATTGAAATAAAGAAATTAAGAGAAAGTGTAGATACTGAGTTATAAGACAGTGATTAGATGGCATGTTCAATAACTATGGTCAAGAAATGATCTAAGTCTGGTGAGTTGTTCCATATGACATGAATACAGGACTCCTGGAAAATCAAATGTGACTGAAGTTAAATACCCACCACAAAGATTCTAGAAAGAATGGAAAACTGAAGTAAAATCAATCAGTAATGAAAGGAAGCAAGATTAACAATGTAGTTTGAAATATACAAAACTACAAGGGGAGGGAGAATCGGGTTTCTTGGGATGCAGTCCCTGCTACACTGCCTACACCCAGTGGATGGCCCTAATACCCACACAGATGGGCAGCCCTCCCCCCCCCAGCCCGTACACTGCCTACACCCAGTGGATCACCCTAACACCCACACAGATGGGCAACCCCCCTGCTACACTGCCTACACCCAGTGGATCGCCCTAACACCCACACAGATGGGCAGCGCCCCCGGTACACCACCTACACCCCAGTAAATGATACTAGAACACACATAGATGGGCAGTACTACTCAGATTTGTTATTTTCTTTTGTTTGTTTGTTTGTTTGTTTGTTTGTTTGTTTGTTTTAAGGGTAAATGAAGCTGGGAGTGATGTAGTGGGTCTGTCATCTTAAATGACAGAGGCAAAATGACTGAAACCAAAGAAATAAGAAAAGAAATGATAAAAGCCAGAGTAAAGGTTTTTTTTTTCTAGAGATTGGTAATATTTTCATAGCTTTCTGAAAACAACAAATAGGAACTCAAAACAATAGAAAGAAAACACACACATAAAAGAACACAAAAATAATAAAATTATTGAAGGGGCCCACACACCATAGTGTGCTCCCTTCTGGACCCCAGATTAGGTACAGACCACATCTAAACACCAATTTGCAATACAAAGAAATCCTTTATTAAACAATGCAAAGAAACGAGGTGGCTGAATCTGAAGAAACAGCAACAAATAGCTTTGCAGGTATGATTTTAAGAAGAAATAGGAGGGGTCTATGTTCGAATGAGCTTGGATACTTTATAAGTTCTGATTGGTCATGTTAATCAAGGTAGCCAAATGGGGATTTTTGATTGCTGGACCTTGATGTTCTGATAGTTGGACCTTGGTGATCAGCCTCAGGAATGAATCAGGAATAAGAAAGTGGCCAGATAAGGTAATAGACACTGGTGGCTAGCTTTAGGAACGTGGAAGTGCCTAAATAAGGGAATCCAAGGGTTTAGCGAGGGAGAGGGAAGGGGGAGGGACAAGACCTTCCTGTGTGGTGCCATGTTTGCTATTCTTGGTCCTGTTAGAGCCCTTCAATAATGAAAATATCTGCCAAAGTGTTATTTACAACTCACCAAAAACACTCTTCAGTAACATAAGAATAAAAATGTTTCATTTATATAAAACAAAGAGAGATAATGGTTAGAAGACATTTTCTTTTCACTTTTAGAGATTTATTTTTACTTTATGTATATGAGTGTTGCCTGCATACAAGTATGCTCACCATGTGGATACACAGCCCACAATGGCCATAAGAGTGTATAGCATCCTCTGGGACTTGAGTTATGGACTGTTGTGAGCTCTCATATGGATGCTGGGACTGAACCCAGGTCCTCTGGAAGAGTAGCCAGTGCTCTTAGCCATTTAGCCATCTCTCTAGCACTGCTAGAGTTATTTTCTAAATGAAGTTTTAAAGAGACTGTCTTTAGGTAAGTTGAAAAATGTAAAAGAGGAGCATGTGGAAATGAAAAGTATGTAATGAAAAAGAAAATATATTTATAATATCTGGGTTTTTTGTAATATATGTTTGTGTTTGACTGTTTGTTTATATGTGCATCAAATGTATTCCTGGTGTCACTGATGCCAGAAGAAGGTGTTGGACTCACTGGAGTTGTATCTACAAATAGCTGTTAGCTACTGATATGGGTCCTGGGGCCCAAATTCAGCTCTTCTGAAAGAGCAGCAGTGCTCTTAACCACTGAACTATCTTCACAGCCCTAAAATATCTAAATGAATTTAACTTTCAAGATACTATTAGCAATGTATTATATTTATTTATTTTATTAAGAAATTTTATTAATCATTTTACATACCAATCGCAGATACCCCTCTTCCCTCCTCCTACCCCTCCTACAAGAATGTAAGCCCTCCCATGGGGAGTCAGCAGAGCCTCTTACATTCAGTAGAGGCAGGTCCAAGCCCCTCCCCTTGCATCAAGGCTGTAGGAGGTGTCCTGCCATAGATAGTGGGCTCCAAAAAGCCAGCTCATACCCCAGGCATGGATCCTGATCCTACACTATTGAAAAGTAAAAACAATAGCAGCACAAAAAAAAGCAAATTGTCTTATTTTTCCCATTATGTAGGAAGTAGCATATGAACATACTTTACAGTGGAGTCTATGAGGTCAAGAATGGATAATCTATTTTTCAGCTGCTAAAAAGAGAGCAAAAGACTGTTTATCTAGAAAACTGTGAGAGAAGAAGAAATACTAGACATGTCTACTGTCAAAGTAGAGAGGGAAAGGGAGCTGAGCAGATGGCTCAGAGAGAGGAGTGCTTGCTGAGCAAGCTTGAGGACCTTTGTTCAGGTCTCCAGCACCTGTCTCTAAACTAAGCATGGGACATGAACTTTTAATGCTAACTCAGACATGAGGGCTCAGTCCCTGCCTTCTCGGCCAGTGAGGATAACTTTAACAATGAATTTCAGTGAGAGAACCTGGCTCAAAAACTAAGACAGTGAAAAAAAGACTTTTAGCCTTTCTGCATGTGCATGGGCACACATATTTATACACACTAATTAAAATTATTTTTAAAGTAGACAGGAAAAATAAAAAAAGAGCATACAATGATAAGTGATAAAATTAAAAAGAAATTAGGAAAAAAGAGATCTAGACTCAAAGTATAATATAAATTACATTAAGTGCAAATGAAATAATTCACACATATGTGGAAAGAGGTTGTTTATGTTAATTTTCTATAGATGTATGGCAAATCATAACAAAGGGTGTGGTTTAAATAGCACCCATTTAGTAACTCAAAGTTGTATGCACAGAAAGTTTCAAGCAGACTAGCCAGGATTCTTGGGTGAGGGTCTGGCAGGCTAAGATGACAGCATCAGTAAGACATTTTTATCTGAGGGATCTGAGAGAATATCTTCTCCCACATTTATTCATATTATGGGCCAATCTAGCTGTACTACTCCAGTGTGGATACCCAAAGGAATTTAATGTAGCATCCCACAGAAACTTCTGCTCATCCACATTCATTAAGGTGCTATGTTTAGTATCCAAGACAGGAAACCAGAGCAATTTTCTGCCAGTCAACTATGAGCTCCCATCACTTACGCCTGTGTATAAAGATAGCACGCACGCGCGCGCACACACACATGCACACACACACACACACACACACACACACAAAGGGAGAGAGAGAGACCACATATGTGTGTTTAAATGTATATCCATATATTTCATTATAGTGAATTTCAGATACTACAATGTAGAATAAAAGGGAAAGATAAATAAATCCAAATAGCAAATCAATGAAGCATAAAGAAGAATGTGTGTATTGCTCATTTATGGTAATGTGATCTGTGACAAAGAGGGCAAAGTGAAACAGCGAAAATAGCAATCTTCCATTCAATTGTGTTGCATTTGCTGTGTGGAAAAGAGCAGCTTGACCCCTGTCTCTAGCCAAGCATACCACTAATACTAGGCTGTTGGGATTGGATTTCACTAAAAAACAATGACTTCAGAAGAACACTGTTTATAAGTTTTTTGGATAAACAAAGACACAGCACTAAGGAGTAAGGAAAAGATCAGCCAACTAGAATACATTAATGACTAAGAAAAATAAACACCAAAGGGAAGATGATACTTATAATATATGCAGTTGGCAAAGGCCACAAGTTGGAGTTTATAAAGAATCTCTACAAGTCAACAAGAAAGAAGTAAGCCAATAGAAAAACTTGGCAGAAGTTCACTCTAAATAGAAAAGGTTGGCCTGTGCCATTAATTCTTAAGAGAAGATAGCATGAAAGCTATTGTAGGATGCTACTCCCCACATTAAAGCTGCAGTTTAAAGTGGCGTAACAACAAGAGCTGGGAAATTTTAATCATTTGGATTACTCTGTAAGTGTTGAGAGAAATGGTTTGTGGGGCAAGAAAATCAGTTCATTCTTAAGTCAGACATGTATATAACCTCTGACTATGGAATTCTACCCTAGAGCATATGCTATAAAACATACATGTTGCACAAATCAAACATTGTTTCTAATAATGGCCATAGAACTACTATTTACAACATCCCCAATCCAGAAGTCAAATTGGCTGTCAGTAACACATGCAATAGAAATGAAAAACACAACATTTATTGATTAGTGCTACATGCAACAGCATCTGCCAACACACAACACAAAAATGTGTCATGTGTATTTGAACAATGGTGAAACTTATATAGATAAATGATATGACCGCTCCTTACAGTTCAAACAGGTGATATGAATAATAGGATCAGTTCTAGATTAAGCGTTGTCTCTAGAGAAGACTGAAATGCTACAGTTCATAAGGTTCGTAGCAGTAGAGTGGATTGGGTGAGTGGATTCATCTTTGTATCAGTATTCTTTTTCATGTCTGTGACCAAATATCTGAACAAAAGCAATTTAAAGAAGGAAGTGTTTATTTTGGCTCACATTTTTAAGGGATACAATTTACCATGGAGGAGAAGATATTTTGGCAAGATGCTCTCAATGAATACATTCAGGAAGCAGAGGAAAATGAATGTTATAGCTCTGTCCACTCTCTCTATTTTATTCTCCATACCATGCATGGCATTGAACCACTCATATTCAGACTGGGTCTTTCCTCCTCAATTATAATGCAATCATAAACATTCCTAAATGCATGGTTCATAAGTACACTAAATGTTTCTTTTTTTGTTAGTCCAGAAAATTGAAGAGTCAAAATAAAGGATCACAAGCCTACCCCTTGTCAACTTGACATCCAAATACATTGCTTTAAATCATACGTACCACCTCTGCTCTCCATAAACTCATGGCCATTTCATAATGAAAAGTGTGTTAGTATAACTTCAGAAGTTCCCAGTTTAAAAAAAATTCTCAACACTCTACAAAGTTTCAGGTTTTTTCTGAGATTTAAGGCAAACTCTTAATTGTAAGCTCCTATCAAATTAAAAAAAAAATAAGTACCGTACTTTGACTATACAGTGCTACAGAATTAAGAGGCCTATTCCAAAAGTGAATAGGGCATGGCAATAAAATAATGGGGCAAAGCAATACTGAAGTTCAAGGCAAACATTAAACTGTGGTGGCATTATGTTCCCCGAAATATTGTGCACTCTAATAAACTTATCTGGGGTTGGAGACAGGACAACTACAATATTAAACATGGAGGATAGTCAGTGGTAGCACACACCTTTAATCCTAGCATTCCAGAGGCAGAAATCCCTCTGGATCTCTGTGAGTTCAAGGCCACATTGGAAACAGCCAGGCATGGTGATACTCTCCTTTAATCCCAAGAAGTGAGCCTTTAATCCTAGGGAGTGATTGCAGATAGCAGAAAGGTATATAAGGCGTGAAGACCAGGAACTAGAAGCAATTTGGCTGGTCAAGCTTTCAGGCTTTCGAGCAGCAGTTCAGCTGAGATTCATTATGGATGAGGACTCAGAGGCTTCGAGTCTGAGGAAAGAGGATCAGCTGAGGAACTGGCAAGGTGAGGTAGCTGTGGCTTGTTCTGCTTCTCTGATCTTCCAGCATTCACCCCAATAACTGGCCTCAGGTTTGATTTTATTAATAAGACCTTCTAACAATTCATGCTACATTAAACCTTTATGTCTAGATATCAGGGGCACTTTGTGGCATCATCTGGGCACATGGAGCTTCCCTTTGAGGCAAGTTCTACTTAGTAGTTGCAACTAGTCCTAGGACCTCCTACATCTTGCAACCTCCACTGAAATGTAAGTTTTAGCTTCACCACTTCAAAAACTTCTTAACATCTACCTGCAAAGAATCCAATCCATATAGACACTATATGGCCTCATTTTTGGACCTTGGATGTAAGCTCCTGTGACCCTATGACTCCTGTATTTCATGCCTTTGAAATCAGCATCATGTACGAGACATTGACAAGTTCTGTTGACATCTTGATATTAAGGGTACCTTCTCCGACTCCTTTCAAATGAATCTTTGTTTATAGAAGCTAGGGCTTTAATGGGTGGTATTTAGTCCTCAGGGAGTCTTTCCTGTTATCCTAGTGCAGTTTAAAAACTCTCCTTAATTATACCAACCTTGTTAATTACAGTTGTTTATCTGTACATTCTTATCTAAAGCTTTGAATTTGCTTATAGCCTCACCAAACTGCATGTTTCTCTCCCCTAAGTTTGTGCTATGATTCTTGGTCTATGATTGCAACTTAGATAAGAGAAATGAACAATAAAAATGCTACAGCCTAAATGCCATGTCATCTTTCATTGTCCTCTACCATTTCATTCACATTTCCAGGACAGCAAACTACAATAAGATTCTTAGGCAGGGCAGCGGGTCAGGGGTGACCGGCAAGATGTCGGCCATCAGCGGCACTGAGCGGCTGTAGCGCGGCTCATCTGAGTGACAGGGGCCGGGCGGAGGCGGCTGAGAGTGGCCGAGGAGGGGAGGCGAGGCCGAGGCCGGGTGGCCGGGCGCCCAGGGTGCACGGGCCGCTGCCGGGAATGCGCCACAGCCCCCCGAGCAGCCGGCAAGGCGAGCCCCGCCGGAGCTCTTCATGCCGCCCACCGGCATAGAGCCCTCCAGGATGAACAGGAAGAAAGGAGACAAGGGCTTCGAAAGCCCACGGCCGTACAAATTAACCCATCAGGTCGTCTGTATCAACAACATAAACTTCCAGAGAAAATCTGTTGTGGGATTCGTGGAGCTGACTATATTTCCTACAGTTGCAAACTTGAATAGAATCAAATTAAACAGTAAACAGTGTAGAATATACCGAGTCAGGATCAATGACCTGGAGGCTGCTTTTATTTATAATGATCCAACCTTAGAAGTTTGTCACAGTGAATCAAAACAGCTGTTCTGGAACTCACTATGTTGACCAGGCTGGCCTTGAACTTGAGGAGAAATCTCAATTATTTTTCCAATGCATATGCAGCTGCTGTTAGTGCTGTGGATCCTGATGCCGGGAATGGAGAACTCTGCATTAAGGTCCCATCAGAGCTCTGGAAGCATGTTGATGAGTTGAAAGTTCTGAAGATACATATTAATTTTTCTTTGGATCAGCCGAAAGGAGGTCTTCATTTTGTGGTACCCAGTGTAGAGGGGAGTATGGCAGAGAGAGGTGCTCATGTCTTCTCTTGTGGGTATCAGAATTCTACAAGATTTTGGTTCCCATGTGTTGATTCATACTCTGAGTTGTGTACATGGAAATTAGAATTTACAGTAGATGCTGCAATGGTAGCCGTGTCCAATGGAGATTTGGTGGAGACAGTATATACCCATGATATGAGGAAGAAGACCTTCCATTATATGCTTACTATTCCGACAGCAGCATCCAATATCTCCTTGGCCATTGGGCCTTTTGAAATACTTGTAGATCCGTATATGCATGAGGTTACACATTTTTGTTTACCCCAACTTCTTCCATTACTTAAACATACCACATCATACCTTCACGAAGTTTTTGAATTTTATGAAGAAATTTTGACTTGTCGATATCCTTACTCCTGTTTTAAGACTGTCTTCATTGATGAGGCGTACGTTGAAGTGGCTGCTTACGCTTCTATGAGTATTTTTAGCACAAACCTCCTGCACAGTGCCATGATTATAGATGAGACGCCGCTGACCAGACGGTGCTTAGCGCAGGCCTTAGCACAGCAGTTCTTCGGATGCTTCATATCCAGAATGTCGTGGTCTGATGAATGGGTGCTGAAGGGAATTTCCGGCTATATTTACGGACTCTGGATGAAAAAAACTTTTGGCGTTAATGAGTACCGCCATTGGATTAAAGAGGAGCTAGATAAAATAGTGGCGTATGAATTGAAAACCGGGGGAGTTTTATTACATACCATATTTGGTGGTGGAAAAGAAAAGGATAACCCTGCATCTCATCTTCACTTTTCAATAAAGCATCCACACACACTGTCCTGGGAATACTACACTATGTTTCAGTGTAAGGCTCACCTTGTGATGAGACTGATTGAGAACAGAATCAGCATGGAGTTTATGCTACAGGTCTTCAATAAACTACTAAGTCTGGCTAGCACCGCCTCGTCTCAGAAGTTCCAGTCACACATGTGGAGCCAGATGCTGGTTTCCACCTATGGGTTTTTGAAATCCATTTCCAACGTCTCCGGCAAAGACATCCAGCCCTTAATAAAGCAGTGGGTAGACCAGAGTGGAGTAGTAAAATTTTACGGAAGTTTTGCGTTTAATAGAAAACGAAACGTTTTAGAACTAGAAATAAAACAAGATTACACATCTCCGGGAACTCAGAAGTATGTGGGACCACTTAAAGTGACAGTGCAAGAGTTAGACGGATCCTTCAACCATACCTTGCAAATTGAAGAAAACAGGCTTAAACATGATATACCCTGCCACTCTAAAAGCAGAAGGAATAAGAAGAAAAAAATCCCACTGATGAATGGGGAAGAAGTTGACATGGATCTTTCTGCAATGGACGCTGATTCCCCTTTGCTGTGGATAAGGATAGACCCAGACATGTCAGTCCTGAGGAAGGTGGAATTTGAGCAGGCTGATTTCATGTGGCAGTATGAACTCCGCTACGAGAGAGATGTTGTTGCTCAGCAGGAATCCATCCTGGCCTTGGAAAAATTCCCCACGCCAGCATCTCGTCTTGCACTCACTGATATTCTCGAGCAGGAGCAGTGTTTCTACCGAGTTCGAATGTCGGCGTGCTTCTGTCTTGCAAAGATTGCAAACTCAATGGTGAGCACATGGACAGGACCACCAGCCATGAAGTCACTCTTCACTAGAATGTTCTGCTGTAAAACATGTCCAAACATCGTGAAAACAAACAACTTCATGAGCTTTCAGAGCTATTTTCTACAGAAGACTATGCCGGTTGCCATGGCTTTGTTAAGAGATGTACATAATCTTTGTCCCAAAGAAGTTTTGACATTTATTTTAGATTTAATCAAGTATAATGACAACAGGAAAAATAAGATAACTATTATCGTGCAGAAATGATCGATGCCCTTGCTAATTCTGTTACACCTGCTGTCAGTGTGAATAATGAAGTCAGAACTTTGGATAACTTGAATCCTGATGTTCGACTAATTCTTGAAGAAATAACCCGGTTTTTGAATATGGAGAAACTTCTCCCAAGTTACAGACACACTATCACTGTCAGTTGCTTAAGAGCCATAAGGGTGCTTCAGAAGAATGGACATGTGCCAAGTGATTCATCTCTTTTCAAATCCTATGCGGAGTACGGCCATTTTGTGGACATCAGGATCGCGGCTCTGGAAGCTGTTGTTGATTACACAAAAGTGGACCGGAGTTATGAAGAACTTCAGTGGCTACTCAATATGATTCAGACTGATCCTGTACCTTATGTAAGGCATAAGATTCTAAACATGTTGACAAAGAATCCACCATTTACAAAGAACATGGAGTCTCCCTTATGCAATGAAGCCCTAGAAGATCAGCTCTGGAAACTGATGAATTCTGGGACTGCACATGACTGGAGGTTACGGTGTGGTGCTGTGGACCTGTACTTCACCCTGTTTGGCCTCAGTAGACCTTCCTGTTTACCCTTGCCAGAGCTCGGGCTTGTTCTTAATCTAAAGGAGAAAAAAGCTGTCTTGAATCCTACCATAATTCCAGAAGCTGGAGCAAGCAACCAGGAATCTTTGAGTAACCCAGGCTGTCATGCACAGCTAGCTGGATTTCAGAACCCTTTTTCAAGTTCTCAAGACGAGGAGGAGGTGGATATGGACACTGTTCATGATAGTCAGGCCTTCATTTCCCATCATCTGAACATGCTCGAAAGGCCGTCTACTCCAGGGCTTTCTAAATATCGACCATCAAGCTCCAGATCTTCCTTGATGCCCCAGCATTCATTAGGCTGTGACATCATACCAACCACAAAACCCCAGTGGAGTATGGAACTGTCCCGAAAGGGAACAGGTAAAGAGCAGCCTTTGGAGATGGGTGTGCACTCCATGGTAGCGGCTCCACTCTCAGTGTTTGCTAAGGAGTCGACGTCCTCTCGGCACAGCGAGCACCATCACCACCATCACCACGAGCACAAGAAGAAGAAGAAGAAGCACAAGCACAAGCACAAGCATAAGCACAAGCACGACAGCAAGGACAAGGACAAGGAGCCCTTTGCCTTCTCCAGCCCCGCCAGCGGCCGGTCTGTGCGCTCCCCGTCCCTCTCGGACTGAAGCCGAGCGGAGCCCTTCCAGAGTCCTGCCCAGAAGGCGCTTCTAACGCCCGGTCCTCTGCGGATATAGAGAAACCCAGAGTGTGCTTGAGGTCTGGGCATTCAGTTTCTGTTCTCTGTATAACTGGGATCGAAGTAGGAACTGGTTTTCTGGTTCTGGGTGAACTGTCCCACCCTTGTTTCTTCCTGGAAACACAGAGTGACTTCTTTTTAACAAGAGCCCTCATATCCACCGCAGATCCATTCACATAGTGGTCTCCTGTGGACTGCCAAGGTCAGGTGTGCTTGAAAGCCTTGGATGGGTGTCATGGGCAGAAGGACATTTCAGCAGAAGTAACTGCCAGATCTGGGATACCCAGTGTTTCCGTGAAGTGCTGAATAACACCACTTGGAATTGCTGGAAAGACGGACTTTTCTGTAGGACTCATCCTTCTTGGCTGCTTTCTGTGTTAGCCATAGAAAATAGTACCATCATTTATGAGCAAAGAATCTTGTATTTCCTTTTACCCTAAAGTACAAAAGGTTTGGAAAGAAATTATTTTTAAAAACATTTGATGTAACTATCTTTTGATAGTACATTTGGTGATTTTGAGCTTGCAATTTATCAAAACAGTCAGATCCACTATTATTCTCAAATCAAGATGTTTAAATTACATTTTGTTTTGTCTTCCATTAAGTACAAGTGATGTGTTTATATGTAAAATATGTGTTGCTTAATGTGGACAGTTTACACACATGATTCGTATTCTTTCTAAAATTACTGTGTATATAAGCCAGGCATGGTGCTGCATCCCTGTAATCTCAGTATTTGAGACGTCAAGGTAGGATCGTTCAAGACCAGCCTGAGATACATGAGAATCTGTATCAAGAAAACAAAGTAACAAAAGTTACTATTGATAACAAAATAGGATAATTTAAGAAGGTGTGTTTATTTGTTATTTATTGGCTTGGACATAATTCGGCCCACATTGGAGTATAACAACAACAGTTCAAAAATACGTGTGCAGTGTTTGGGTTTTATATTTTTAACAGTTTGTATGGTTGTATGTTTTGTCTTTGTTATTTTGTTTTTTTGGGGATTTACCAGGTTCTCTGTTAAATTTTTTTTCATATCCAATTTTTGTCATTTCCCTTGTTATTAAAATATTGGACTAAAATCTTATTCTCAGAATAAATATTTCAAAAGGGATCCAAAAAAAAAAAAAAGATTCTTAGGCAGAATATAACATGAATGGCCTCTAGCCCAAGTTCCCAATAGAGAATCGTTCTGCTCTAAAATCTCATGAGTCAAGCCTCTACTATCCATATTTCTCTCAATTTTGTACCTCTGAACTTCCACTATAATGTCCCATTAATTGGAGTTTACAACATTTAGGATCTTTTTAGTTCACAGCTTTAAGCCCTCCCACACTCCTCCACAAACCATATGTATGAGCCTACAAACTACATAACAACAACCCCACTCCTGATACCAATTCTGTATCAGTTACCTTTATCATTACTTTGACCAAATAACTGACCAAAAAAAAAAGTGAACTAAGACAAGAAGAGTTTCTTTCATGTGACATTTCTGAGGGGATAATGTCCCTTGGAAGAAAAAGCATAATGTTGGTGGGCTGTTCATATTGTACCTGCAGTCAGGAAGTAGAAATAGATAAATGTCTTTGCTCAGTTTATTTCATCCTTTTTCAATTTTTACTTAGTCTGAGACCTCATACTAAGCATGGTGTCACCCAAATTCAGAGTGAGTCATTTCTTTACAGTTACATCTCTTTAGAAATGTCCTCACAGACATACCCAAAGCTATGACTCACTAAAGCCTTAAATGCTTCTTAATCCCATCACTTTAACAACAAAAATTAGCCATCATAACTTTAAAATAATTCATTCATCTATGCATTTACTTTTTTGCACAATATATGTGATATTACACTTCAGTAAAATGTGCATAAAAGGAGTGGAAATAATAAGTTATATATTTTTATATGTACATTGGATACATTCATTAGTATTCTCATACAGTTTAAATGAGGCATTGCTGGCCCAAGGGCATGTTATGCTCTTGAAAGCTCAGTGTTTTTCTTTATTTTGGCAATGAATACAATCTAAAGAGACTAGAAACATGTTCTGTTCTTCACTACTCTTATCATCTCCATTCCTCACCCCACTATATTCTGTGACATGGATAGGGGGCTGTAGTTACATTTTATTAATAAGGAAACTGAATTGCTAAAAAAAAATTAAGCATCCTATCCTGAAGATGTCAAATCTTGTATGTGCTAAAGAAATTTGTGTATTGTGGCTTTTTTATACATGTTTACTTCATAGCCATGGCAACTAATTCTGTAGAACAGCATAGAGGTAACTAAGTTTATGTTAATAGCAATGGAGCTATGAACACACAAAATAATGGAAAGCCATATATTCTCATATGGGAGTCCATCCATTCCTGTGTTCTCCAATCTATAAGGGATTACAGGGAATGTTAGACCATGCAGGAATTAGAAGGTTAGCTAAAAGGAAGATTCCACATTGCAATATTTATTGTTCTCATTCATAATGAAGTGAGATTTTGAGATGATAAAGCTGTATGATGATCTCTCTCTCCCTCTCCCTCCCCCCCTCTCTCTCCCTCTCCTCTCTCTCTCTCTCTCTCTCTCTCTCTCTCTCTCTCTCTCTCTCCCTCTCCCTCTCCCTCCCCCCCCTCTCTCCCTCTCCTCTCTCTCTCTCTCTCTCTCTCTCTCTCTCTCTCTCTCTCTCTCTCTCTCTCTCACACACACACACACACACACACACACACACACCCTGGTAGGTAACCCCGACCCATGTCTGTAAGTCAAATTGGATTATGACGACCTTGTACTTTGGTCTGTTATCCATCCTCTCTAGTTGAAGAAACTTTTGTTTATATATGCCCTAGAAACATATACAGAATACAACAGAATATATAGGAATACAACAGAAAATGTTCAGAATTAGATACAATTGCAAATCCTCTTTCTCTCTTGCTGAATTATATGAGATACTATGCTTTGAAGAAATGCAATTTAAAACCCTGTTATTTCATGAATGGTGAATTCACCCACCTAAAGTCCCAAGCCCCAGTGCAAGGATGTAATTTATTTGTGCACCGTGTATTTCTAGCATTAATAAAAATAGAATATCCCTTTTTACACTGAGAAAACGCAAAGAATGACTAGAAGGATGAAATCTCATAACCTGTTCTCAAAGCTGATAGAGAGTGGGCAATCATCCCAAAATATTTTTATTAGCTGTGGCTTTTAAAGATTTTTTCAGAGTTTATAAGTTCTTGATAATAAAGTCATTCCATTGACTCTGAGTTTTATTTCCACCTTAAGTACCTGGAATTTCCACCTGGTGTTTAATTAAAATAATCCAGTGGAAACAATTGCGCTTCTGTCCAGGCAGCTGTGCTTCAGTGAAGCTGCATGCATTTATTACTCCATTCAGCACAAGTGGATTGGCACCCACTGTGTGACAGGCACTATGCTTAGCAGTATTCATGAGATAAGAGATGAGTTCTGCCCCAAAGAACATTCTGGCAAGAATAGAGATAAAGCAGGTAAGCAGGCATTTATAATCTACCCCAGAAGCTACTGTGACATCTGTAAACAGAGCATCCGATACAGAGGTCAAAGACATTTGGATAAGAAAAAAATATGTACCTCAAAAAGGGAATACCAAGGCTGGAGAGATGGGCCTGTGGGTAAGTGCTTGTTCATGCAAGCATGAGATCTCGAAATGAATCCCCCAATTATATAAAGCCAGACATTGTACTACATGTCTGTGATTCCAGTGCTGCTATGGTGAAAGGAGAGGCAGAAACAAGAACTGCTAGACACTCTCAGGCCAGCTAGCCTGGATGCACAGTGGTCATCAAGAGGCCCTGCTTTCAACAAGATAGGAGAAATGATGAGGATGTTATTGCTGTTACTGATCTCAATGCACATGCATGCATGCACTCAAAATCATGCAGAGATGCTGTGGAATGTCATTCTGTATGCTGTGAATGTATGTTGCTCTGATTGGTTGATAAATAAAATGCTGACTGTCCAGTAGCCAGTCAGGAAGTATAGGCAGGGCAAGCAGCCTAGGAGAATTCTGGGAAGAAGAAGACTGAATCAGGAGTCACCAGCCAGACACAGAGGAAGCAAGATGTCAAGGCAGAACTGAGAAAAGGTACCAAGCCA
Source organism: Peromyscus leucopus (assembly GCF_004664715.2). Taxonomy (NCBI): domain Eukaryota; kingdom Metazoa; phylum Chordata; class Mammalia; order Rodentia; family Cricetidae; genus Peromyscus; species Peromyscus leucopus. Next base: position 97,359,518 of record NC_051065.1, read on the forward strand.
TGTAGCTAAATATAGATAAGAATTATGAGTTAATTTAAGTGTAAGAGCTAGTCAGTAATAAGTTTGAGCTAATGGCCGAGCAGTTAATATAAGCCTCTGTGGGTTTACTTGGGGGACACGAGTTGGAGAGATTTGTCCTGACTACTGGCTGGCCAGGACACAGGAAAACTTTCAGCTGCAAAGAGAGAGAGGAACAGGGGCAGGGATAGGGGGATGAAAAAGGACAGGGACAAGAACAGGAAGAGGAAGAGAGAGTGTGTCAGGGACAGAGAACACTGGTAGGGTAGACCAAGCAAGAATAGTTCAGGAAAGACACGAGAAAGCAGTCCCTATAATGTAAAATACTGGTGTAATAGAGTAGAAAGTTATAAAGAAAAAATTCAAACTTGTCTTTGAGGGCTGTATTGCTGAGTCTAATTAGAGGGCCTTAACAATCATGGAGCCTGCATGGATCTGTGCTAGGTCCTCTGCATGTATGTTGTGGTTATGAGCTTAGTGTTCTTGTGGGACTCTTAACAGTGGGAGTGGGGGTATTTCTGACTCTTTTGCCTGCTTGTGGGACCCTTTTCCTCCCGGGTTGCCTTACGTAGTTTTGATATGAGGGTTTGTGCCTACTCTTATTGTGTCTTGTTAGGCCGTATTCAGTTAATATCCCTAAGAGGTCTGCTCTTTTCTGAAGGAAACCAGAGGAGTGGATCTGAGTGAGAAGGGAGGGGCCTGTCTGGAGGGAAAACTTTGGTCTGTATGTAATATATGAGAGAAGAATAAATAATAAAAAAGAAGAAGATGGACTCACAAGGACAATGACATGTTGCATTATGAAAATCTTGGAGGTGCATTTAAATAATCCAGAGTTTTTATGACAGAGATACAAACCTACTGCAGAATCTGACATTAGGTTTTGGTTTCAAAAGATCACATTGAGTGCTATGCAGAGTAGAAAGAAATTGAACAAAACTGGAAACAAGGAGATAAGCTCTTATGAATGAAGGTGGACTGCAGGAGGCAGAAGAAATGTGGTGGGTAGTATGTAAACAAAGAAGTCTTTTTTTAAATTTATTTATTTTTATGCCGAATGTCATTTATTGAAGGAGGGAGGATGTCTTAAATACAGGCTTACAGCACAATGGGAGATCCCTGGAAAGCAGAAGTTCACTACTGATGTTTTACAATCTTGCATCTAAGCTGTTGACGCCCATTATGGGTAACTGTTGCCTTGCTTGCTAACCTTGACCTTGATATCCTCCCTATGCTAATTCCCTGCTGGGTTCCTCCCTCCTGAATGCTTAAGGAAAGTTCCTTGTCTGTGTATCCTCCATGAGCAGAAGAATAAATAATATTTATTTATTTATTTATTTATTTATTTATTTATTTATTTATTTATTTATAACAGAGAATAAATAAAAACCCATTTCTTGAACCCCCGGATTTCATTTTTGCCACATAAAAAAATACTTCCAGGAGAGCTGAAAATCACCTTTGTTTGGGTCATGAAAGATATTTTTTTATAATGGGAATCTTGTAACAACAGGGAGAGAACTAGATATGGTCAGATGAAGTAAACTGAGGCAGACTCAGACAGACAAGTACATGATCAACTAAAAAGTTGATGTGACAATAGTTGAGAGTGCCAGCTTCATCTCCCAGTGCCTCCCAGCCAGATAGCAAGAGGACAGACAAGGACAAATGGCTCTTATACTAAGTATCTATATCAGATTCTTCTATATTGTACAGCACAGGACCTGTGCCCACTACTGCCTTTTCTATGACCCTAACTGCCCATCCTGCAGGTGACAGGGAAGGTGAACATGGCCCCCTCCCCACCCTCCTACCAACAACAAATTTGCTTAGTTCTTTGAAAAAAAAAGAGCCTGGGAAGAACGGGGTGGAAGGCAGAGAGAGACACCTGGCTCAGTGGGTGCTGTTACACTCGGGAGCTGGAATCATGGCAGTATGTCTGCACAGTAGTCAATGACAAGAACGGGATGTAAATTTTTGAAAGCTGCTAGGAAGATTTCTCAATGTTTTCACCATAAAGAAATGATATGTATTCTTGTAATCCCAGAACCTTGAATGTTGAGGCAGGAGAACTGCCGTGAGTTTGAGACCATCCTGGGCACATGGAAAGATCCTGTGTCAGAAAGACAATAAATTAATAAACATTTGAGGCTCTAGATATGTTTAATCTGATTTAAAAATCTCTCTCTCTCTCTCTCTCTCTCTCTCTCTCTCTCTCTCTCTCTCTCTCATATGTGGGGTGGGGAGGTGTCACACAGCACCTTCATTAATGTGTATAGTTTCATGCTGTTTGGGTATCAGTTAAATTTGAGAGAGAAAAAGAAATACAGGAAAAAAACAAGAGTGAAAATATTCTGCCTCAAAAAGAATTATTTCTCTGCACTTAGCTATCTGCTGATGTGAACTCAGATTAACAGGTGATACAGCAATGGCTCCTCTCTTGCCAGAGTCCCCATTCAAAGGTTTGTCTACTTAGTTGTCTTGTATTTGCAAAGTGAATCACAACTTGGAAAAACACTTTGTACCTGTCCTTTAGTCTGTCTGAGTCCCAAGACAACCACACTGAGTCACAGTCTGCCCATTTACTTGATGAAGAAAGAAGAGAAGCCACTTATAATTCATGAATGATTTATGTTCCAGAATGCACTTTCCTGATGCCATTTCCACAGGGTGAAAGACAAGTATCCTGGCCATGCTGATGAAACCTCCTGAACACAGCATTTGATTGATTGATTGATTATTGACTGACTAGTGCCCAGGACTTAATTTGGTGTCTCATATACGCTAGATATTCTATTGCTATCCCCAGTCTAGTTAATATTTTTGTTTCATGTATCTTCAGCTCTCCTCACCACAGAAAGAGACAATCAGAACTAAGGATGGTTAGTATATTTTGAAGAAATGTGGAAGTCTGGATCACACCGCAGAAATTTGGAGCATAATTTTCAGGACTGGGTTCAGTGTCTCTGTATTTTTTTAATATGAGGGCTGGAGAAAAGATTCAGTTGGGAAAGTACTTACTGAGCTGCTGTGGATATCACTCTATATAAATAAAACACTGGTGGCCAGTGACCAGGCAGGAAGTATAGGCAGGACAAGGAGAGAGGAGAATTGGGGAAACAGGAAGGAGGAGGAGAGACACTGCAGCCACCGCCAGGACAAGCAGCATGTAAAGACGCCGGTAAGCCACAAGCAATGTGGCAAGGTATAGATTTATAAAAATGGGTTAATTTAAGATAAAAGAACAGTCAAGAAGCCTGCCACAGCCATACAGTTTATAAGTAATATAAGCGTCTGAGTGATTATTTTATACATGGATTGTGGGACTGCGGGGCTTGGTGGAACCTGGAGAGAAGCCCTCCAGCAACACTGAGCAAATATGAAGTCCAAAGTTTGGTGTTCTATAATCCACATTAAAAAAAAAAAAAACAAGACGGTGCTATAGCCTGTGCAGTTAATCTGTCCCTGGGAAGATAGAGTCAAGTGGACCTTTGTGGCTTACTGGACAGCCATTGTAATAAATCAGTAGGCTCCACATTCAATCAGAGTTCCTGCTTTAAAATTAATGTGGAAATGAACTAACATTAACCTGACATTAACCACTGGCCTCCATATATTATAATATATGCATGAATATGTGCACACACAAGCACACATACAACTGAGCTGTGTGTGATGGCTTTTATCTGTTACCCGTCATCCTAGAACTCAGGAGGCTGAGACAAAAAGGTTATGAGCTTTAGGTCATCCTGAGCCACAGAATGAGACTTTATCTCAAAAAACAAAACCATCATGATAATGGTGATGGTGATTTTGATGATAATAATAGTAATAATTTTTAAAAACTCTGTTCTAGGCATCATGAACATAACAGTTATAGCAAAAAAGGAAAGCACACTGCCTTGAACATGTGCTCAGCCTCATGTCCTTGATTGACAGTAAGGCCCTGCTGCTCACATAAGCGCTTCTCTCTGGTCCTTAGATGCCTCATATTTAAAGGACAGACCTGAGTACTATCTTTTAAAGCCATATAAAACTGACACCACAGCACCTTCTGCATGAAAACCTTGTGAATTTCTGTGAGAAACTTCTGTGAGAATCCCTGTGAGAATTTCTGATGATCAAATTAGTACAGATCTTCTCATGCCCTGCTGGACCAGGCAGCACCTGTTTCCAGCACCAAGAGCCTGGGTTCTGTTTCCAAGTCCATGATGTTATTCACATCAAAATGGAGACTGTGTGTAGAGACTTCCCCAATGCTAACATAAAACCTTCTCTGTCTCTTTAAACATCTTTCCAGCTGTCCCTCTCCCCAAGAAAAGTATGAAAAATGTTAGGCCATGGAATGTCCTGGAGAATTGCTAGAGACAGACTACTGCAAACCATCAGACAGTTCTACCTCATGCATTCTGAGAAAAGGCTCTCCGGCTTTTATTAGCTACCCCTCCACAGCCCTTCATGATACAGTTTTATCATCTGAGATGAAACCATGGGTCAGGAACTGAACCTGAATACATGCCCTAGTGAACAAGGAGTGTTCCCACAGGTGTCTACACTGATTCTGCCCACCCAAGCATGAGGTGAGAGGAAGAGTTGGAAACTGAATGCTAAGGAGTTGGGATCACTGGACTTGACCAGCACAACATAAGAAAACAATCTAAGCTTAATGATTCTAGTAGGATGGGTGAGCATCTCCAAAGCTTTCTTCTGTTCCTTCCAGGACCGGCTTTTCAATGTAGGTCAGCCTTAGAACACTCAGGTTCCAGAAGCATTTACTCTACCTAGAAGCTTGTTAGAGAAAGCTTTTTATCTTTGCATTAGCCAGGCATATGTCTCTGCCATTAGTGTGCTTGATACATAAACATGAGTTCGGTCACCAGAACCTATGTAAACAAACAAACAAACAAACAAACAAAAACCTAAGCATGGTGGTGGGCACACTTGCAATTCCAGCTCTGGGGAGACAGAGAGATCTCTTGGGCTCACAGGTAGCCAGTCCAGATGAATCTGTGAGCTCCAGAACAGTGGGAGGCTTTGTCTCAAAGAAAATTGATAATGTATGAATAAGAATATCTAAGGTTGTATCTGACCTCTATATGCATTCACTCACATACACATACCACAGAAAGAGAGAAAGAGAGAGACAGACAGACAGACAGACAGACAGGAAAACAGGGAGAGATGGAGGGGGAAGGGAGGGGAAATCCTCATGTGAAATTAACATATACTAAAGTGTAAGAACTCTGATGTATTAGTAAAACATGCAGACCTTCCAAACAGCCTGGGCTCACATGCTGCTGTGCCATTTTGCAATTATAAAACTAGGAACAATTGTGAGTCAATCCACATTCCACTTCCTTTGTTTGTAAGACAGCTAGGAAAACTGAACTTATTTCAGGTGCTTATAAGTAAACACCATGGCCATGGCAGGCATCAGGACAGAAATCTTTGTATAGTGTGTGTGTGTGTGTGTGTGTGTGTGTGTGTGTGTGTGTGCGCGTGCGCGCGCGCGCGCGCGCGCACGAAAGTGCTCATACTTGAACATGTTCTCTTTCCCTCTGCGCATGTGGGTGCTGGTATGTATTTGTATCCATATGCACAGGCACTTCAAGGCCAGAAGTTAACATTGGGTATCATCCCCAGGGTCCATTCACTTTGTTTCTTGAGTCAGAGTGTCCACTTTGGCCTAAAACTCTCCAGTTTACCTAGACTGGTTGGTAAGTGAACCTCAGAGACCTTCCTGTCTCCATCTTCCTTCTCATGCACTAAGATTACAAATGTGTGCTTCGCGGCCTGTCTTGTATTTTTTTTTCAACCTGGTTTCTGGTGATGGAGCTAGAAATGCTTTACCAGCTTGTGCTACAAACATTTTACCAGCTGAGCCACGTCCCCAGGCAAAGAAGTCTTTCTGCATTCCAAAGCCACCAAAACCGGAGCTAGAGAAGGATGGCTGTTCACTTCAGCCTTCTCAATTCAGAAGTTTTCTGTCTGGAGTACCATTCTAGCATCACTAAGGTGAACGGTCCAGTGTGCAACCACCTATTAAAGTGTGTCACTCTCATGTTGCCTTGGTCACTTCTTCTTTAGAGCTACACTTAAGGGAAAGTCCCTGGCAAATGCATCAGTCTTTTCTTTATTTAATTTTTATTATTTGAGAATTTCATACATGTGGACAATTAAATATGATCACATCCACTCCATTCTTCCCCTCCAACTTCCCCTGGATCTTCCTCCACCTATCCACCTCTGTGCTTCATGCCTCTTCTTTTGCTTTTGAATAGTCCACCAAGACAATTTACTGCTGCCATTATGTGCATGGGTGTGACACCATCCACCAGAACACAGGAAACCTACCAGTTGCCACAAACCCAAAGGATGATTTGCCCTTTCCAGGGAGGTGGCAACCATCAGTCACTCCTCATTAAGAGATGGCGCCTGGAGAGCACACACCCTACACACTTGAATTATAGCTCCTTGATCTTGGGCAGGAAATCACAGCTGCTGTGAGTTCACAAAAGCAACAGCCATACCATGGCTAGAGGACACCATCCTTAGCACTCCTCTCCACCCATGGGCTCTCACATTCTTTCTTTTTCCTCTTTAGCACTGTTCTCTGGACCTTGGTGGGCATTAAAGAAACCAGAGGAAGAGGTTGACAAAGAGGTCACATTTGGGCTCAACACTCGCAGTCACTCATACTAAGCCTATTAACTAGTTGTAGATATCTATGCAAAGATGATGATCCACTGCAAAATAATCTTCTCTGACCAGGGCTGAGAGCAACTCATTTCAATGGGTAAAAATAGGCAGTTTGCTCAGAAGAAAAGAGAACCCCCAGTTCAGCCCAGCAAGAGCTCCACCAACTGGCCAGTTGTTACACACACAACATGAGGTAATCAACCTGAGAGGTTTATTGGCCACCCACTTGAGAGCTTCATGTTGTTAGCTAATTAAAGAACAGATTTGTCCTCTTTTATGTATCACACTTAATGAATTAGATAATCCCAGCATAGTTACCATGGTATGCTATTTATAAAGACCTGCCATTTGCTTCTAATTTTTCAACTGATTAGAACTTAATTTCTCTTGTAAATTGCCCAAAAGTAAAAAGTACACCATAGCAGGGTGTCTGGGTTTACAGCAAAATAAAATCTATAATGTTGAGCTTCCTTACTCCTGAAGCACAGTGGTGAGATATTCATTGTCTGTTTATGTTTGTCTGTCTGTTTGTTTGTTGGTTTGTTTTTGAAATGCCATCTCATGTAGTCAAGGCTGGTATCAAATTCATTATGTAGCCAATGATGACTTTGAATTTCAAATATTCCTGCCTTCATCCACAAAGTCCTGAGTTTCCATGTATGCACCACTGAGCCTGCCTTTATGGTGTGCTGAGGATTGAACCCAGGATCTCATGAGTAATGCTTGACTCACTGAGAAACAACCCTGGCTGTGAACTGCTATGTTCTCCAGACCCATCTAAGCAAGGAAGGCACAGATGAATTGATTTACAGAAATGGAAACACACAGTTACAGTGAAAGGGATATAGTGGCTTTCTTCCTTTAAATATGGTGTGTTGCCTCATTGCCTTCATTGTGTCTTTCTGACTATAAAAGCACTGGATAAAAATAAAAAGGAGACCTTCACCTGAGCGCATTTGAGTGATGTATTTTTCTCTCAATGCCTTTAAATAAACCAGATCATATTATGTTCTTCTTGTCTCCCCCTCTGCCTCTACCACCCTCTGTCTCAGATGTATGCACCTCATTACAACACACGTCACTCATTTTTAGTCTCTGACTTGCCAGCATCCCACACAGACCTGCTGTTCCATCTCTCCATGTTAATTCCCATAAATAACTGATATCCAAATTAGAGTCTTGGAGATACACTAGGAAAACTTCTGTTGAGAAACCTGAAACTCAGAGGCTATTCAAGGCACTGGAGGTTGCTGGAGATTTGTTGAATTCTTTCTTGAGGTTTCAACAACATACATATGACAGAAGGTTCATGCTGTCCATTGTGAAAATGCAGTCACATATAAAGTACTGAAAACATAGCTTAAAAGATTCCACAGCAACTCCTAAGAGATCCATATGTTCATAAGCTGCTTACACAGATCCAGGGTAATTTATGTACCAAACACATATGTGGCTCCCTGGATATTGAGGGCTGAATGGGGTTTTTAAGGGCCTTAGATTGAGATGTTCATACATATATATATATATATATATATATATATATATATATATATATTCCTTGACAGTGAACATCCACACTATACACTCAAGATACTCCAAGGTCTGAAAGGAATACAGTAGAGCTTGAATTTGCTGGAATATCCTAGGAAGTTTATGTCTAAACTTCTCAAGTTCATGAGGCATGAATTGAGGGTGAACTGGTTTATCTTTTCTTTCTTTAGAAGGGACCTATCAGAAGGAATTTTCAGACTAGCACACAGGGGAAATAATAATTGAATGAATGATGAATGACTTGCCGATTGTGAAGGTGTGGGTGAAACTAGTCCGGGTCAGTGGCCTAGCTACCAACCCCCTTTTTCCTTTCTTTCCCTTTCCTTTCCTTTCCTTTCCTTTTTCTTTCTTTCTTTCTTTCTTCCTTCCTTCCTTCCTTTTTCCTTCCTTCCTTCCTTCAACCCTTCTTTCCTTCCTTCCTTTCTTTCTTTCTTTTTGACAGCTCTTCCACAAAGGCTCTGGTTTTTCAGAACTATTTTCAGGGCACCAGAGAAGGGCAAATTATGAGAATATTATGAGGATATTGAGTCATATCTGTAGAACTTTTCCATGACACATCTCATCACAGAATGTCTTGACAGCCCCCTTCTTATGAGAGCCATCGGAATGTTCTAATCATTAAAAATCATTAGTGACACTTAAGAGATATGCAGTGTCACCTGAGTTATTTTCTTGTAATCAATGAATTTTCAAAGCATGCTTCTTAAAATGCTAGGTATCTGAAGAGGGGAACAGAGAACACCAAGAAAGGAAAGAAAGAAGTTGAGAGTATCCTAGGTTTCTGCCTCTGTTCATTTCTCTGAGCAGATCATCTCCATTTTATGGTTCTTATGGAAAGTCTTTTCATAAAAGACATCACTTCAAGAAAGAGCCCCCACTAAAAATGATGACTATGAAAATCACCATTCTAATATGTGTGAGTAATGAAAGGACTGAATAGTATTGTAAAATAAAAAATAAATAAATAAAAAAAATGAAAGGAAGTAAGAAATCAGAAAATTCTAAGAGCAATATAGCATAATGAGGTGATTTAGAGACTAGTATGCAACTTTACAAGCATGAGTAGCTTGGAGGAGAACTACTTTACTGCATTTCTGCCAGAGTCAAGTTAGCAAGCTGCCATAGCTTACACCAGGGCCCCAGTGATCTCTTACAAAAGAGTTCCAGCTACAGCTATCCACTGTGCTGTCAATCACACAGAGTAGACTTCCTGAGCATTTCTGCATTTTTACAGACTTGCACCTTAGCAAGTTCATTTTGACAGACTCAAGGTTTAGAAGCAGTTCTACCACATAACTCAACTCTATGCAAAGCAATTGGGATCCTTTCTATGGATTAATAGCATGAAGAGATTTTTCAGTCTTTGTATCAACAGATTAGTGCAGCTGTCACTTCTAATCAGAGAAGCTTCCCATTGTGGGTTATTTGTACACTGTATGAAGATAAATGGCTGTGACTGGTGTAATAACAAGCCAAATGGCCAATAGCTGGGCAAGAGGTATATGTGGGACATTCAGGCAGAGAGAGAACTCTGGGAATAAGAAAGTCACAGTCCCCAGCCAGATGGGGAGGAAGCAGGATGGGCAGTATGGAGATGTGGTAATGTGCCAAGTGATAGAATGCAGATTTAAAAATACAGGTTAATTTAAGTTGTAAGAGCTAGTTGAGAACAAGCCTAACCTGAGGCCAAACCTTCATAATTAATAAGAGTCTCCATGTCATTATTTGCAGGTTGATGGTCCTGAGGAGAAAGTACTACTACAGCTTCTCATAGCAGAGAATGAATGTCAGCTAATAGAGATATTACTCTATTATTCAACTAAACTAAACAACTAAACAAAGTTCAAATCATAAATGCTCATGGCATGCTCAGCCCCAAATGGGACACCTATATCAGGCCCTCTCCCTGAGACTCAGAGAATTTTTGTTGAAGAAGTATGAAAATACTGTAAGAAAGCTGGGCGGTGGTGGCGCACGCCTTTAATCCCAGCACTTGGAAGGCAGAGCCAGGCGGATCTCTGTGAGTTCGAGGCCAGCCTGGACTACCAAGTGAGTTCCAGGAAAGGCACAAAGCTACACAGAGAAACCCTGTCTCGGGGGGCAAAAAAAAAGAAAGAAAGAAAAGAAAATACTGTAAGAGCCAGAAGTTCAGACAAAACTCTTTTGAAATAAGACCCTCTGAGCATGACAGTTTCATTCCACTTATAAACTCACAGCCTATGAAAGACCTGCATAAGACTGAGCTAGTAATCAAGGGTGGGAGAGGAACTCATGAGAATGGCAATCTGTAGCTTCTTGAGGAGGGAGAGTCAGTTCCCTTTAGAAGTGTGATCTCTAGTGAGTTGCCCATGTTCCAGAGGATGGACCCACACCCACATGCATTTGGAGAATGATAATTGAGTTACAAAGAAAAAAAAGATGATAGGAAATTGAGAGATTAAGATTTAGAGATTCTGGGAGATTTTAGAGTGATGGAATGTTGGATGGATATGCTCAAAGTACATTGTATACACATATGAAATTCTCAAAAAAATAGGTCAATAAAATGAAATTTAAAACCATTAAACTTTGAATCTCATAAAGTGTCATTGGTAATAATGTCATCTTAAAAAGACATTTTAATTTTTCCTACATGGAAGTATGATCACATACCCTTTCAGACATCATTTAAAGTAACTGATGACTTCCTTGTTCTGCAAAGTTCCAGAGAGCAAGCACCTTAGAGTTTGTAGGCCTTAGAGTCTTGGCCAAGATTCCTCAGCTTTGTCATTCTAGGAGAAAAAGAGCCACCAATAATAGGTAAATAAGCAAGGGAAATGAGTTTTGATAAAACTTTATTTACAAAAATAAGCCATGGACTGTATTTGTCCTGTGAGACAAATATGCAAGCCCCTGGAACTGAAAGAAGACAGAAATCCAGTTAAATATCCACTAAGTCATATTGGATAGCCTCATGGGATGATCCCAGGCCTCATTGAATGATACTATGCCCTAATGAATGACCCCATAACCCAGTGAGTGACTCCATGCTCCAATGAATGACCCCATTGATCCTATATCCATGCACATAAGTGAAGCACTAATTAATTAGACTCAGTGAGTTAAAAAAATAAATTCATTAATTAAAATGTATAAAATGATAACATAACGCTGAGAGGGAGATGGGACGGGATGGCCCCAGGATAATTGGACGGGAAGAGGGGGATGGATATGTATACAAGTATGAAATTTTCAAGGAATAAATAAAAATTAAAATTAAAAATGAGAGTTAATAACTGAACTGCCATTTATACCCTCTAGGAGAGAGAAAATCAGTTTTCTCCAATGGAGTAACATTGGTTATGTCAATTATTCCAGGGCAGGCCTCATCTTCAGGAGAGGTTGACCAATATGTGATAGACTCCACAGTTCTTTTATATGCTTTTGTTTGGTTGCAGTTTGGTGGGGCTTTGTGGGGGAGTGCTTTTCTTGATTTTGTTGTTAAGTTGGGTTTTTGTTTCTTGAGAGAGAGCTTGGTATTGATTGGGTCCAGAGGGACAGAGGATATGGAGGAGGGGAAAAGTGTAATCAAGATATATTTAGATTTTTTTTTTGCTTTGGATAGTGAAAAACATAATAAAATTGTCTAGAGTTAAAAAAAGAAATCAGGAAAGCTCAAAAAAATGAAAAGAGATCGGAAGTATTAGATATTCTTCTTGATTGTAGCACTAGTTTAAATGTATATTCAAGTTTATGAAAATTTATAATCATCTACCTATGCTTATTTCTGCAGCTGTATTTCACTGTAATAAAAAAATCACATAATAAAAATTTAATAAAAATTAAAAGAAGAATACATAAATAAAAATTTAACATTGAAAATCTAATTTTTCCCACAACAAGTGACGTTTCTCCAACTTGTCAAGGGAGGCTATGAAAAATAATGGTTCCCTCAGTGTAAAGTATGAAATGTTGTCAAGGCCCTTGCCTGAGTTGTAATTAAGATGACTTATTAACCGAAGATTAAAAGGGACCTATTGTCCTAGGTATTCTAAACTCATATTACAGTCATTCAAATGAATTGCCTGCCTGCTCACATTTTGTCTTAAGCATGGCAAACCTTGACATAATGGTCCAACTAGGACTCTAATCAACTTAATTAAGCAAGAACAGGATGGAAACATGTACACTCTTAGTTAAATTAATTTTTCTTTCTTAAGGAGCCACGAGAAGAATATGCATTAGCATCTGAACCGTGAAAATATATCCATTCACTCCCCAAAAGGGGTATAGTCACCAATAACCTTCTAAAAATGAAGTACTTACTTAATAATTAGAAACAACACACGCCTACTCTCAAGGAAGTTTTCCAAATGCTTTCCAGAGGCACATCTGTGTAGCAGGAATCTTAAATGGTCTTATTAATAAAATCAAACCTGAGGCCAGTTATTGGGGTGAATGCTGGAAGGTCAGAGAAGCAGAGCAAGCCACAGCTACCTCACCTTGCCAATTCCTCGGCTGATTCTGTTTCCTCAGACTGGATGCCTCTGAGTCCTCATCCATAATGAATCTTAGCTGAACTGCTGCTCCAAAGCGTGAAACCTTAGCCAGCCAAATGCTTCAAGTTTCTGGTCCTCACGCCTTATATATATTTCTGCTTTCTGCCATCACTCCCTGGGATTAAAGGCTCACTTCTTGGGATTAAAGGTGTGTGTCACCACACCTGGCTGTTTCCAATGTGGCCTTGAACTCACAGAGATTGAGAGGGATTTCTACCTCTGGAATGCTAGGATTAAAGGTGTGAGTGCCACCATTTCCTAGCCTTTGTATCTAGTGGCTTTTCTGTTTCTGACCCCAGATAAGTTTATTAGGGTGCACAATATTTTGGGGAACACAATACCACCACACATCTGAATGGGGTCACACAGAGATATGGAAACCATGGCTGTAAATCAGATGATTTTGCTTAAAAAAAATACCTGTACACTCCCAATTCTTCATGATGAAATCTAGACTCTGGTCCTGATTAGCTCCATTCAGGACTTCACTTGGAAAAGTCACTTTAAGCCTTGAGTTTTATTTTTGATGTGTGTAGTGTTTTATAATCAGATAACATGCCAGACTTCACACTACACTGAAGGCAATAGAGCAAACAAGAAGCCAGGGCTCAATCTTTTCACTAGTGTGGTGACCATCAGTAACTCATTTAACTTACAAAGAGAAGATTAGGTAGATGGTAGATAGATAGATAGATAGATAGATAGATAGATAGATAGATAATAGATAGATAGGTAGATAGATAGATAGATAGATAGATAGATAGATAGATAGGATACTAAAGGTTCTAATAAGTTAATCAGTAAAAGCATCTTAGTTGTATATGCACAAATTACTTTTAATATTTAGAAGACATTCTAAACGAAAGCAGCCATATGTTAAATCTCACAAAACTGGCTGGGGAGATGGCTCAGTTGGCAAAGTGCCTTCCAATCAAGCATGAGGACCTGTGTTAGGATCCCTATCTTCCATATAAAAAGCTGAGTGTAGCATCGTGTGCCTGTAACCCCAAGAATGGGGCAGGGGGCAGAGACAAATGGATCACTACAGCTATTTGACGAGCTATCTCAGCCTCAAGATGATGAGCTTCAGGTTAAGTGAGAGACCCTAGCTCAGAAAACAAAGGTTCAGGTAGTCCATCAAAGTCCTGATGTCAGCCTCTGGCCTCCCCATGCATAGCCACACAAGTGCATATGCATACACCCCTACTAACAAATGCACTTGCATGTGCACAGATCCTGTCAAGTCAAAAGCTGGGTACATAAAATCAGGAAAACAGGTTTGTTTGTTTGTTTGTTTGTTTGTTTGTTTTTAAGATAACCTATGGAGGCTGTAGATACATCTCAATGGTTCACTTTTCAGCATTTATATCCAAAACTTCAGCTTCAGGGGATCTGACACCCTCCTCTAACCTCCATGGGTACCAGGTGCACATATGGAACACAGACAGACATGCAGGCAATCACACTCATATACATAAAATAAAGAACTAAAAATATAATTCATGGGTAGATGGAAGACAAACATAAAGATACCACATAAATTAAAGATGATAGATAGGTAGATGATAGAAACATTGATATATATCTGGACAGGTGATATAGAGATAAATACAGGATACAGGGATAAAGTATAGATAGATAATCTAATTGGTATATAGATGATAGATAGGTGATAGAGAGATGAAAAGTAATAGATAAATAGATTCACGCCTATATAGAGGATAGATAATAGGTAGGTAGATAGCTAGCTGATTAATATATAGATTATATGCAGATGATACATACATAAGTAGAAGATTGATAGATAACTGGGGGATCTGGTGATTGCTAAACAGAGAGATGATAAATAAAATCACAAATATAAATATGAAGTCACTCTCATGTATTTTAATATGAAGTTTTTTGTTACATTTAACCTTTTCTCATTTTCTTCATGACTAATGAGACACTCTGAAGTTAACCCACACACTCAAATAGAAAAGGAAGATAAAGCCTGATTACATGATATATTTTCATTCCAGGATAGTCCAGCTGGGGGAGGGATAGAGTGGGAGAGCAATGAAAGGGATATCTTGATAGAGGGAGCCACTATGGGGTTAGGGAGAAACCTGGTACTAGGGAAATTCCCAGGAATCCACAAGGATGACCCCACCTAAGACTCCTAGCAATAGTGGAGAGCGTGCCTGAAGTGGTCTACCTGTAATCAGATTGGTGAATGACTACTCTAACTGTCATCATAGAGCTCTCATCCAGTAACCGATGGAAATAGATGCAGAGATCCACAGCCAAGCACCAAGCAGAGCTCCCAGAGTCCAGTCGAAGAGAGGGGAGAGGGATTATGCAAGCAAGAGGGGCCAAGATCATAACGGGGGAATCTACAGAGACAAATGAACCAACCTTGTAGGAACTCATGAACTTTAGACCAACAGCTGTGGAACCTGCACGGGACCAGACTAGGCCCTCTGCATATGGGAGACAGTTGTGTAGCTTGGTCTGTTTGAGGGGCCCCTGGCACTGGCATCAGAATTTATCACTGGTGCATGAGTTCCCTTTTTGGAGTCCATTACCTATCGTCAGATGCCTTGCTCAGCCTAGGTGTAGGAGGAGGGGCTTGGTCCTGCCGCAACTAAATGTACCAGGCTTTGCTGACCCTCCATGGGAGCCCTTACCCTTTTGGAAAGGGGGATGGGGATGTGGGGTGGAGAGGAAGTGGGGGATCTGTGGTTGGCATGTAAATGAATAAAAAATCATAAATTAAAAAAACAAAGATGACTATTTTCCAAAGAAGAAAATTTCACACCCAAATAAACAATACAGGAAAATTGCTAAGGAAAAGGGAGCCTAAAGTGCTTTCCTAAGCATCTGTGGTCTAACAGCGTAGATATAAGTACAAGGGCAGAAAAACGGGAGAAAATAGGAACATCACAGCAGGGAAAGGCAAATTGTCCATGGTGTACTCTAAAGCCTGCTCTGTATGGACCAGAGACACCCTCCACAAAGGAGAGTAAGATTGGAGAGACAGAAGAAGAGAATGAGACCAGGAAGAGAGAGGTGCATCACATCTGTTAGAGTTTTACATTTGATATGCTATCTTCCCTGATCTGTAAGAATTTGAAAAGAATTTCTCTAAAACCTTCTTCTTCTCATAAGTTGGTCTTTTCACCTGGGGAAATCTCATCAATGTGAGTGACTGAGCTGTTGTCTTCTATTGGGCATGTCTTCTATTGATCCCTAGGACAGCATCCTGGGACTCATTGAATGTGATCCTCATTGCCATATTCGAAAGTTGCTGAGACAGCGAGTAGACTCGGAAATATCAGGGAATGTCTCCAATGTGCTAAAATATTTACATCAAGTCTATAGCAACCCAAGGACAACTAGATCTTTACCCCTGCCTAACCGGAAGAGTGAACTAAGTTAGGAGTCTGTTGTAAAGTATTCCCCCACCATGAAAACAATCTTTGCACTAAGTGAAGTTCACTATATCAGTCCATGCCTGCTCCCATGGTCATCTGTGCCTCACTTCAGACTTGACAGCTTTGCACGTGGTAGGCATAAAATGATATTTTGAACTCAGTTGTTCATTATACACAGCAGAGAGCATAAAGTCAACCCTTACTCTCAGTTACAGAGAGAGAGAGAGAGAGAGAGAGAGCATTCTTTTTACCATTAATTCAGAATTCCCTTTAATTAGCTGATTATTTAGATCATTTAATCAAAGAGGTGACTTAATGTTATGGGCACAAAATTCATTTACAATGGTAAATTGAGACCCATGGTGATTGCATCATATTCCTTTTACAGAGAAAGAAAAACTCAATGTGCTCTCTTACTGGGAATATTTTGACCAAACTGACCATACAAAATTATCTGCACCCCATAGTTTGTCAACATGGTGTCCACATAAGGAACTCATTCTGTGGTGAAAAGGGGTTGTAATGACCTTGTCGCTGAATCCTGAATCCATTGTTGTTACCAAATACTACTTAACCTGAAAAATAATTAGCCTGATAGAAGTGCTAAATATTAGTTAAATGAAAGACAAGTTCTATATCCATATTCACTGCTGCCTTAAAAAAAAATTGTTCTAGTTTCACCCTGTTGCTATGGCAAATTCCATGACCAAAAGCAACTTAGGAAAGGAAAGAGTTTATTTCAGTTTCTGTTTATAGTCTACCATTGAAGGAAGTCAGGGCAGAAACTCAAGAAGGAACTTGAAGGCAGGCCTGTTTACTGTTCCATGCATCATTACCTCTGACTAAGGAATGCACAGCCAAGGAAGGAACATTGCTTGCTGTCTTACTTAGGGGGTCATGCTTAACTCAGGCTTATATCAACTGCCAAGGGAATGATGATGCCCTCAGTGGGCTGGGTTCTTCTCCATCAATTAACATCCAAGACAAATCCCACAGACATACATGTCCACTGGCCAATTTGATCTGAGCAATTCTCAATTGAAGCTTCTCTGTTGGGTGACTCTGGACTGTATAAAGTTGACAGTTACAGCAATCCAGGACAAAAATCAATACCAATTTTGGATTATAGCAAAAAATGATCATGATATTGCAGTTCCATGATTAAGTAAATAACTGCATTGGTTTTTCATGGTATCACTCATGTGGAAATGATCTGCTGAATATTATGTTTTAAGAGGATATGGTAAGATGCCTCACAAATATGTGTGAGTTTCCTTGTTTTGAAAGACTAGCTCAGTCTCACATCTACGCCTACTTGAGACATTAATAAAGAGCAAGGCATGAAGGACAGATACCTGTCAAAAGTTTCTGTCCTTGTTACATACTGGCAAAGAAGTCACATAGACCAACTGATAACCAATATTAGAAGATAACAAGATACTGCCACAGCAACCTGTCACAGCCTAGCACATGGAATGTCTTAATCAAAAGGCTTCTCCCTGCAAAGTTTTACTAGATATGCATATGAGATAGGAATTCATTTTTACATGGTTCAAAAAAGATTATCCCCAAATAGAAGTGGGGGAAACAGGGTAGGGTACGTCATGTTAAATTGCAGCTTTGTTTCCCTCTGAAAAATAACCTTTCAAACTCGTGGCATATAATAGATAACCTTATCTTTACAGTCTTTTGAAATTGGATTTCAGGTTTTATTGACACACTTGCTAGAGAGAGTTTATGATAAATCTTCAGTTAATAGTCTTCTGAAGTTCCTGAATTTAAAAAAATAACCTTTCAAGAAGGATTCCTTTGAATAATGGGTATTTCTCTTTTATCTTGATTTTGAAGCCATTTTAAGATGATTTGGTAAATTATTCATATTTACTGCTGGATTCTGACACCTAGAAAGTGTGTATCTGAAGTTATGAAGAGATTTACAATGGAATTTTGCAATAAGTCCTAAGGACAAGATGAAAATCATGACTGTGTTCCTTTTGATAACTGTAATAATTTTCCTGATAATAATAATTATAGAAATGATTCACTACTTATTACCTGTTACCATTGAACAAACAGCAAAGGAGGAATTAACCTTTGAACAGAATTAGATGAACATGAAAAAGCTCCATGCTATAGGGTGGCAATATTTATACAGATGCTAATTGAGCATCTGGCATTCAAATTAAATGGCATAACATAGTGTTTGTTCAAGCAAGGATAGTAAAGTACCACTAAAACCATTTCATTTTTGTTATAATTTTTGTATAAGCTAAACATCAACAGGCTTGAATTTGTAAATGACTTTTTATTTAGGCTGGAATTGTGACAGTTATAGACCTACAGTTATATGTAGTTATGGATATCAATTAACTACTTAATATTAGCCATCAAAGAAACTAAATGATAAATTAAACCAAAATACCTAAATTCTTTCTCTAGAGGTATGTTCAAGAAATATTGAAATTAATGTCATCTTTTTTAAATGACTGTACGACTGTTAGATTTTAATTAAGTTTGTTCTTTGACCATTTTATGCACATATAGTTCAGAGTGCTCTCTACCATACTTTATCTCCCTCCCACCTTGCCAAAACTCCTTTCCCACAACTCCCTTTCCCATGGCATTGTCTTTTTCTTCTGTCTTATGACCCACTGAGTTTAAGCAGGGATGCCCATGTGATCCTGAGGGTAGAACTATCCAATGGAGGTTGGAGACTCACCAGTGGATACCCAACTAAAGATAATGACTCCCTCTTCTCTAGCATCTTTCCATAGCTGAGAGTTCGCCATGGAGGGGCCAGGCCTCTCTCTCATCTATGACTGACGGTTGACAGGCCCAGTGCAGGCAACCCCAGCTGCTGCAAGTTCGTGATTGCAGTAACTGTCCTGTACTCAAAGGACAAGATTTTACAGCCCTTCTCCCTGTCTTCGAGCTCCAACACTTTTTTCTTGTCCCTTGTTCTGGGGTGTTCTCCGAGCCCCCAAGGGGATAGTATAAATGTCCTCTTTAGGGGTGGGCTCTTCACAGTCAGCTGGTCTGAGCACCTTGTACAGCTATGGGTCTCCACATGCATCATTGTTCACTACAAAGAAAAGCTTTTCTGGCCGAGGCTGAGAGCTACATTAATCTATGGGTATGAACATAAATATTTAGAAGGAAGTTTTTGACACCAAGTCAATTTAGTAAAACAACAGTAGGAAGGTGCCACATGGGGCCTATGACCTCCCCAAATATGGGATCTGGGCCAAGTTTTTAAGCAAGATATGAATTCCCTCTTGTGGGATGGGCCTCAAATCCAGAGAGGGATTGGTGACCCTCATTCTAATCATGCCATTATCGAACTTTAGGTTTATCTTGCATTTAAATATCTTTTTTCTCCAGCTATTTATATTGTTTCATTGTTCTTGTTGTTGCTAGAAATATTTAAATTTAAAATCTTCTTCATAGGATTTAATAAAAAAATATTTTAAATGTTAAAGCCCATGTGTACATTAGGCAATGTTATTTAAGTACTCTAAAGTCTCTCTGTGTAAGTAACTATTCATACATAAAAATACCTGTTCTATGATGCTGTAAGTTCTTGCTTGGAAGGAAGGCTGAGAATGTGCAATGGTTAAGATGAAGATTAGGTGTAAGTAACAGATGCCTACAAAATTGGTCTCCAGTTAAATAGGACCATTTCTGCCACAAATCACACCCATATATAAGCAATCAATGGCAGGTATGAGGGCTACATGATTCTGAAGCCAAACGGCTACCAATTTTGATCTCTCATCCCTAGTGAGTGGCCTTTACTAGCTTGACCCAAAATGGAGACCAACACACACTCCATGAAGCAAACATTATTTTGAAATAGTTCTCAAACAAATTATTTGCTGAGCAAGTCAGAGATTAGCTGTTGCTTATCCATATTGGGGGGACTTGCTCATTAAGGCAAAAATATCCTGAATCAATCAATCTCTCTCTCTCTCTCTCTCTCTCTCTCTCTCTCTCTCTCTCTCTCTCTCTCTCTCTCTCTCTCACACACACACACACACACACACACACACACACACACACACACACACACGCACATGTGTAAAGAGCTAATGTTGCTTGTCTTCCTTAATCTATCTCCAACTTACATTTTGAGACAGGCTCTCTCATTCAGCATAGAGCTCTCTGATTTGGCTGTACCAACTGGACAATGAGCTCCAGGAGTCAGTATCTCTGCCTCCCCACTGCTAGGACTACAGAAACACTTTTGTTCTCTGAAACATGTTTCTTGAAATCTATTACCTGCCATCTCACTGCACTCTGTACTATGCAGACATAGTCACAAAGCACATCCAGATGAAAGAGGTACTGGTAGTCTTTATTTACATTTTCCAGGATGAAATTCCACTTCTATAGAAAATGGAATGGCAGGTATTGAGGGTTAGTGAGTTACCTCAGTTTGTCCTTCTTCCTGTACCGTTTCTAGTGCTTAGGCAACCGTCTTTAAGTCCAGACTTAATAAGTAAATTAATTTTTAAAGGGAGTGGATGAAGTAATACACGGCATGAAACTTCCAATATCCAAATTTATCTTCAGAGGTTTTAAAGAAATGGATTTCAATTTAAGTGTTGATGTAATGGAAAACTCTAAAATAAAATCCAGATCAAGTTCTCAAGCTTTTTGGAAAATATGTGGAGGTAGAAGTCAGCTCCCAAACTTCAAAATGCTAACTACTGACATAAAAGTCAATAGTTTGCTCATAAAAATCATAAAATGATGTAGGAATAAGAAAATGTACCCATGAACAATAAAGGATTTAAATGTTATATAAAATAGTAACTTGAATGATCAATATTTCCCATTCCTTGAGAAAACCTAATACCTGGAAATTCGTACTAGATTAATATCTAGAGATATCATCACTGATATTCAAAACCACTCTCCAAAGTGTGCAAATATCACAAGAGACAAAGAATTGAACCCCTCTATAGACAGTAGGTACATGGCTCATGGTCCAAGGAAGTAAAGAAATTAGACATGGATCTGGCCAGCCCCCAAGAGCTGCTTCACTTCGAGAATGTCACATACAAAATTAGGAAAGGAGGCCGGATTGGCAGTTGAGAACCAGATTATGGATGGCCTTGAATTCAGTCCAAGAGTTATATTTGATTCTAACACACATTGGAAATGGTTATAGATGTTGAAGAATGTGATAAGTATGGGGTCTCATTTTCTGAGAGCTATCCAGGAGCTAGTGGAAGGTGGAAGAAGATCAGAGCCTAATGCAGCACTTACAGTTCCTCAGGAGTAAGCTGCTGTGTAGAGCCGCAGCTTCAGAGTTTAAAGCATGGTTACAAACAGCTGTACATTTCAAAGGGGAAAGAGAAAGAAGAAATGGAAAGACAGAGCCTGTGCCATCGTCTCTGTAACTCTCAGATGTCAAGAGAGGAGTGAGAGGGTAGTAAACTACTTCCCAATTCATGGTCTCACTGGCTCCTCACAGCCCTACATATATGTCAGCTTGCCTTTCGCCCTGCTAAGGACTGATATGAACAGTTGAGCAGCAGATGTAAGAACACCTTCAGGCCTGCACCTTCTGGGTCTGCTCCTTTCTTTTAAGGACCCAGTTTTCTTTCATGTCAGTGCTGGAGCAGGATCCTTTGCTGACAACCTTGTACACAAATGAAGACTGTGGGCTCCTCACACATCTGTGGATCACAAATTCAAGTCCTGGATCTCTGGTGAGGTCCTGCTTGTCCGTTGTTTTGTTGTGAGCCTGGCCTAAGGACAGTATATACAGCCTTGGCCTTCCATTTTTGCTGGTGCTCTGCTGTGAGACCTGAATGTGAGCTGGTCTTCCTTATTATGGTACCACACTTGAGCTCTTTGGTGTGTGTGTGTGTGTGTGTGTGTGTGTGTGTGTGTGTGTGTGTGTGTGTGTGTGATGTAGAGAAGGGGAGAGCACACACTACAGTGTATGCACATGGAGGTCAGAGAGGAACCTGCAGGAATCAGTGCTCTCCTTCCACCATGGGTTCCTGGCATCCAGTACCCAGGCAGTCAAGCTTGTATGGGAACCACTTTTACATAGTCATCTTGCTAGCCCCTCACTTGTACTCTGAGGATCCCACATTGAACTTTCAGTGGCAAGAACAGAATCTGTTTGTACTCAAGTGTCTTGGGCTTCCGGAACAAATTTCTTTGTGGAGCCAATCAGAGGGAGGGTGTTGCTTACTCAGATTGGGACGGCTTAGGATACTCCCCTACCCCTTTCTGACCTTGTATGCTTAGTGGTATTAGACAAATGTGATGTCAAACGACTATGCAATTTATCAGTCATTACTGAAGATACCAGATGTGAGGTGTGGAGATTATAAATGTCAAGAAAGCCTACTAGAATCGAGACATAAACTACAGGAGCTTCAGTAATAAATTCACACCTCCGAGTCAGCCTTGATTTACGTCAAGATGAAAAATCAGATACAAACAAAATCAGGCACGAGAAGGAAGCAGAAGGGAAAGATTAAATTCATGTGGAATTTTCAGAAGGAGTTATATTTGCTAACTTTAAAAACAGGCAAATATGAATAGAAATGTGGATTAAGCTAACACTGACTGCTTGTAGACTTGTATCAAATGCTAAGGTTTATGAAGAATAAAATTTTTACCAGCCTCAGGAACCGAGGTGGTGAGAGAGATGAAAGCCCATTAAGGGACATTAACCTCTAAGGATGGAGCTTACATGGCATAGTGGATGAATAGAGTGGACAGGACTGCGGGGAAAGTCAAGAAAAAAATAGAAGCAAAAAATGTAATCCATGAAGTCTAGAAAAAATGAGAAGCAACTTAGGGGTGATTAGAAAGAAAAATAGGGTAAAAAAGATGTTTAAGTTATAAACATCTATATTAGTCTTGCCCCAAAAATGAAGCCAAGAGTACATAATTTTTAGCTACTTCATTCATTCATGTGAAATATTTAATGACAAATAACAACATGCAATCATGTGAATGTATGGTTCTCTGGATCTCCCTTTCTTTCATGCTACTCAGGAGTTGCTTTGAAAAATATTTACATCTTGTTTTAATTCCGTCCCCCTGCCCTAAATCTGCATTTAGCCACAAATAACTCAACAGTTTCTCTTCCTACTACCCTAGTGCAGACCACATGGGCATAACCTTTAGCTCTTTTATGATAGTTTCCTGATATTTAATTCACATATTTTGTAGTTCATCCATTACCTCTTTAAATATCAAGAACTGTAACCTACCTCCACAGTCAACTACACAAAAATTTCATTTTCACAAAAAGGGTGTAACCCCTCCCCCCAACAACCTCTTCTCTTCAGATCTCTAGCTCCCACTAACCATTAATACAGACTTGCCTACTCTAGGTTTTAATGTAGATGACATTGTGCAATTTGTGGTTGACTGAGATTGGCTTCTTTCACTTAACATAGCAACATCATGGTCCATACCCAGTATATTATTTATTATTTTTAATACCAAGTAGTAAAACAACATGAAGATGCACTATGCTTAATTTATTCTTTCTTCTGTTGGTAAACATTTGTACTATTTCTACTTTCCAGTTACTGAGAATATTGCCAGACAACAAATGTACACATTTGTTTCTTGCAAAGTTCAACTATTTTGGGTATTGAGAATGATGACACACTACAACCCTTCATTTGCTCCTTGTAATGAAGTGTATCACCACTGCTGCTGCTACTACTAGTGATGATGATGGTGGTGGTGGTGGTGGTGGTGCTGCTGCTGCTGCTGCTCCTGCAGCTGGTGCTGGTGCATTTGGCACCTAACATCAAAATCCACCTTCTTTGGCAATTGAACGTGGACTAAAGACCAGTGACTTTCCAACAATATCCTTTTGACTTTCTCACTGAGTGAGACAGCTAATGAATCCACCTTTGTGTATTTAGCAGCAAGGTTTCTCAACCTTTCCAGTGTACAGATGGCTATTCGTTTGGCGACTTGGTCCCTTTTGGTTGTAAGTCACTTTAGTCAGTGTTGGTCAATAATGGATGACAGCTTGAGTACATCTGGAAACAACTAAAACTCAAGTGCCTGGGTAGGGGAGGCACACCTGCGAAGGAATTTCTTGACTGGATCATTTGAGGCAGGGAAGACCCACCCCAAATCTAGACCACACCTCTCACTGACAAGTTCCTTTATCTTGTTGCTCAAGCATCCCTTCAATGGTGTTAGAGCCTACTTCCTTGGGATTCCAAAGCAAAATGAAGACCAGCAGCTCTCTAGAACTTCCCTGGGACTCTAACTCCTGATGGGGACTGCTGAAATATCCAGTCTCACAAACTGAACAACTATCTGGTCCTTGACCTTTCTGTCTGGGGACAGCCATTGTTGGACTACTGAGACCACAGTGTGTAAGTCACTCTAAGAAACCACACACACACACACACACACACACACACACATGCTAGGATTTTTTTTAAAGGAACAGAATTGATAGAATGAGTGTGTGTCTATGTGTGTCTGTCTGTGTTTGTGTGTGTATGTGTGTGTGAAATGCACACACATATTATTGGTTCTGTTTCTCTGGGAAACCCTGTTTCATACACCTGTTCATTATCTCTGTGTATCTAGTTAGAGTGTAATTCCCAGATCACAGATCACATGGTTGACTTAACCATTCAGAACTGCCAGACTAGTTTCCAAGGACATTATACTATTTTAAATCCCTACTGTCAGTATACAATCATTGCCAACATTATACCCATGTGCTTTTCTCCTGGTGGGTGTGATTTGAACCTTCCATGTGAGCAGTGATACTGTGTATTTTGCAAATGCTCATTCACCATCTGTATACCTTCTCCAGACAACTGTTTATCCAGAGCTTTCTTTCAATGTCAAGTAGGTTATTTTTCTTTCTACATTACATTTATTTATATATTCTAGACACACAGTCCTCTCCAGATATATTATCTGAAACTATCTTCTCCCACATTGAGTTTTCTAGGTGATGTGCAATAGAAATCTAGCATCACTCTTTTCAATGCCTTGGGGACATAAGCTGAAAATATAGTTGTTCCTCAGTATGTGTGGGGGATTTGTTCCAGATCCCTATAGATATCAAGACCTATGATTGCTCAAGTCTGTTATAGAAACTGGCATAGTATTTGCACATAACTAGGAAAATGCTCCTGTAAACTGAAGATCATCTCTAGGTTACAACATCTAACACAATGTAAATGATGCACAAACAGGTGTCACACAGTACTGTTTAGGGAATAGTGATTCTTTTAAAAATCTGTACATGTTCAGTATAGAAGCATTTCTTCAAAAGTTTTCAGTGGATCGTTCATTCAAGCCACAAAGCCAGAACTCATGAACACAGACGAACAACTGTACTATTTTACCCCTGTATTCGTTTCCCCTTTGTCAAAATCAGTGTACTTATAACTACATGAGCTTATTCCTCATTATTCAGCGTCATCCATTGGTCTCCTTATCTGCTGTTAAGCTTTGCCATCAAGTTTTGACACCAGGACATGAGTTCTTCGGCATTTGACTTCTTTTGGCATGTGGTTCTGTTACTTTGCTGCCCATAAATTAAGGAATTGGATTTCACAATTTCTCCACAGAATCTTCTTGTGATTTATTAAGAGAAAAAAATCATTTTAAGAAAGATCCAAAAGTAGGTGATCTTCAGGCAATTAATATATCCATCCATAAAGATGACCAAAGTGGTGTGTGTAGGTGCTCCATTCTAACTTCTGAAGAAGTTCAGTCAGTGAGTTATCCTCACCTCCACAATCTTTCTAAATTCGCACTCTTCCTGCTTACACTATGTCCTTGCCCAATGAAGTTTTGAAGACCAAATATTAGAACATATCACTAATCTCATCAGAAGTAGAATACACATCATAAGTGAAACAATGGTTTCAGACATCACCCTCCCTGAAAGCAAACTCCTATTAGTATTTCCATTCTAATTACCCTCAGCACTATGATTCTTTGACCCCATCCTCTCAAAGTGTCTCTTTCCATCCTTAATGGATGACCTCACTTCATGCATTATTAAATCGAAAGACCACAGTCCTCACCTTCCTACACCTCTTTCTACATTCATCTTCATTCACCTCTGTTCTAATAGTGTTTGACTCCACCTAAGAGGCTCATCTTCCCTTGCCCTCCAAAGATGTAAATTCCTAGCCATCGCCTTTCCCCCATATGCCTTTTCTTTCCTGTACTTCTTTATTACAAGGTCACTCCAAGATAATACAAACTTACTTCAGTGTATCCTGTGCATATTATAAAATACACTTTTATATGATGGTGGCTTTTGATGGCCCACTTGGCGGAACTCAGAATCAACCTAGGAGACTGTTGTCTGACAGGATTTTCCTGGGGAACTGAACACACACACAGGCTTACAAGTCTGCTCACTCCAGAAAGGGAACCCACAATAGATCAAAGTAATGATAGTACCAAAGTCCAATTCAATGAACCAATGAGCTTATATTGGGGTTATGCGCAGGACTATGGGTAAAGGGATAACATGAAAGCAGCTATATTGTTGAAAACCCACTCCAGTACAGGTGACCACAAACAAAAACTACATCCCTGGAGCTATCTGCAGAACTTGCCAATGGTTCAACAGGCCCAAGGGTCTTCTCTAGGCATCTCACTGGTCACAGTTTCAGTTCATCAGAAACTTCCAGACAACAGATACACAACTCTGGGTGTGTCTGTGAAGCATTTACAGTGATTTACTCAGCTGAGAAGACACCCTAAAAGTGGGTGATACCTTCCAATGTGCACCCAACATAGAAGAGGTCCTAGGAAAGAATAATGTGGCCTTTTCCATTTCTTAATGAACAGGTGTGTGTCATTATTGCTTCTATCCTCTTCTGACATCATCTCCAGCTTATTCAGCTTTCCGATCTAGACTCAAAAGAGACAACTCTCTGGGAAATTCCAAGCTTTCAGCAACAAAGCATCCAGCTTCATGGCCTGCCGAACTCTGCCTCTCAGCATTCAAACAGCCCCTCCAGGACTACCCAACTTTATGCTTTAAGCCAATCTAGTAAGCCCCCTTTATAACACATAAACCCTCTAGGGTTCTGCCCTACTATAGTACTCTGCCTAATACATCTTCTTTGACTATTACTTTTGCCTCCAGCATCTTTCCCAAGTCCTTGCTCATTAAACAAATTCCTACAGAGTTTCTGCATGTGTTAGCTCCATTCTTTTATTACCACTTCAATCTATGGCTTCTCTCCATCACCCCAAAGAATATCTAGCCACCAGGTATTAGTCTTTGTTGAGAAAAACAATGGCTTCACTTTGTCCTTCAATCTGGTTTGATGGCATTGAAAGCCATTGTCAGGACTATAGATGGCTCAGTGGTTAAGAGTACTGCTGCTTTTCCAAAGGACATGGGTTCAATTCCTAGCAACTACACATTGACTCACAACTGTCTAACTCCAGTTACAGGGATCTGATGCCTTCTTCTTGTCTCTACAGACATACATATGTATGGTGCACTTATATAACACACATATACATAAAATAAAATTAAACTAAGTTAAAAAATAAAAGAAGAAAACCATTGTTTATTTTCTCCTCTTGGAAATGTTCTTGTCTTTTAATTTCTAGGAAACCCCTTACCCCAGTGTTTCTTCTTCCTTTCTTGCTCTAGCCCTGGAGTCTATTTCCCTTCTGGGTCTCTTCACCTATACTGTATATGTGATCTTCCTCGATTCCATGTCACTTATTTCTCTTTACATTCTCTTCTTGAGAGGACTTATTTCTCCCAGCAGGTTTTCATCCTACACTGCTACCAATGTTTCTCAGATGTATGTGTCTTCCTCTCAGGCACATTCTCCTTTGAGCACTCATCCAGTGTCATGAATACTGGCCTAAATTTGAAACCTAATACCATGATTTTGTAGAGACGACTTATTCACATATATTGGTAAAATTCTTAGTGATTCATTTTTCCAATTTATGACTGGTACATAGAAAGCTATTAGAAAGAGTTCTCTATTATTATAGGCTTATTATTCTTATCATTTTTACCAATTAAATAGCTAAATGATGGAATCAAGCCAGGTACCCAATAAGAGTAGTGGATGAGAAAATGCAGTGCATGTACACAATGGAAGTATTATCTAGTCTTAAAGAACAAAGTTATGAAATTTGCAAGAAAGTGGATGTAACTGGAGATAATTACTGTAATTAAGATAGTCTCAGAAAGAAATATGTTTTCTCTCATTTCTAATTTTCCTGGATTTCATGTAGATATACGAAGTCACATATATATGCATATATATGTATATGACATGAAAATGGAGGTCAAACTATTTAGGGCTCAGAAGGAACGAACAGGAAGTGACTAATGATAACACAGGAGCAATGAGTAAGGATATGTTCTTCATGCAATATATACATCAATAAAAACTTCAAAAATAAAAAAATTGAATAGTAGTTTTAAAAAGTTAATCTGTGTAATTTATGTGAAATCTAACTGTAATGAGGTCCTTTGTTTTTTTATATATGTAACAGATCTACTAATCCTGCATAAAAGTTATTTTATGATGTTAAAAAAAAAAGCAGTTTAGCAAAGGCCATGTTACACATCAGGACAGATGTGATGCTCCAGACAGAAGCTTCAGCAGTGAATGGGTAGAAATTGATGTGACCTTCTGAAAAAGAAGCCGGTTAGACTTCATTGGGACCACTGAAAGTGGCGATGAAAACATGGAGTGTGACTAAGCCCCCCCCCTCTCTGATGTCTACCCACAATGAAAGTCTCCTCAGTCTCCCTGTCTTCCATCTCTGAAACAGCCCTCACCATCTTAGCTCTCCTGAGTTTTCTCTTCCCTTGCTATAGAAAATAGCTTAATAGTGTCTAGCTTTCCACTTGTTAAATTGCTTAGTTAGGATATGTTCCCAGAAGTGTAATGGCTGGGTCAATAAGAATAAACATTTTAATGTTTCTTGACAGAATATTTATGTATGTTTTTTGTAAGTGCTGAACCAATCCACATTGCTGTCAGCAAAGTGTATGTATGTGCTTCAACAATCTTACCTGTGCTGGTTATGACTTAGAAGAAAGTATTTATCATGCATTTATTGTGCCTTGTGATGAAGCTGTAAACTGTGGCCACTCTCAGAGTCACAGAGCAAAGGAGAGTTATCTGTCTCAGAAACAGGGCTGTCCTGATAGGACCTTTGAAGGATCTGGATAACCTCTTCTAGAAAGGACTTTTAGAAAGCTAATTCAGCTAGAAGTTCACAACTCAGTGACAGTATAGCCAAATGTGCATGGATAAATTATTCTCTTTCAAATGGCTTCTTCAAATGGGGATCACTTTTACTGAATTTACAGACATATCCTGACATGATACACCTGGTTTTATTGGAGGTATGACTTTGTGGTCTTTGTTAAAAGAAGCTCTTCGTTAGATTTAGTAGGAAAAACATGCTTACAATTTCAGCAGACACCAAATGAAGACTCATCATTTTCTAGGAGTTTGAACAGTCCTTACAGTAGAATAGTAACACATACTGTGGCAATGTAATATAATAGATAAAATAATGTGTACAAGTGTTTGACACGTGTTTCCTTGCTGGTGGCTTTGGGGATATTCTCTCTTGGGGCTCTGTCTCTTCTGTAATGCACAGTTAGGCAATGGCGTAGATGCACAGGCTGGCTGGATTTCTGAGTAGGTGAGAAAATAAGGATCATAAACTTTTCCTATTTCAAGTTGGCAAAGCAATACAGCCCTGTCCTCACATTTGCATATAGAGGGTTGTCAGCTCGGCAATTTGTCAGCAAACTTCCTGTGATCCAGTAGCTTGGGTTAAATGTGTTTATTCAACTGAAACAGATTTATAGACCATGGAAAATCCATCAATGATGAGGTTTTTTTTCAGGCAGAGGAAAATGCAAGCATAGATGTCTTCAAAATAATACTTTCAAAGCAACTTTAGGAAAAATAAGGAAAAGGATTAGAAAATAATTGAGTGTATCTTTTGCTCTTACTCTGATAAAACCTAGCACAGCCCAGATCATCCTGACTTCACAAAGTCTAGATTGCTATTTCAGTGACTGATAATCTTTATCCTCCTGGTGTTCCCATTGTTATACACACCCCATCCATAAAGCTTAGATGAAAAGCTGTTCTATATCAGTTTTCTGCATCTCTGCTTCAAGTCTTCAAGAAACTCATCTGGAGAACAAGAACCACCTTTTTACAGATTTGATTTCTGCTGTAATAACCATCACAGTGACCCACACTCAGAATAAGCATGCAAGTGTTACTGTTTTACTCTTCTTTAAATTTAACATTTTATGAGCAGCCAGAGTAATCTAATACTGCTATTCTTGAAGGGTTTTTGTTGTTGTTGTTTTTTGTTTGTTTTTGATAACAAAACTTTGGGACTCAAGCAACAAGAGCTCGAATGATGGCTCAGTGGTTAAAACACTTGTCACACAAGCATAAGGACCGGAGCTAGGATCCCCAGAACCCATATAAATGCCTGGTGGGTGTGGCAGCCCAACTGGAATCCCAGCCTCCAAATAAGGAAACAAAAGACACACACAGCAAACTGGCTAGCAAGACTAGCCATACAAGCAAGCTCTGGGTTTGACTGAGAGATGCTCCCCCAATGAATAAAATGAAAAACATTGACCTTGGGACTCTACATGCATGTACCCACCATTTCACCCATACACACAAAAATGTGAATACATACACTTATATGCATACCACATACACAAAAATGGAAAAAGAAAGCCACAATATAGAAGAAACAGCTAAGTCATGAATTGTCCATGTATGAAATATAGCACAGGTGTTAAATTTTCATTTCAAAAATGATTAATGTTATTAAATATCTTTATTACATAATAATAAAATATACAGCCATAAACTTATATTTAATCTGCATCTCAGCTTAAATTAATCATATTTAAGCTGGCTCAGTGCTTAAAGGCTCTTGTTGTCCTTGTGGAGGACCAGAGTTTTGTTCCCAGCAGGTGGTGTACAACTGCCTATAATTTAGGTCCAGGAGATTTAATTCTCTCCTTTGGCCGCCATAGATACCACATATATAGATAAATAATATTGATAACTCTTAAAGGACATAAAATATATTAAACTTCCTATTCCAACTGTACCAAATAAGTGTCTAGGAAAACCTTACCAATGAAATCTGGCTAAAAATTAACCAGCTACATGAAGTCACCTCTGTAGCCGGTATTTCAGGACCCAAGATCCAAGAAAAAATATATTTATGTGAATTTGACATTCCCTGCTGCTCTTTTCCCTGAAGGTCTTTGATTATCTTGAAGAAGATAGAGGTCCGTGTGTTCAAAAGTTGAGCACACACAGAGGCCACCAAGAAGCAAAGAAAAACATCAGAACTCTGCAAAGCCTTCAGATGCAGAAAGACAGTAAGTGGAGCTCATGCTACATCCAGGGCTCAGACTGTCAAGGTCTCAGAAACAACTAAGGAGCAAAGATCAAACATTTTGACCCCTAGCTCAGCTTGGATCATCTGCTGAATCACGGCTGTACAGGTCATAGTAACTAAGTCAACAGAAAGTAACACTGAAGAGTTGAAGACCAAAGAAGAGTTGGAGAAAAACATGGTTCTGTTGACCCCAAAATTGTATATCATGATCTGATGATTAGGAAACATTCTTCTTAAGACTCTAGAATTACAATTGGATCTAAGAGGGTACTAATTCAATTTGAAACAAATCAATTCAGAATTGATGGAAATAGACAATGATTTCATTCTACACTGTGTGCCCAAAGCAAAAATAAGTCAATTTTGGATGACATTTTCCAGAACACAAAAAAGTTTCATAATTAAGACTTGTCTTGCACCGAACACACATACACTCACAGGAACACCAAGATTAAGCAAGAAAAATAAACTAGCAAATATATAAATGTTACAGTAATTAAACACAAACTTTACATATTTTTGATCCTCATGTTTAAATCATCATGTCTATGATTATCTATTTCAGAAATAAAGCAAATAAGATATAAAATCTTTTATATAAAAATTCAAATGGAGCTAGAGAGATGTTTCAGTGGTTAAGAGCATTTGCTGCTCTCACAGAGGACCTGGGTTTGGCTCCCAGAACCCATCTCAGGCAGCTTACAGCCATTTGTAACTAGTTCCAGGGAATCCAGCTTCTTCCTCTGAACACCATGGGTACCTACATGCATGTGGTGAACATACAGATAAGCCAGCAGAGCACCCAGATACATTAAATAAATAATTCTTTTTAAAAATCAGATAAAGGACTAGAGAGAAGGGTCAGATGAAAGGGAGGGGCAGGGATGGAAGAGAAAAGGGAAGTCAAGGGTGAGAAAAGAAGAAGACTAAGAGAGAAAAGGCAGAAAAGAAGGAGGGAGGAAGAAAATGATTCCTAACCAGCCAATAGATACAGTCCCTGAAGTGATGTGTCCATCTAAATCGACTCCATCAGAAAACAAGAAGGGGATTCAGCGCACTCAAAGGTTGTTCTCTTTGAGAAAAGACCAGTGTTATAAAATGCTTGGGAGTCGGAGGAAATGGGGTAGAGAAACCTTGGGAAATGTCTACTCTGTGTTCAAACAAAGTAAAAACAATGTGTGTAGTCAAGGTACCTTAAGCTGCAATCAATGAAGCAGAGTAGGGTGCATGAGATTCCAGAAATCTTACACAAAACTTTGCTGAGCCGCACACCTATCCATTTCAAGACTGACAAGTGACGTTTTGAGTTTACATTTAAATTAATGGAAATTATTACTAAATCATATGAGAAAATAACAAAATAACCTTGAGAGTATGATTTTATTTGTATGTTTTTGTGTGTGTGTTTGTGTGTGTACACATGTGTACCTGTTACTTTTTGTCAACTTGCCTGGAAAGAAAACC
The DNA here is from genome assembly GCF_004664715.2 of Peromyscus leucopus. NCBI lineage: Eukaryota > Metazoa > Chordata > Mammalia > Rodentia > Cricetidae > Peromyscus > Peromyscus leucopus. The sequence goes on from NC_051065.1 coordinate 97,392,642, forward strand.
CCAATTGAAGAATTGTCTCCATCAGAATGACCTGTTGACAAGTCTATGGAGCACTTTCTTGATTAATGATTCATGTGGGGAGGGTCCAGCCCACCATAGGTGGTCTTGTATAAAAAGAGGCAGGCTGACCAAGCCTTTGGAAACAACCCAGTAAAAAGCATTCTCTCACAGTCTCCATTTCAGTTCCGGGTTCCAGGCTCCTGCTGGAGTTCCTGCCTTAGCTGACCTCAATGGTGAAGTACAGTGTGGAACTGTAGGCCAAATAAACCTTCTCTTTTTCAAGATCATTTTGGTCAATGTTGTATCACAGCAACAAAGAGCAACCTAGGACAGTGAGTGTAAATGTGTGTTAATTCAACTGTAGAGGTCAGAGGTCTTCCTCAGGTTTCCTTCCTCAGGTACCTGCCACCTTGATTTTTTAAGGCAGATTTTCTCACTGGCTTGAACCTTGACTAGTACACAACTTGTCTGAGCAGCAAGCCTAGCTTTCCACCTTCCCAGTGTCATGCTTATGATCTGTTTTGTATAAATATGGAACATTAATTGTCCTTATTTTTAGATACTTCTGGAATTGAAAGGATATTTTTCAGTGCTGAAGTGTTGGCTCTTGTGCCTGTCACACTCTAGGCAACACTTAGAATTTGTTTGTGTTTTAGTTCTACACACATACACTACACACACAAAAAAAATGAATACCATCTCTCTAAAGCTCAGAGTACAATATGGGATAAGGGAATGGAAGAACATACAAGCCAGAAGATGGGAGGAATGCAGCAGAATGCTGTCATGCAACCTGGACACCACTGTCATGAACTCATAGCAGCTATGGTTACCTGCGCAAAATCAAGCCAATCGAACTTCCAACATGGATGGGTGAGTAGCTCATAAGGTCCCACCACTAGCTAAGAGGTTATTTTCAGTCAACAGCATGTGGTGGAGGAAAAGTCACTTCTCTCAGAGGTTGTGGTCACTGGTGGGTTGCCTATACTTCACTGGGTAGCCCGATGACCATGTGCGTATGGGCAGCACCAATTAGAACCAAGGATATATAGATTTTAGATAGATAGATAGACAGACAGACGACAGACATGAAAGTGAAATTGGGAAGGAATATGTTGGGAGGAATCTGTGGTAGTTGAGAGGGGGATAGAATGGGTGTGATTCTCATGCATTGCATTGTATACATGCACAAAATTCTCAAAGAATGTGTGTGTGTGTGTGTGTGTGTGTGTGTGTGTGTAAGAAATCAATGTGGAAATGTGTATTAGTGACAATCATGTGCACTTGCAGAAAAATGAGTACCAGTCTGAGGGGTTAAAGTTCAGCCATGCTTTGTCCTCAAAAACTAACTTTGTAAACCATACTCTTAAACAACCTGATTGAAAGAGATTACATCAGATGGAATAATGCTTCTGGAAACCTCTCATTTCCTGTTGGCTCCAAAATGAGCAATATACAGCTATGATACATCTCCTAAGGAGAAGAGTGATTCTGGCAAGATTTCCATAGTGTCTTTGCTAGTCTAGCAGAGCATGTAGTTAAGATGAAGCAGCCTTGCAAGCCTCATTTCTATGAGCACAAAAGCAGCATCAGGTATGTGAGCCTATATTCCTGTGGTTCTGTTCTCTGTAAACCACAAACAAGCTATCTGGATGATGAAATTCATAAGCACTCAACTATCCATGTGCTAAGTAAACAAGAAGGGGAAAATACTATCATACCACAATTATCATTTCTTTTCTGGGCTAACCAAGAAAGTAACTGGATACAAAACAGCCTCCCCCTAGATACAGTTTCCTTTCCTTTCTTTGATTTTTTTTTTACTCTTGCTAATGTCTCTTTATATGATTAAGGTGTGAAAATGGATAGTTCCAAAGAACTCTTAATAACATAAATTAACCTTGCCTTGGTTGATTTAGTCTATGAAACTTCTCTTTGTTGAGAGGGAATTCCTTTTACTTGAGCTTTGACATTTATCACACTAGGAAGATATGCTGAACTTACCTCCTGCTGATCTCTTTCCCACCTCCTCCTCTATTCCACCCCAATCCTCACCTAGAACACATACATTCATTAAGCTACAGAAGAAGTAAATCTCTGTCATCATAGCTATCTTTGCCATTTCAAATTGTTTTTTATTCTTTATGGATTCCTTTGTCTGTCTGTACTGTTATATGTTGGAATATACATGTTATATCAACAGATAGATTACAGATGACAGACAGACAGATAGATAGATAGATAGATAGATAGATAGATAGATAGATAGACAGACAGACAGACAGACAGATAGATAGATAGATAGATAGATAGATAGATAGATAGATAGATAGATAGATAGATGTTCCAAAGCCTTGTGAGTTCATTGCAAGTAAGGCAAGGTCATGCTTTTGTGCTGAAGTCCTTGCAGCTTTTGAAGAGCTCAGTAGAAATTTGATGATGACAGAAGAGCACAGGATAATGACAAGCAATGGAAGAGGCAACTGGGCTAAAAACCCTAATCTTGTACAGTGGTTCCCTTCTCTTTTGACAATATAGGAGCTCTACCAAGATGTAAGTAGCAGCCAAGCAGAAATCAATGTGGAGATGCATACTTGGTCAAAGTTTTGAGCATAAGTGATTGAGTGTTGAATCCTGAATAGGATGTCTTTATCAAACCTACCTTGACTGCCCCCAAAGCTCAGAGAACATCATTGAAGAAGTCCAAACAATGTTAGAGACAGGGGATGGGGCAGGAAGACTGTGCAATATTGTCTTCTGAACATGATAAGGTCATTGTGTTCATGAAGTCATGACTGATATGGTTCCCTGCTCAAAACATGCATGAGATCAATCCAGCCAGAATTCTGGCATAGATTGAGCATGTACTCTCTACTTCCACACCTTACTGAGGAGCTATTGGCAGGTGATATTTGCTGTAGGAGGGAGACTCATTCTTCAAGAATGCTCCGACTGGTAGGGTTGCTGAGTACTACTGAACAACTGCACACTAATGCACATATGGACAACACCAACTGGAAGAATTAAAAAAAAATGTGAAGTTGGAAGTAGGGCATGTTGGAAGGGATATGGTAGAGAGGAGCTTTACAAGGAAAATGGGGCTAGATATAATCATATTTCCTTGTGTACATGTGTGAATAAAGAAAAATTATATTTTTAAAAATAAGTAGCATTCAGAGTCGAGGAGCCTTTCTCCCTGAAACAGTAGGAATTAACTCATGACAATAACAGGCTCTCCTATTCAGTGTAAGGGACACTCTCCATGCTCCTTTTGATGCTTTATTCTCTATCCTCTACTGGTTAAGTTGTGAAGGGAACCAACAGTTTCTGTCTTAATGCAGGCTTGCATTCTTTTTATATTTCCTCATTTTAGTTGCCTTCTATTTAAATTGAATTTTTTTATTTTCTTTTCTTGCAGTTCTTTTATTCTCTTTACCATCATTCTCTTCTTAAACCCAAACTCTAGAAAAGACAAGAGCATCCTATAAACAGAAAAAATAGGGTCTAAGGCACCTACCTTACATCTCTTTTCATTGTTAACCTGCTGTGGGATGTTCTGTATGTTAAATGTGTTGCTCTGATTGGTTAATAAATAAAACACTGATTGGCCAGTAGCCAAGCAGGAAGTATAGGTGGGACAAGGACAGAAGAGAATTCTGGGAAGTGGAAGGCTGAGGCTGAGAGATGCTGCCAGCCGCCACCTTGAAAAGAGAGATGTAAGGTTCTGGTAAGCCATGAGCCACGCGGCAACTTATAGATTAATAGAAATGGGTTAATTTAAGATATAAGAACAGTTAGCAAGAAGCCTGCCACAGCCATACAGTTTATAAGTAATATAAGTCTCTGTGTGTTTACTCTGTTGGGTTTGAGCAGCTGCAGGACTGGCGGGTGAGAGAGATTTGTCCTGACTGTGGGCCAGGGAGTACCAGAAAAACTCTAGTTACATTAACCCATATGTCTCATTTCAAAATTATCACAAACTTTCATCCTTAAAATTATCATCCAATTACATTCAAATATGTGCTAGGGGAAGAGCAGCCAGTGTTTGCAGGAGCATAGTCTTTGATAGGTCAACCATGCTCCAGTCAGTGGTCCCACATCCCTGCATATTTGGGCAGCATAAATTGGATACAGTAGCAGCATATGGGGGAGGGGAGTTGCTGAAGAGATAGCTTAGCAGTTAAAGGCAAGTATTTCTCTTGGGGTATAGAGGATCCCAGTTCAATTCCAAGTACCTAGGTTGGGTGCCTCACAACAGCCTGTAATTCAAGATCCAATGTGATTAAACACCCTCTTCTCAACTCCATGATCATCTGTACTCATATTCATATAATTTTAAAAAGATCTTTTAAAGAAATAATATGTGAAGTTAAGTTGGGAGGGTTGAAGATTAGGGATTGGATCTACAGCAAGTTAGGTGTTGGGATGGGGACTGAATATGTTCAAAATATATTCTATATGTATATGAAATTCTTAAAGGATTAATGAAAAGTATATATTTATTATTTTATATTATAAATATTATAATTATATTATATTATTAAAGCCTACCATCCAGAAATAGAGTAAAATAGTTGAAGATGAGAATCCCCATGTGTGCAAAGGAGACTAGGTTCATGAATCCTGCAGGTAGCAGTGTGAAGATACTCAGATTCTTCTCTGAGTTGATGCTGTATTTGCAGGCAACCTACACATGCCCTCCCATGTGCTTTTAATTACTTCTAGATCACTTATAATTCCCAGTGTTATGCAAATCTATGTAAATATCTGTTAAACTGTGTTGTGTGTTGTTGATCGAATAATGAATGGCAAGAGCAAAGCTGGTGTGTGGCCCACACACAGGCATTTTCCCTACAGATACAGAACGTTGACTCTGCATAGTTTAGCTTTGGACTTGGCTGTTACATAGCACAAAAAATAATTGTGTCCTGCTGCTCATTAATAGAGAAAAGGCACACTCTTTTTTTTTTTTTTTTTTTTTTTTTTTTTTTTTGGTTTTTCGAGACAGGGTTTCTCTGTGTAGCTTTGTGCCTCTCCTGGAACTCACTTGGTAGCCCAGGCTGGCCTCGAACTCACAGAAATCTGCCTGCCTCTGCCTCCCAAGTGCTGGGATTAAAGGTGTGTGCCACCACCACCCAACGAAAAGGCACACTCTTTCAGTGATATTACATTTTCAAATTTTTATTTTTCCCTTGAGTTATGAAACACATGCATCACCTACACATTATAGGGAGAAGATCCATTCCTATAATTCTTGTGTTGTGTGTATTTATGTCTGTGTGTGAGTGTGTGAGAGAGTATTCTGTATATGAATTATGATGTACACATGTGTACTATGTGTGTATATATGCATGCTGGTGCATGGAGCCCAATACAGGATGTCATATGCCATGATGCACATGTGAAGATCACAGGAGAACTTACTAAAGTTGATTCTCTTCTTCTACCATGTGGAATCAAACTCGGCACCCAGACCTGGTAGCAAATTCCCTTATTGCTGAACAATCTTGCTGGTTCCAGTACCCAGTTTACAGTGTAAGTAACTGGCATGTTTACTAGTATCATATTAGAGATGGTAATGCAAGAATCAACTTATTTATTATACACAGTATGATTTTTTTTCTAGCAAAAGAAGGAAATAGAAATTGGGACTGTCTCGAACAAATCAAAATGCCAACTTGACCAGCTAATAATTACTTTTTAAATCGTAGTAATTTATAAACCATTCTGCAAAAGTAGTTTTTCTCATAACAGTTCATATATCAGTATTGAACTGAAAAAAATGAAAATACATTATACATATAGGGAAGAATTTCCTGATGTGTATTCCCAGGAATCCTGATCATTCACTTGGCTAAAAGATATTTACCTCATATAGCACATAACACAACCTGCTATAGCCAAATAAATTAGAAAGATGTTGACTTAAAGTTTAAAATAAAGTATCCAGAATGTCCCAGAGACACATGTACTGAGAAACATTTTTATTAAAATTTCTAGATGGGCCAGCAAGATGTCGCAGTGGTTAAAGTCACTTGTCACTAAGCCTGCTGACCTGAGTCCCATCTCCAGGACCCATATATTGAAATAAAAATCATCAATTCCTTTAAGTTGTCCTCAGATACGCATTTACATGCTATGGCATGCACATGTCCACACCTGTACACACATACTCACACAACATGAGAAATGTTAAAAAGTTTAAGGAAAAAATAAATTTCTAGAAAACTGCATGCAGTATTTCTTCAATTTTCATTTCTACAAGACATGCACTGGCATGACTCATAACAAAAAAAATAGTTAAAATGGTAGTGTGCTCACACAGGAATTTCACTTTCAGATTCTTACAATTTAAAAAATTTAATCATGGAGATCTGATGTGTGTTTTAGAAGCCATATTTTTAGTTATTTTTTTAATTACAGTAACAAATATGTGGGTATGGAATGTACACATGTATACCTATGGAGATCAAAAGCATCGGATCTCCTGGATCTGGTGACAGGTGGTTTTGAGTTGCAGAATATGGAAACTGGGCAGTAAACTGCAGTTTAGTTGCAGAGGTTCTCTCCAACTGCAGTATGCACTCTTAAACACCAACCCATCTCTCAGAACCCTAGGGATCAGATTTTTATGGCACACTGTGCTGGTTAGTTGTCAACTTGACACAAGCTAGAGTCATCTAGGAAGAGGGAATGTCAGTTGAGAAAGTGCCTCCATCGGATTTGTCCCTGGGCATATCTATGGGTATTTTCTTACTGATGATTGATATGAGAGGGCCCATCCCACTGTGGGTAGTACCACCACTGGACAGGTGGTCCTGGGGTGTATAAGAAAGAAGGCTGAAAAAACCATGGAGAGCAAGCCAGTAATCAACGTTCCTCTATGGTCTCTGATTCATCTTCTACATCTAGCTTCTTGCTTCCAGTTCTTGCCTCCACTTCCCTTCATGACAGACTATAAGCTGTGAGAAGGACCCTTTCTTCCTCAAGCTTCTCCTGTCATGGTTTTTAAAATACAGCATTAGAAACCTGACTATGGCATGCGTTTGTTGCTATTTTTCCAAGACTCATAAAATTTTAGTTGTAGTACCAACTATAAAACAAAAATCTTAAATTTCACTCTCTAAGTGAAGCAAACTGGTATTCTGAAATCCAAAGTCTATGCACGTGGTTCTCCTTCTCATTCTTGTTCATCCTTCATTGTCTTTCATCACAAGTTCCAAGCTTCTACCTTGTCATAGTAGGCAGCCCTGTTACCTCAAAAATTTCTACACATCCCCCCCCCCTCTTTTGCTTGTACAATACCACCAATCGGCTGAGCTGACACTGATACCAGAACCTGGAAAGAGTGAACTCTTTGCATCTAGGACTTGGGAGATGAAAGTTTTTTTTTTTTTTCCATTGTTGTTGCAGTTTTTTTCACTTACTTTGAAAAACAATGTGACTTGCCTTTCTTCAAATTTTGTATTGATGGTAGGGATTTCATCCTTCAAAGTTCCACAAAGTGACCCCACAAGACAGAAGAGTCTTAGGTGTCGGAGATGTTAGGCTCCTGCTGTGGTGATAGTTGACCTGGTATCTGTGGAGCATCCTGACTCCTCATGCCCCACAGGCATAACAGCTGACCTCTGCTGTTCTCATCACCAGCTCTATCTGAAGTTTTTTCTCCCTTTGTGTGCTACTCAATTTTTGCCTAGAACAGTCCACAGGAGACTAGTTAAGAATAACCTTTAACGGTAAGCAGGCTTGCTTCCTAGGAAGAAAAAAGGACATGTTTATCAGAGGTAAAATACCCTCGTAATGCAGAAACAAGAGTAACAGCAGGGGAATTTAAAGACTTTTCGTTTTTAAAGAGACTTAGAAACCAGTCTTGAAGTTTCCAAAACTTTTTTTAATGATTTATTTTATTTGTAGTTATACTTACATGTGTGTGGCATCGTGGGAGGGCAGTTATGGGCATATGAGTGCAATGTCCATGGAGGTCAGAAGTGGGTGCTAGATCCCCTGGTGCTGGAGTTACAGGCAGGTGTAAGATGAATCTTAAATGGTCTTATTAATAAAAAAAAAAATCTGGAGCCAGTTCAGGGGTGAACACTGAAAGATCAGAGAAATAGAACAAGCCACAGCCAACCTCACCTTGCCAACTCCTCAGCTGATCCTTTTTCTTCAGACTGAATGCCTCTGAGTCCTCACCTGAATGGATCTTAGTTGAACTGATGCTAAAAAGCCTAAAAGCTTAAAAGCCCTAGTTCCTGGTCCTCAAACCTTATATACCTTTCTGCTTCCTGCCATTACCTCCTGGGATTAAAGGAGTGTGTCTTTCCCAAGCACGAAATGAGTTCTTAAGTCCTGGGATTAAACAGAGCCACCACTGCCTGGCTCTGTTTCCAGTGTGGTCTTGAACTCACAGAGATCCAGACAGATCTCTGCCTCCAGAGTGATAGGATTAAAGGCATGTGCTACCATTGCCTGATTTCTATTTTTAATATAGTGGCTGTTCTGTTCTCTGACCCTAGATAAGTTTTATTAGGGTACACAATACACTGGGGGACAAAATGTATTGGGGAACACAATATATCACCACAGACAGGTGTGAGCTGCCTGATGTGGATGCTGGGAACATAACTCTGGTCCTTTTGAAGAAGAGCAAGTATTCTTAAGCCCTGAGCATTCCTTCAGGCCCTCAAAGGCTTTTAATCCTAATTGTTTAGTAAATCCAGGCAATATTCCAGAAAACACAGTAAGCCTTTTGACAGTAATAGAAGTATTTATGCTGAGTAATTTTGAAATTACCAAAGTGGTATAAAAGCATATTGGAAACATGATACGTTAACATACAGTAACAACAGAGACACTTCTATTTCAGAAACCCATTGTGCAAAGTCACAGTCCAATTCAGATTTCCAGTCATAGTCAGACACTAAATGTGATATGAAAGACATCTGGAGCAATACAAAATTTGCTGTTGTTTTGTCTTATTTGTGAAAAGAAATTAAAATGCTATTTACAGCAAAGCTGGGTATATGCTAGGGCTTCTAATCCAATATTCTCAATCTGAATATGTAAAGTTGAGTGACTGACAGACATTAAATTGTAAAATTTTAAAAACAGTTAAAATGCAAAGCTTTTTAATAATATATTTTAAAGTATCTTTTCTGAATTATTTTTAAGCTACTGTGTCAGTTTGGGTTCGAAAAGGAGAAAAATGGCACACTGCAAGAGCTTGGTGGTAAACAATTTAATGGAAGATTTATGTCTGGAAGAATAGACAAGTCCCTCATGAGGAAACTAAAGAGTATTATAGCACAATATGTGGATCCACACAGGAGTGCTTATATTCATTCAAGAGCTGAAGAGAACTGTGATAGCTTTTATTGTCAACTCAACACAATCTAGAATTTGTAACCTGTGAAGACAGTCTCAATAAGGGGCTATCCCCATTGGGTAGGCTTATGGGCATACCTGTGGGTGACTGTCTTTTGTTAACTGACATAGGAAGGTCCAGCCAGCTGTGGGTAGCACCATTCCCTAGGCTGGGGATTCTGAACTATACAAGAAGAATGGGCAAAGTGAACTGAACACAAGCAAGCATGCAAGGAGACATGCATGCATTCACTTCTCTCTGCTGTTGACTGTGGATCTCACGTGACCAACTCTTTGAAGTCTCTATCTTGGCTTCCCCACCATGATGGACTGCAACCTGAAACTGTGAGCTGAAATAAATCTCTTCCCCCCCCCCCCCGCCCCGAGATGCTTTTGTCAGGATATTTTAGCACAGCAACAGAACTGAAACTAGGCCCAGGGTGAACCATTACTGGAAGCAAAGCAGTATCTAAGCAAGAAGGGCTGTACAGCATACTTCTGGGAGATGCTTCCAGACCAGAGTCACCATCACCTGATAGAACTTACTTGAAATGCAATGTCTTGGTCTTCACTCCACACACAGGGAAACAGAAAATTGGAGAATAGAATTCAGAAATTTGTTTAAAAGAAAGAAGAAAATGTTTGGGTAATTCTCAGGTATGTTCAAGTCTGAAAAGTATAGTGTTCTATTGCTGTGAAGAGACACTATGACCATGGCAACTCTTATAAAAGAAAGCATTTAACTGGAGCCTTCTTAAAGTTTCAGAGAGTTGGTCCATTATCATCGTGGCAGAGATCATGGTGGCAATGATGGTGCTGGAAGAGTAGCTGAGAGCTACATCCTCATCTGCAGAGAGAGAAACACTGGGCTGGTCATGGGCTTTTGAAAACTCAAAGCCCACCCCCACTAACACACTTCCTCTCACAAGCCACACCTGATAATCCTTCTAATCCTTTTAAATACTGCCACTCCCTGGTGACTATGCATTCAAATATATGAGCGTATGTGGGTCCTTCTTATTTAACCCATCACAAGAACCATAGTTTAAGAACGCAGTCACATCCAGGCCTACAGTGAGGCAGGAGAGACAGAGATAAATAATAAAAGCCCTGACATCTTTCTCTTACAAATATCATGTCACCTTCTGGGTGTTTTTCACTAGCCAAAGGAAATGAGAACCATGAACTGGAAAAGATCCCAGGTTTTGAGATGTAAATGACAGCTTCCCAGAGCAGTGAGGGGGACAGTATGGAGGGATGAGAGATGAGATTGGAGATACAACTACAGACTTGTCATTCAATGGAAGCTGGACTTTTAAATATTATCATTCTCTGAGCCAAGGTTAGTATTCTTAGTCTGATGGCATGACTCAGTCAGCAGAGACACTTGCTCACAAGCCTAATGACCTGAATTCAAACCCAGATCCCACAGGAAGGCTGAAGAGAATGTATTTCAGAGAATAGTCCTTTGTACTCTACATGGAAGCCATGGCATGCACATGTTTACATACATAGCAATTGTTGAGAACCCCATACATGATATGCATCTGAAGTTTCATTTTTCATTACTACATTGGTGTTAATAATTACAGAAGGCCTTTTAAGACTCTCATCTTGCAGGTAAAGGAAGAAATTAATATTCAGGATGTTGAAGAAATTTGCTCACAGTCCCCCAGCCTACATCAGTGATAGAGTTGGGATACAAATCTAGACCATGTTTACTCAGCAGCCAATATTATGTCCATGACACAATCATAGTAGTTACACCAAAATAAATAAGCCATGCTATACATAATCAATCCATACTATGTGTTCAGGGGTTAGACTGAAATCTCTCAACCCTTCATAAAATACCCCAATTTTTATAGCAGGGTCCAAATTTATGCACACTGTCCCAGAAGAGTTAAGAGGGTCCAGGATTTTAAAAGAAACTCTGTGGTCATTCTCAACATAGGAGGCACAGGTGTTCTTCCTGGGAATATAATCCTGGACATATAGAGTAGCAGCAGCTTGGTCTCCAGGAGGAGAATATCCTCAATGCATTTGTCAGTTCTAGAAAACACATATTAGATTGCAGGGTAAAAAGAAACTGACTTCCCAAGAAGTATTTTAGAGGGGATCTCCCATGCTCCAGGCTTAAAACCATATGCTAATGAGGCTGTAGAAATTTGAGGTGTTGGGACTGGAGAGATAGCTCAGTGGTTAAGAGTGTGTTCTAGTAATTTTCTATTACTGTTATAAACACCATGACCAAAAGCAACATGGGGAGAAAATGGTTTATTCATACTTATAGGTTACAATCCATCATTGGGGAAAACCAGGTCAGAAACTGAAGCAGAGATCACAGAGGGACAGTGCTTACCAGCTTGCTTCCTCTAGCTTACTCAGCTACCTGTCTTATACAGCCCATACCCACCCACCCACAGAGGTCTGGACTCTCCCACATCAATCAAATCAAGACAATGACTGACAGATAAACTCATAGGCCAATACAGTAGAGATAACTCCTCACTTGAGATTTTCTCTTCCTGGGTATGTCTAGGTTTGAGTCAAATTGACAAAAATTAAACATGGTAGAGTGGATAGTGCTCTTGCAGAGGATCTGAGTCTAGTTCCCAGCATCTCCACTAAGCTGTTTGTATTACTCAGATCTCCAGATCTAGGGGAGAATTTGGCACCTCTGGCCACTTGGATTCACTCCATATATCCACACCCAGACACTCTCACCCATACTAAAAAATAATTTAAATTTCCCTTTAAAAAAATAAAAGAAATTTGAGGTGTCACTCACACATACACATACGAAATAAAAAGAAAAATCGTCTTGTCATCATTACTTAGAATAGAACATTTCTTACCAGCCCAGGGTGCAGACAGTCTGTGTGGAGAGTATACCTCACATGTAATTAAAAGCCTCTCTGCTTGGAGGTGCTCCATGATTAATGTCTCAGGTAGGCATTTTGATTCTTGTCCTAATAGAATCTGACTGGCTCTGAAACACTCGTGTTGTTCGGGTACCTCAAGAGTAATAAAAGGTTGCTCTTGGCTTATTGCACAATTCCTTGAGTCATTAATTATAGCTGCCCAAAGTGGAAAGTTTATAATTAAACATATAATTTACTCTTCTACTTTTGGATGAAGTAAATTAAGGCAATTAGATTTCTTTTGATTAAGCATATGGAGCCATTAACAAAGTGCACAGGTGTGTACAAGCAGAAGGTGGGTTACAACAACATCTATGTTTCAAGTGTGTTTTGTCACTTTGATGTCACTTTCCGGCTAGAGTAATTATGCTAATCCATTTGAAGTGGATTTCTTTAGTTTTCCTGGTTCGCTGCTGCTTTGTTTATTGCTTCGAATCCTTAGGTACTTAAGTAGCAGCAAGTAATGATCAGGTATAAGTACCAGCTAATCACAAGAGTAATTCTGGCTAGGAATATCCACACACAACATCATTTTGGTGATTGCTTTCTGCACCATTCAGCCCCCAGGTTGCATACTGCCTATGGCATGAGACATTACAATTGGGGAACAACTGCGCACTGTGTTATAATTTTTGCACTCACTTTTTTCGTTGTCTGCAGTCATCCAAGGAAATTTTATCTTCCTGCTGTTTGTGTTATATTGTGTTTGTTATAGCCTGGCATGGTTGCTTTTAATTGTCAGCTTGACAGAATGTAGACCCACCTGGAAGAGAGCATCTGTGAGGGATTGTCTACATCAGCTTGGCCCACTGCCAAGTCTCTGGGGATTGTATTTATTACACTAAGTGAAGTAGGAAAGCCTGCCCATTATGAGTTTCACCAATTCCCTGCTCTGAGTCCCAGACTGTTTAAATGTAAAGAGGGCATTAAGTACAAGTAGACATGGATGTATCGATTCTCTGTCTGCACTTGACTGTGGCTATGATCAGCCACTTCCAGTTCCTGTCTTGCTGTCTCTGCTGTAATAGGCTGTCACCTGGAATGGTGAGCTGAAATAAACTCGTTCTCTCCTAGGCTGCTTTTTTCTCTGGATATTTGATCACAGTAACAGAAATGAAGCTAGGACATAGTTCAAATTCGAAATGTTTACTTTTCAGAGTTAATTTTGCTCAAAGAGTATGTATGCCCCACTAAGGAAATTGTTTCTGTGTTAAATAATGTTTCAGATGTACGTCAACAGAATTATGACAAGAAGTCTCCACAAAGCCATAAGTATTGCAAACATTCCTTATAAAATGAGCATCCATTCCTCTTACCAAAAGGTACTGTTGTTTTCCAAAAATATACACACATTATTTTAAATAACTTAAGAAATTAAATATATTTTAAACAATACTGAATTTATACACTTTTTCTTCTTATATATTTTTGAGATCAATAAAGAAGAATTTTGTAATTACTAACACGATTTACGAATAGTCCAGACTTGAAAAGTATTTCAAATGTCAAACTGAGTGAAGGAGATATCTCTCGTCTCTGTGAGGCTTCCTTTAGCTAACTTCTCCTCACTGTGTGTCTCAAACAGAATATAGAAAGTGACTGCAAGAAATGCATGGGGAAAAAAACAATCTATGAACCCAAAGGTTTGTAAGGTCAACAGTAGCAGAATCCATGTGACAGTCCCAGCATCTGTTAAAAGTCATGTCACATGGAATGTGTACAATAAATAGTTTATAAATAGATAAACAAATGAATAAATGAGGCAATTGATTACCAAAAACAGTGTTAATGATGGGTAGACTCCCAAATGTGTTCCATGGTATCTCTCTTTGAGTAATCATGTGCTGGGGTGATCTCTCCTGTGGGTGCTGATGAAACCTTTTTAAGGAGAAAATAGTTCAGACTGTCAATCTAAAGGAAAAGATACTGTACCCAAGAACTGTGCTCCTGTAAGTAAGGTGGTCTCCAGTAGGATGCAGGTTCACAGAAGTTCAGCTACTTCTAGAAGAAATGAACAATCAAACAAATGGATGAAAGACACAGGGAGAGAGATTTTCACACTATGCAGTGAATGTTTATGGATAAAAGAGGGGAAGAGACTAACGTGATTCATGTGTCAGTGGATTATAGTTGGAAGGTCAGGGTGAACTCATGTTTACCTTTTTGAAGATAAAGATGGTTACAAAAGGAACATTATATATGCGGGCTGGGGTGATGGTTCAATGTATAAAAGCCCTCGACTTGTAAGTGTAAGGACTTAAGTTCAGTTTCTAGGGGAATTGCATGAACCTGGAAATGGTAGTGTGTATCTGTAACTTCAGCCTTCAGCCTTCTGCAGTAAGATACAATATGTGGCAAAAGAATTCTGAAGCTTGCAGGCCCACTAACCCAACATATACAACAGCTAACAACAAAAGACCTTGCCTTAAATAAAATGGAAGGTGGGGGATGATGCTGGAGACTGCCCTCTGTCTCTTCATCCATGCTCATTCACATCCACATTCATGAACATACATGCACACATACCTCAGGCACATCATAAACACAGAAAGAATTTTTGTTTTTGTTTTTTAAGATTTCTGTATGCAGATGAGTTATTATATATTCACACAGGTCCTTGATCTCTAGAGGAAGAACAATTACCTTCCAGCAGCAATGAGTGTGTATAACACTAATTAATAACATATATATATATATATACATATATATATATATATATATATATATATATATATAAATTTCTGATATCATTATCCAACAGTAAGAAAACAAGATCCACTGGAGAAATAGCTGATTCTAAGACATGGATTGGAAATGTACAAGATGAGCCTACAAGAAAGGTGAGGCAATACAAAGAAATATAAAATAAAATATCCTGAAAGAGGAAGAAAATGGGGGCATTTGTAAAGAGAGGGAGAACAAACTTCAAACTGAGAGCACCTGGTGGAAATACAATTTGAGCAACATGATTGGATGAGAATTAAAAGTATAAAGTAAGTCTTTCTGAGGTTGTACTGATAGAGAGAAGTAGGGAGGGAGACCTGACACATTTTCAATGCAGAAAAATTCCAAGCTCCACTGTGTAGATGCTCCTGCACCCTCAAGGAGGCAGAGCATAAATATTAAAATTCATTTTAAAAATATGAAACATAATCGCCCTATCCCAACAGAAGTAGCAACCTCATTTAATACCAGACACTTTGACAGTGCCTTGAAGCAGAAGTATATTACAGTATATAGGATTGCTTTTCAATAATAGAAGGGCTTAAGGCTTCCTAGAATATCCCATATTTGAGATGTAAGCAGGTGTCTTACTGACTTCTACTTTATTCCATTTTTTATCCCCAAATTCTTCTAATGAGGAAAACCTGAAGGAATGAATCAGGGGGAAGAGTGTACCAATGCCTGACTGCATCATTTCTCTTTCAATTTTCCTTCTCCACGTCAGAACTCATTATACTTCCTTTTTATATGGATTTTAAAAGAGAGTAAAAGAAATCCTTTAAATGAACTCACAATCTACCAAGTTCTTTCCCTTCAGACT
This sequence comes from Peromyscus leucopus, assembly GCF_004664715.2. Classification (NCBI taxonomy): domain Eukaryota; kingdom Metazoa; phylum Chordata; class Mammalia; order Rodentia; family Cricetidae; genus Peromyscus; species Peromyscus leucopus. The sequence goes on from NC_051065.1 coordinate 97,408,473, forward strand.
CTACCTAGAAGAATGAAAGTCAGCCCTGAGCAGCTCAGCACAAGCCAGTGTCGTCTTCAAAGAGTGTTGGAGACGTTAAACTTGCAACTTTGAAAGACTTTCAGCTGCCATTCAAGGTCTGTTCCCTCTCTCTTCCTTTCTCTAGACTTGTTATTTTATCCTGGGTGGCCCCAAACCTGGTCCAAAACCACCCTCAAGTCCCCAAGGCAGCTCACGATTGTCTCACAACAATCACCGTAAGGAATAGTCTCACTGAGCCAGCCCTAGCCACATCTTCAACACTGGTTTTTTTCTTTTTCTGCCTAGAACATGCTGCTGAGGCCAGGCAGAGTGGGGAAGGAGACTAGAACTATCAGAGGAGCTCTGAGTCTCTGAGAGAGCAGCTGTAGACACAGTGGCTAAAGAGACAGCATGACCTGCATCCTCTAATATGACGAGGCCAGACATCAGTTTGGAAAAACAATCTTGAATTTCTAGTTACAGAAGCAGACAAGATTCTGAGCAAGTTACTGTTTCTATGCACACTGCTAAAACAGGTCCCAATGGAGCAATATCCTTTCTTTCCCCATGACTAGATAGAAAGATTTTAAGCTTGATATCTGAGAATGTCCCATGTTTGCGCGCTCTCTCTCTCTCTCTCTCTCTCTCTCTCTCTCTCTCTCTCTCTCTCTCTCTCTCTCTCTCTCGCTCTCTCTCTCTCTCTCTCTCTCTCTCTCTCTCTCTGTCTCCATCTCTCTCTCTGTCTCCATCTCTCTGTCTCTCTCTGTTTTTCTGTCTGTCTGTCTCTGTCTCTGTCTTTCTCTATCTCTCTCTTTCTGTCTGTTTGTCTCTCTGTCTCTCTGTCTGTCTCTCTCTGTGTATGTGTGTGTGTCTGTCTCTCTGTCTCTCTGTCTCTCTCTCTCTGTCTTTCTCTCTCTCTCTCTCTCTCTCTCTCTCTCTCTCTCTCTCTCTCTCTCTCTCTCTCTCTCTCTCTCATCATTGAAGCTCCTTTGCTGGGAATGGAGATCTTCGGTAACAACTCAGGAGCATGGTCACAGTGTGTAATTATACTTGAGGTTGATTTTTTTTTTATTCTGTTAATCTATTTTTGTTCTGAATGGCTAGGGAAGAAAATCAGAGTAAATATTAATCACCCACAGCTGCGCTTTTGGAGCTGTTTCTCTTCAAAGTCGTCTTTGCAGGTAAATAACAAGACTTTCTTTCCTAAAGCTCTTCCTAAGCTGCACCTGTTTCTTTTCTCCTTTTTTCCCTCCTATTTCTATACCTTTACCTCTGTTTTAATCACATGACAAGGAAAGTACAAGTGACCAAAGGCTTACTCTAAAGAACATAATGAAGTTCTGTAGCAGAACTTCAGAACTGTGCAAGTTCAGGAATGACAGCCAGCCAGGCAGAGTGGATGGATTTGTTTGCTTATTTGTTTCCTCAGAGGAAAAAAAATATAGAAAATATTTTTACCTCAATGAGTCTTAATCATAATAATTAATAAGAAAGTCATGCTTGAGAGGCAGAGGCAGTTAGCTAGCCTGGTCCATATAGTTAAGTTCCAGGCTGGTTGGGGCTGCATAAAGAGACCCTGTCTACAGAGAGAAAGAGATGGGGGAGAAGAAGAAGGAGGGAGGGAGGAAGTAAATGGAAGTCAGAACAGAGGTCTTCGCTCTATCTACCCTTCTGTCTTGTTCTGGGCAACTGAATATAAAGTCGCTGTTGTGTGAAGAGTCCAGTTACTAGCCAGTGAGTGCGGAACCTGGTGTGAGTGTTGCTTATATCATAGCCCAGCATAGATATGAGGTTTTCCATAATAAATTGATATTAATTTAGTCCATTGTGACTTCACCAATTCTACATTTTAAAATATATAAGTATTCATTTATATATCCCTATAGTACTAGAGGGGAAATATTTAATATATTTATCACATGTTATGATAGATGCCTTAACTACTGAACTAAAATAAAGTCTGAGGAAATATAACAAGTTATCAGCCTTCCTAATAGTCACTCCCTCCATGTTCTCCAAGGAAATCTAGAATATCACCTCTGGCACTGGATTCATCTATAGTTTTATAGCTGTGTATGAGACAGCTGACTGAGGTCACAAGAGGGGCAGTTTCTGGCCTTTGTGTGTTCTCATACATAATAATCATAGTCTCTAAAATCTGCCCATATAACTCTTCTTCTCCTTCCAGAGCTTTGAAAATGTCTTAACTCCATTATTCTACCTTTTCCCAAAACAGTTTTCAAGAGATGAGCATTTTATGTTTATATTTAATTAACAGAGACTCAGGGGACAACTAGAAGAAACTAATGGCACGCTACAGGCTATCTCAATACATGCAGGCATTTATTCCTCCTGTTATCATGTTCGGTGATGAATCTTGTCATCTGCCCTGTGGCATTGTGTCCCGACCCCCTTTTGGTCATGAAGTATATTGACTGTTCTGTCAGATGGAATGACTCTAGCTGTATTTCCTCTTGATGATTCTGGAATCTAAATCTTCCACTATCATCTTACAATCAAGTTACAAGGCAATAGTTCCAGCATCTCATTAGCTTTCTTTCTATGTGGGGGCTGGGGGATTAACCTGTCACCATGAAATCAATATGTAAAAGGCTGAGTCCCCTAGACTAGCTTTGCTCTACATCATGCCAGGTCTGCCAATGACACCACAATCTTCTGAGTCATCCAGGCTTGAACATTTCAAGTCACCTCTGAAAGAGACAAAGTACAAGTGTCCAAATCACATATTCTATAAATCAAAAAACAGATTTTCTCCTAAGGATTTCTGTAAGATATTTATTCACAATTACTTCTATGTTGATTGCTCCCTCCCTTCCCTGCCCACAATGGCTCCTCTTCATGCTAAATCTAAAACAAAGATCCAGAAGTGAGGGGGCTTTGTGGAGGATTTTGTTTGTTCATTTGTTTGTTGTTTTGTTTTACCTGGAAGGCTATTTGGTCTCTGCTGCAATGCTCTGCTCTGTACTGTAGCATGACAGTTACCAGACAGTATACAAATGAATGCACATGGCTGTGCCCAGGAAAACCATCTTGACAAAGAGGTGGTTGCCAGGCACTGATCCAAGGCCATATCTCTGTACTGTCCCTGACTCTACACAATGGGGTCACCAGGCATCTCACTAGCCTACCTCAAAAGAAGTTCCACCCTCCCATTACTCCATCTATAAACACCCATTTGTGGATCAGTATTCTTCAGACTGTGTTTCCATTATACTGTTTCTTTATTTTGAAGAACCAGTCTCCAGCCAATCAAATATAATATAAATATCTGGTTTGTCATGTATATATGTCTTCAAATCTGCCCCAACTCAGCAGCTCTATTTCTTAGAAGGTAGAGATGGTGCCAGGTGTTGAACCCTGGACCTCATACATGATAGGTAAACACTCTATCACTGAGTTGTATCCCCTCCCCTCTTTTTTTATTATTTTTAGGAAGGAAGCTTCAATTGGGGAGGGGGAAGGGAGGTCAGTACAGAAGGAAAAGGGGGTGAGGAGTGACAAATAACACCAAGATTATTTGATAAATTCTCAAGGAATCATATTGCTTTATATTTACCTAAAATTATACACAGTACATATAACTGTATATACATATACATACATATATGTACACACACACATAGTTTAAATAAGGTATGCCATTTGGGCTGACAGTGCTCCACACAAGAACCATAGACTAGCAAAAATTCCAGGACCAGGCTCAAGAACCCACTTGTCCAATGTTTGGTCAGGGTAGTGCAAAGCACTAGACTGCTACTGCTGCCTGTGGTTGCCTCAGAGGTTGAAGGTAAGCTCCTATTGCTGAAGATGCTGCACACTCAGTACATTGATTATTTGAGCTGAATCTAACCTGACTAAGTGCCTCCTTCTTGTGGTCTAGCTTCCATCGTACCAAAAGATACTATGCAAATTTCCAAGGGAGGAAAACAATTAAATAGTCCAGCCCAGCTTTAATACATATAAACCACAACAATGTCCAGCATATTGATATACCCATAAAGTGACAATGAATGATACTCACATTTGGTAACCAACATCTGTTTAATTAGACTTAAAGGTCCACTCAATAGCAAGGAAACCAGGCCTTATACTGGAAACCTCACCAACTCCCCAAGGTTAGTAAGGTCATGGATCTGAGAAGAGAATCTATTACAGTCACCTTGCTTAGACAATATAGTTCCTAACTACACTCTGAATCTTATCCTTATACCCACAGGTAAGTGAAACTACTATCCTTCATCAAAGAAACCTCTCTTTACAGCAAGTGGAGACCATCACAGAAAACCATAACTGGACACAATGCAGAGATCAGCAGATTATGGGGAGCCCAGCTCCAATGGACAAATCTACATCACAGCTCTCGCTTATGGCTCATGGAACATCTCAGAAGAAGATCCAGAGAGACTGTAAGAGCCATAATACCAGGAAGTCAGCTGTGGAACAGTCTCTTCTAGAAACGGCTGGGCAAACAAGACTAGAATACTGGCATTAGCAATAGATATGATGATGGAGAAGGAGGAAATTTCAAGGAGCTCCATGCCTAATCAGTGAGCTATAGGTAAATGGTGACTTCTAAGAAGGGAAGACCTAGCCTTTCCCAGGGTTGAAGCCCCCTAACTGGTTATCCAATACAAAGTGGTCAATCCTGAGGCCATATTCATGCAAACAAAAATGGATTCAGAAGGTTTTATCTGCATAAGTGTCCATACAGAGAGATAATTGTAGGTATAGGTGTAATAATAATTTTTAAATGAGGCTATTAATTTTGGGGTATAGGAGGATGTAGTATGAATATTAATTGGTCTTAAAAATAAAAACCCAGAGTCAGATATAGAGGTAAATGCTGAAAGATCAGAGAGACAAGGGAGCAAGCTACAGCTACCACCTCTTACCTCGCCAATTCCTCAGCCTGAAAGAGACTCAGCTCTTGTCTCCTCCAGCCTTAAATTTCTCTCTCTGCCCAGCTATATCACTTCCTGTCTTCATTAAATTTCTCTCTCTGCCCAGCTATATCACTTCCTGTCTTCACCTCCTAAGTGCTGGGGTTAAAGGTGTATGTTGCTACTGCCTAGCCTCTATGGTTATCTAGTGGCTTAACTCAACCCTCTGATCTTCAGGCAAGATTTTTTTTTTGAGACAGGGTTTCTCTGTGTAGCTTTGCACCTTTCCTGGAACTCACTTGGTAGCCCAGGCTGGCCTCGAACTCACAGAGATCCGCCTGGCTCTGCCTCCCGAGTGCTGGGATTAAAGGCATGCGCCACCACCGCCCAGCAAGGCAAGATTTATTTGTTAGATTTGTTAGATCACAAACAAAATATCACCACAGGAGGACATGGAAGAAACTGGTGAGAGGGGACTTAGGAGGGACTGGAGGGAGGAAAGAGAAGATTGAAAGTGTTGTGATTATATTTTAATTAAAAATGGATAAAAAATAGATTAAATTAAAATTTAGATTTTTATAAGTCAGAGAATCGGTATGTATGTACTGTTTTAGGTTGAGTGAATCTCTCCCCAATACCTTGCATCTCTCTTTTTCTTGCTCTTCCCTATTTCTTTTTTACTTTGTTCCCCAAAGGAACTGTTACACCTGTACTTTTATAATGTTTGTGTGTGTGATATAAATACACAAAATCTAGTAACCATAAATGAGATAAAACATTCAGTATTTCTCTCTCTGAGACTGGCTTAATTCACTCAATATTATTACCTTCAGTCACATCCATTTTCTCTCAAACAACATAACTTCTTACTACTTCTTTATGAATTGAATTCTGTTTACATTTTCTTTTTATCCTGAGGCACAGTCTCTCTAAGTTTCCCAGGCTGACTTTGAATTCATTCGGTAGCCCAGACTGACCTTACGTTTGGAGTCCTCCTACCTCAATCTCTTGAGTAACTGCTTCCCTCCAGGTTAATTCCTCTCTGGTGTAGGAAGAATCAGTATTTTACCACTCTGTGAACAGATTGCCCTTCACCCACTTACCTCCTCCATTTATCCTACAATTCTAGGTTTTCTATCTTTCCTCCACTCCATCCAATTTGTTGCACAAATCAACATCTGTCTTTCCCCCATGTAATTTTTGCTATCAAACTCACTCGTTTGTTCAGCAAAGAGTTTCAGAGAGAACAAAAATAGGAATGTATAATTCTTGACCTACAGGTCAGTGAGGTACTCACATAGAAACATCTAGTAAAAATCTAAGGACAAGGTAGGCTTGAAGTTTGCATCTGTTTTTTTTTTTTATTTCAACTCTCTCTAAATTAGAATACACTGTTAAATGAACTGCTTTAAATCCTCAAGCTTTCTATGTTCCATAATGTATTATGTCACATACAAATTCATACTTTAATATGTATATATACACTGACTTTTCTGATATGTTCAAATATATATATATATATTCAAACTTTATGCATTTGCTACCACTCCATGTGGGTGAATTGTCTCCCTAAGTATGCCCTGAAAAGTCTTAAGTAAACAAAATCAAGCCTTATATTTTCCTCAGAGATCTGAAACCATTTGAATCTACAATGCCTGACTACCTGTTCTTACAACCGGGAGCACCTGTGTCAACATGCCTTTTCCATCTGTCCCAAGACATTGCCGCCTGAGAGGGAGAAGCAGCCTGCAGTATTTGTTTCAGAAAATTCCTAAAGACGACTATGTGAAAGTAAACAGTCTCATCTCTAAGCAAACAGCTGTCTTCTTACACCATACAGACCCCTCACCTGGGCAAACAGCTGGCTTAGCAAGCAAAAGTTTATCCCACTCTGTTTTCACATTCTCCACTTTCTCTACTCCTCCAATTGAAAACCATTTTCTCACAATATTTGTACAATCTTAGTCAGTCCCTGTCATGAAAATCCTGCTTTCAACCACCTGAGGTCATACACAAAGATATGACCAGTTCTTTCACGATATCCTCCCATAATCAATTTCTCCCCCTGATCTACTCCTCCTATTTCTTCCCTGATAGCCTGCTCTTACAAATGTTTTGGTGTTGGCTTCCTTGCTATGTTTGTTTGTTTCTTTGTTTTTTAATGGTTTCAGGTGTTGGTTGATTGGTTGGTTGTTAATTGGTTTTTATTATTTGATTGGTTCATTGATTCATTTGTTGGCTCTTGGTTGATTGCTGGTTGGTTGGTGGTGGTTGGCTGTCCCTTGGCTGGTTTGTTAACTTCTTGGTTGACTCTTGGTTGGTTGTTGGTGATTGGTCCTTACTTGCTTGCTTGCTTGCTTTCTTGCCTGGGCATTGAACACAGGATCATGCACATACTAAGCAAGCTGTACTGCTGAACTCCATGCCCAGGTTATAACTTGGTTTTTAACCTCTGAATAGAATCTTCCTTCATGAACAATGAGGAAGCCCATATACCAATCACTTCCTTATACATTCTTGTGTTCCTGGTCACTGGCCACCTACCAAAATGACCTCATAGCTAGGGACCAAAAATCTAACAACAGTGCCTCTTTCCTAGATCTCGGGAGAATTGTTTGAATTACTCAGAGTACAGGGAATCCACAAAATCTCTCTGATTCCGTACCTTTACCTACAGTGTACATCAAAGTTCTTGCTTGCTGCTACCCTTCTGGACAGACGGTTCTCTTTCACAGTTCTAATTAATGAAAACTTTAAAAAAAATAATGAGCTTGGAAGATAGCTCCGTCCATATAGTACTTGCCAAGGGAGAGGATCTGAGTTCCATCTCCAAAACCCATATAAAAAGCAAGCACGGTGGTACATACTTGTATCCCATCAGTGGGAAGGCAGAAACAAGTGAATCCCTGGGGATCTTTGGCCTAACTAATGAGCCCTAGGCCCCAGTGGTAGACTTTGTATCAAAAAAGCAAGATGGACATCTCCTGTGAAATGACCCCCAAAACTGACCTCTGTTCTCCACAGGATGTGCATGTATGTGCACATGTACCTCCATACACAAACATGCACATAGAGTATACACACTCATACACACAAAATCGCTGTGATATTATGATGTATCCTGCTATTAAAGGACCTTTCAGTTTTATAAAACAACCCCAATCAAAGATCTAGGATTCTGTCAAAGAAGTGCCCTCCCTTACTTCAATAAGCATGATAAGTTTAGCCATGCTTATCAACGGGCTATTATAAGGCCTTCTCAAGGACTTAAAACCAGCAAATCTGCCCTCCTTATTGCATTCTTAGTATGGGAAACTGATGGGCATTGAATTTATACATCTTATCTTGGTCATTGTTCTGAGAGATCCAACTGTTTTCTCTATAAAAGAGACAAAGTATCCTGGAATTTCTAACCTCTTGACCCCATGTTTAACATAGAGGTAGATTAGTCATTGCAGTCCTAGTCCTTGGGAGAAAATAGTGAATCGTTTTGAAAATTTATTTAAGGTACTACTGAGTAGTTATCAAATTTAGACACGTAAAACAACATCAGAGCACCAAGTGTCCATTCATTTCCTGACTGTTCATGAAAAGGAGCAGGAGATGCTGTGTAGCACTTTGGATGAAACTGGCTTTGTGGTGGGCTTTCCCACATGCTCTGTGAGTCTAATCTCCACTTGCTTCTTGAAGCCAGGCTCATCAGAACTGATTGGGCAATGAAAAAATGACTCTCAGGGAGAGCTGTGGCTTCTTGTTTGTCTGAGCAGGCTTCATTCTCTCTTGTGAACATTCACAACCCTTTCCTTTGATGAGGCACCTGGCCGTCTTCAGCACTGTGATTGAAGCTTCACAGACTAGCCATATACAAGTATTACCATCACCCAGTTAACCAGAGGAGGTAAAGTAGGTGAAGTGGGGGTTCCTAAGAGCAACCTAATGGGTTCTGAAGCCTTTCTTTGATCTGCACCTCCTGCCACGCTCAGAATAACACCTAAAAGCATCTTTGCAGCTCATACTGCCTGCAGAACGAAGCAAGCATCTCACACCAGAGGTCGCTTCCTCTCACATTATGTGATCAAGTTTGTCCCAGGCATTCAGGAAGCCCAGCTTCCTGGCAGTCATTTGCCAAGCTTAACTCAGACTTCTTTGTTGACTGGGTTACCTTAAACCCTTTCTGTACTGTCCTTTTTTCCCTTTAATATTTATTCTTCTCTCATGTATCACAGCCCGACCAGTTTTTTCTCCCTCTTCTCTTCCTAGCACCTTCCACCCCTAGATCCACTCCTCTATTTCTCTTCAGAAAAGAGCAAGTGTAAAGACAGAAACCCGTTTCTGTGTCCAGGGACTTAATCTGAATCCCTGGTTTCCATCTTGGCTTCGCTTTGCTTATATCCCTAACGGGAACTGATAGCAGAACATTCATTGACAGATGTGATTATACAGAGGAGGTCACATTTTTCAAAGCTTATCATATGTTTTTAGATATTGTGTTTATTTTTGTGTGTATGAGGTTTTGCATGCATCTGTGTATGTGAACTATGTGCATACAGTAGTGCCCATGGACACCAGAACAGAGCAACAGATACTGGAGTCCTCTACCAGAGGAGCAATCCTCTTAAATACTGAGCCATCTCTCCAGCCCCATGAGGTTTAGCATATTTTGGAGTCAGATATCTTGCTCACTAGAAGTAGGAGCAATTTGGAACAAAAGGGACACAAACAGAAAATAAATCCCTTTGGTGAATTGCTTCAATACCCTTAGGTACTGACCATTTGAAACTTACCTTCTTCATCCATGAGCAGAATATAGGAAGTACATTGCATTGGAGGTTCCATCAGTAATTGAAATTCTCCCATGTGTGATGCTAATATTTTCAGGAGATTCCGGAGTTCTTGTCCAAACATTGAACATGTCCCCATTAAAATGTGACTAATACTTACAAAGGAATGAGGTCATTTTTCAATGCTGAGCAAGTTCAGTCAACGAGGCATATTTCCACACTTAGGGAACAATAAACAGGAAAAGGTAAATCATTAAAACAGACTGACATCTTCATAGAAAGGATAACATTTTTCCACAACTTCACACGAAAGGGTATTTTCTCATTTGAAAGCAGCATTATTGATTTAAAGTGACCTCTATCCTTTTTATTGTCACCACATAATCCCGTTCCCACTCTAGAGACTGGGAACTGTTAAGTGCTTTCTGCTTGAACTTCCAGGACTGGTGAGACCACAGTGAGCTCCCCCCCCCCCTCTTCAAAGCAGAGTTTCACTCTCTGCATCAATTGTTTTGTCATTCTCTGTACTTGAGGGCATCTGTACCTTCACTATACTTTTTCAAGCTATTTATTCTCTTCTCATCACCCATTATAAATTATTGTCTAGCATTGAGTAAAAGTTCAATGCACAGGCAAAATAAGTGTCCACTATAAATTGTATAAACTGGAACAGGGGTGGAGTGGGAGAGCAATGAGGGAGATATCTTGATAGAGGGGGACATCATGGGGACAGGGAGAAACCTGGTGCAAGGGAAGTTCCCGGGAATCCACAGCGATGACCCCACCTTAGACTACTAGCAGTAGTGGAAGGGGTACCTGAGCTGGCCTACTCCAATAATCAGATTAGTGAACACCCTAACTGTCGTCATAGAGCCCTCATCCAATAACTGATGGAAACAGATGCAGAGAGCCTTGACCAAACACCAGGCTGAGCTCCGGAAGTCCAGTCAAAGAGAGGGAAGAGGGATTCTATGAGCAAAGGACATCAAGACCATGATGGGGCAATTTACAGATACAACTGAACCAAGCTAGTGGAAACTCCTGAACTTTGGACAGACAGCTGTGGAGCCTGCATGGGACTGGATTGGGCCCTCTGCATGGGCAAGACAGTTGTGTGGCTTGGTCTATTTGAGGGGCCCCTGACGGTGGTAATAGGATCTATCCTGGCTTTTTTGAGCCCATTGCCTATGGTGGGACACCTTGCACAGCCTTGATGCATGGGGAGAGGCTTGGACCTACCTCAGCTGAATGTCCCTGGCTTTGCTGACTCCCCATGGGAGGCCGTATCTTTTCACAGGAGGGGATGGGGGAAAAGGATGGGGGGAGCAGGAGAAGGGATGAGGGGTTATCTGTGGTTGGTATGTGGAATGAATAAAAAAATTTCTTAATAAAATGAAACAAATAAAATTAAATGTTCCCTCTTGAAAAAATAAATAAATAAATTGTATAGACATTTATAAATGTGTTTTGGATTTATTTTATTGTGTGAGTAGGGAGGTATACATGTGTCGTGGCATATATGTAGAAGTCAGAAGACAACTGGTGGGAGTCAGTGCTTGCCTTTTACCATGTGGTTCCTGGGAATCAAATTCAAGTCATCAGGCTTGGCAGCAAGTAGCTTCGCCCACTGAGCCAACTCAGTGGCCACCAAGACACATTCAAAACATATTTAAGAACAGTTTAGTGATTTTTCTTGCATATAACTATATTTTGAAAAATACTTTTAAGGGGATTTTAAACAACTAGATAATAAGTGTAAACAATTTCTAGATATTTACCTTATCTAATAATAATATTTGGTCAGTACTTAAATAATTCTTATAAATCCCACCAATTATATAATTAAGTATATTTTCTTCATTTGGCTTGCTACTTCAGCATTATTTACACTACTGAAAAGGCCTCATCATTCCCATTTTAAAACCAGTACTATAGGACTGGCAAGATGGCTCAGTGGTGTTTAAAGCCAAGCACAATAAGCTGAGCTCAATCCCTAGAACCCATATGGTGGAAGAAGAGAACTAACTCCTGAAAACTTTTCTCTGACCCCTCCCTGCCCCAGAGCATGCATGTGTCCCACCTCATATACATACAACAGACAAATAAACATTTAAAATAAGCATTTAAAAAGTCTAAACCACTAGTCTAAGTCACCTATGTAAATATATCATTTAGGGTAGTGTCAAAATTTTAATCTCGCTGATAGACTGATCTATCAGAATTTTCTTAACTGTGACATTTTAGGTAACAGAACATGTATCTTTTATAACCAAAAAAAATGAAAACATTAATTCTAATTTTTAATCATGTGTGCAGGTGTGTTTAATTATAATGATTTCAAAGCTAAAAGGCATTTAGTCAGTAAATCATCACAAC